>NC_053398.1:43317679-43639036 GCF_905171765.1 Bufo bufo
AACAATGGCACTACGTACCATCCGAACTTAATCCAGCAGATCACGCCACTAGGCCTATGTCTATAGGTTCCTTTATTAACTCTACTTGGCTTACAGGTCCAGAGTTTCTGCTTGAAGAGGCGGACGAATGTGTACAGGAAGTTTTCAGCATCCAGGATCCGGATAATGATCCAGAAATCCGCGCTGAAGTTAGTGTACTAGTCACTGGAACAAAGCAGACCGCCAGCTTCGGTTGTCAGCGCTTTGAGCGTTTCTCCAGCTGGATGAGACTCGTCAGAACTATTGCAAGGTTAGTGCACATTGCAAGATGTTATCATAATACTCACCAAGATAAAGATTGTCATGGTTGGCATGCCTGTCATAAACCCTTCTCTGCTGAGAACATCTCTCATAGTGAGTACCTCATAATACGTCACGTCCAGCAAGAAAATTTCAACATAGAATGGAAGTGCTTGCACAACAAACAGCAGATTCCTTTAAAAAGCCCTCTCGCCAACTTAAATCCAGTTATCAACAGTTTTGGCTTACTAAGAGTTGGTGGTCGTTTGAATCAAGCCCACCTGGGAATTGCAGAACAAAATCCTCTCATCATTCCCAGCAAACATCATATCACCGTCTTGCTAATCCGACACTACCACGAAAGGGCCGAACACCAAGGCAGGCAAATTACTGAGGGCAAAATACGGTCTGCTGGCCTTTGGATTATAGGTATGAAAAAACGTGTGGCCCAAGTACTGCATGAATGTGTGCACTGTCGTAAAGCAAGAGGAAAACAACTACACCAACAAATGGCCGACTTGCCTGCGGATAGACTATGCACAGAGCCGCCTTTCACCTATGTTGGCCTAGATGTCTTTGGGCCATGGATGGTGTCCGCACGCAGGACCCGCGGCGGTCACGCAAACAGTAAGCGTTGGGCTGTACTATTTACTTGCATGAGTGTGCGAGCAGTTCACATAGAGGTGATAGAATCTATGGACGCATCCAGCCTTATCAATGCCTTAAGACGGTTCTTCGCAATCAGAGGACCAGTTAAACAATTGAGGTCTGACCAGGGAAGCAACTTCATCGGAGCTTGTAGAGAACTTAACATCGACACCAAGTCCATTCAAGATCAGTTGGCGGAAAAAGGTTGCACCTGGATTTTCAATCCTCCTCATAGTTCCCACATGGGAGGCTCCTGGGAGAGAATGATCGGCATCTCACGCAACATCTTAAATTCTATGCTGATGGATGTAAATTCGTCAAGACTCACACATGAGACTCTAGTCACCCTTCTCGCTGAAGTTTCAGCCATTATCAACTCAAGACCCCTTGTGCCAGTGTCTATGGATCCTGAAACACCAGCCATACTGACTCCGGCTATTCTACTTACCCAAAAAACTGAGAGTACGCTAATACCTAGTGGAGAATTTACTCATGCCAACATCTATCAAAAACACTGGAAACGTGTACAATACCTAGCAGATTACTTCTGGAACAGGTGGCGAAAAGAGTACCTCAGTGTTCTTCAAGGAAGAAGAAAATGGCAACACAACAAACCAAACTTGAAGGAAGGAGACCTTGTATTGATGAAAGAGCAACAAACCGAAAGGATTGACTGGCCTATCGGACTAATTTCAAAGGTTTTCCCTAGCAAGGATGGCAAGGTCAGAAAGGTGGAGTTGAAGATCTTCAGGAAAGGCGAGCTTAAAACGTTCTCAAGACCAATCAACGAACTCATTTTAATATTGCCCATCGAGAACGTCCCTGATGGGTGAACAGGACTGTATCTAGCTTCGCAGATCTTCTCCATTCCAAGTTGGAAAACAGGACTAATCTATGTTTGCATTCTAACATGTTTTTCTTTTATAGGTTGTTTATATTTTATGGACATTTGTCATAGTGAAATCCCCTAAGTGAATTTCAGACGGGGAGTGTGCTGTTCCTTTCATATTGAATTTCTGCACTGTATTATTTCTTGTTTTACCTATGTTGTTTAAGTCTATTGTTCTCTGCTGCCATCTGCTGGCCGGAATTTGTATGCTGCACGCTTCGTTCGTTGTTAAATAAAGTTTTATCTCTGGGCGTGGTTTTAGCAGCCTTGGGCCTGGTCACTTCCTGTAGCCTTTTTCAGTGCTGCATCCTTTGTGACTGGAGACACACACCTTGGCTTGTGAAGGCATCAGTTTTTGACCAGCAGTAGCCTCAGCAGTTAGCTTCAGAAAAGACATCCACATGACAGCATCTACTGCATTCCTGTATTACATCACTGTATGTCACTGCTCTGGATCAAATAAACCCACGTTTGATTGCATCCTCATGTCTACGTCTGGATCCATCTAACCTGAGCTCCTGCCGGTCCGGTCTGCTCCACTGCTTGGATACGAAGGTAGGACAGTCACAAAGCCATTATCAGTTACACCTTCATTCGCCTTCATGTGGGGACAGAACACCCCACCAACTAATAATGTTCACTCTATACCACACATTTGAAAAAATATAGTAGTTTGAGTTGACATCTTCCAGCTCTTAGCTCACCAGGACCAAAAGGGCATAAAGGATAGAGTAACTTCACAATGCTCCTGCTTTTAATGCTTCATCCCATGGGCAAAGCTTCCTGGAAAGATTTACTTTTACTATTATGCAGCACATTCCTGGAAGGCCGCTGCTTCTGTTCTGTCACCTGTGACAATGGAAGGAATGGATAAGGGTTCCATACCTGTGGGATCAGGATGCTGCACTTAGAGGCAGGCAGACAGGAGTACAGCTGGGTGGATCAGTCTCACAGGGGATCAGCTGCTTCCTCCTTGGTGGCCACATGACTGCCTAGCCCTATAGTGTCTACCTGTCACTAAGATGATTGGTGGAGCAGCAATGTGCTGCTAAATCAATCAGATTAACATTTAGTGCTGCATTGCAAAGGAAAGGGGTAAGAGCCTGGACAGAGGGCGGCTTTGGATGTAGTGTTCTTGGATTTTGCAAAGGCTTTTGATACTGTCCCTCATAGACATTTAATAGGTAAAATAAGGTCTATAGGTTTAGAAAGTATAGTCTGTAATTGGATTGAAAACTGTCTGAAGGACCGTGTCCAGGGAGTTGTGGTCAATGATTTCTATTCAGAATGGTCCCGGGTTATAAGTGGTGTACCCCAAGGTTCAGTGCTGGGTCCTGCATTATCTAATTTATTTATTAATGATATTAATAATGAAATTAATAGCACCATTTCCATTTTTGAAGATGACACTAAGCTATGTAGTACTGTGCAGTCTTTGGAAGATGTCCATAAACTACAAGCTGAATTGGACACTCTGGGTGAATGGGCATCAACTTGGCAAATGAGGTTCAATGTGGATAAATGTAAAGTTATGCATTTAGGTGGTAATAATCTACGTGCATCATATGTCCTAGGGGATGTAACACTGGGAGGGTCTCTTGTAGAGAAAGTTTTTGATGTCCTTGTAGATCATAGATTAAATAACAGCATACAATGTCAATCAACTGCTTTTAAGGCCACCAGGATATTGTCATGCATTAAACGAGGCATGGACTTGCAGGACACGGGTGTAATATTACTAATTTATAAAGCTTTTCTGTGGCCTCATCTGGAATATGCAGTTCAGTTCTGGGCACCAGTCCATAGAAAGGACGCTCTGGAGCTGGAGAGAGTAAAGAGGAGAGCGACTAAACTGATAAGGGGCATGGAGGGTCTTGTAATTTATTTAGTCTTGAGAAGAGACGTCTAAAGGGGGACATAAATACCCTATACAAAAATATAAATGGCTCGTACAAACAATATTCTGAAAAGCTGTTCCATGTAAAATACCAAGACAAGGGGCACTGACTCTGACTGGAGAAGATAAAGTTCAGCCTCCAGAGGCATCAAGAATTTTTCACTGTGAGAACTGTGAATGAGTGCAATAGTCTAACTCACGACGTGGTCACAGCAGGAACAGTGGACAGTTTTAAAAAGGGCCTAGATAAATTCTTGAAAGTAAGTTACATTAATGCTTATGAAAATGTGCAGAAATCTGGGTCTCCTTTCCATTTCTAAAATTTTTTGGACTTATGTTTTTTTCAACCGTATTTACTATGTAACTAAAAAGAATCACTACTCTCTCTCCTCATCCTCTGCCAGGACCTCCACTGCAGGAAGGAAAGTCATGCCATGGTTGTAGCGTGCAGTGGCAGTCCATTGTTTAAACCCCTGGCAACATGGATGCCCAGAAGGCAGGAATGTAAAAAAATTAAAGATTAAAAAAAAAATGTCCTCTGTGGTGGCGCCACCTTCAGACCGCTACCCTAGGCTAGTGTCCTTTAGTGCCTAATTGGAAATACGCCCCTGTCTCTCTCCATGCAGAAGGGGAGGAAGCAAGACAAACTCAATAGAAAGTAAATCTTGCTTCTGACTACTGCAGTGAGGAGGGAGAACGCACTATGGAAGTGTTTCTCTCTACCCATCAGTGGGGGATCTCAGTCACCAATCAAAACCTTTGATACAGTTTGTCTCTATGACATATCAGAAGTTTCCTGAACACTCTTTAAAGTGACATGAACACTTAACACTGAACACTTTACTCTTTAAAGTGACATGCTATATGTAGATACCTTACAATGATTACAATCAGTCATTTTCTTATGAACATAACTTTTGGGCCAGTTAATGCAGTACAGATTTGTATGTATGGGGGATGTCAGGTCTTTGAAGATCACCCCATAGCCGATGAGTCCCTGCTGTTTCACACAGAAGACATCCGTTAGCAGTGTCTGTTATCGGAAGCAACTCCCATTACTGACAGTTAATCCCTCAGATACTATAGTCCAGTGATGGCTAACCTCCGGCACTCCAGCTGTGGTAAAACTACGACTCCCATCATGCTCCATTTATTTCTATGGAATTCTGAGCACAGCCAAGCAAGTATGCATCTTGAGAGTTGTAGTTTTAACACAGCTGGAGTGCCGGAGGTTAGCCATCACAGCTATAGTCCTTTGCAAGCGTGGCATTTGAGTAGAGGCTCCCTTCGACGATCAAACATCCACCTGTAAGAAGACTACCAAAGCTGTTCTGTTAACATGGCAGCCTGGGAACTTCCAAAGGCTCCCAGATCAGCCATAGAAAATGTCCTATTAAGACTTGTCTTATGCTGATGGTCTTAAGGTCGATCATCAAAATCAGATGGATTTCAGGGAGGCAGCACTCCAAGCATAGAATTATGTGCACAGTTGTGGCTATGACTTTTTCTATATACATATAAAACTGTAATTGAATGATTCAGGAGTAAAAGTATCTGGAGAACATAATAATCTCTGAGGCCTAGTGTACCTCTACCTTTAGCAAGCCATATGGAGAAACTGGCTGGCTTCCAGGGCTGTTCTTACAAAAGAAAGATTTGTTAAATTGTACGTACCGGTACTTGGGCTTGACGTTGGAGTCGTCTCTGGAGTTTCTTCAGTTGTACACTCTGTGGTGGTGACTACTGTTGGTAAAGTTGTGGTCACACTAGTTGTAGTGGGGCTTGTGGTTGTGCTCTTTGTTGTAGTCACGCCGGGTGTTGGAGTTGTAGACTCTGTGTGTTTAGAAGCAAAGTCTTAACAATAAGTGGGGTGACACTGAACATTATTAAAGGGTTTTCTGGAACTTAAATATTAATAATTTATTGTCATCAATATTTGATGGGTTCCAGGCATGGCAAATAAGTGCTGCAGTGCTACAAGTGGATGTTCTATCTACATGTATATAAAAAAACAGTGTTCACAAGGAGAACAAGCCCCATCTTCCAGGAGCGGCAGAGTAGCTCCATTTTAATTTTATCTATGATGACACCTATGCTATATGTACATTACTGAATGTACAACAATGTTTTACTTTATGAGCAACTCCTATATATATATATATATATATATATATGATGACTGCTTCAAGTAATATGAGGCAATGGAAAGATATATTAAACCGCCTAAAAGAAAAACTATTTGATGTCTACAGCGACCACTCACATCACAGCTTTTATTTTGTACTTGACTTTTGAAAAATAAAAACTGTGCTGTGATGGGTTTCTGTGGGCAACAGACAGCTTTTCATGTAGATGATTATTATAAATCATTTATGTGTGACGTTGAAAACAATGCATACACACTTACTGCAGAACATACTGACTAGGAAAGATTTAGAGGGAGATTTATCAAAACTGGAGCACAGGAAAATTGACTTATCCAAAGCAACCGATCAATATTACATTTTTCAGAGCTACTTTGGAAAATGAAAGGATCAATCTTACAGGTTGCTATTTTGGAAACATATTAATTTTTTTGTGAATATTGTAAATAAACTTTACCTGAGGTTGTAGTCGTAGTAGTGGTGGTTGGTGATGTACAGAAATCAGCTAGAGGTCGGCAGCAGTACACACTGATCTCATAGTTGTAGCACACAGGCATGAACCCTGTTTGATCTTTGTTGTAACAGATGAGGCCAGTGGAGACATCACAGGTCAATGTCTGTCCCAGCTGGTCTAGTGTCATATCTGGGAATTTCTGTGCTCTGCAGGAAATGTCCTCTGGTCTCATATCACCCTCACACACTTCTAATCCAGCATTTGTGATGTTCTTATAGGTCTCAAAATCTCCTCCATTGGGTTCATATTTTGGGTAACTCACATCAAACCATGGTGACCACTTGCAATCAGGATCACAGTTAGGAGTTGCTAGATAAAACAGAAATAAAACATATAACATTTATCAAGTAGACTCACTTTAATATAAGCCCTAGGGGACAAATTTGACTACTATTATACATTGCAACTGCTTTTGGCGAAATGATTTTGTTTATAATACGTTGTAAGTAAAATCGTATTGGCATTGGCAACCAAGGGTTGCCGCAAGTGGCAAGGATGGCTCGTACACCCAGCCTCAGAGTTTAGTCTTTACAGTGTGTTGGCTACTTGTCAGAGTGAACACAAATCTAGCTGTCCTGCTGTGCAGAATGGATTGCAAATACCTACAGAAATCAGAACATATTTTTATTGTCAATAAATATTATGATAAATATAAAACAGATATCCACAGTATATGTTCCTTATAGTAGAGACAAACAGTAACACACTTGTCACACATTAGTGGTTTCAAATGTAGTAGTCTTAGTATTCATTTAAAATGTTAATATTTGAACATCTAAAATAAGTTCTCAATGTATTTGTAATAAAGATTCACTTTTCTTTATTAATTTAATGTTAAAGTTAACAAAGATTTAAGAAGGCACTTTTGTGTATATGTTTATTTTATTTTACTGCAATTTATTCTGATACACGCATCATCAATTATATTTGAAATGTAGATTATGTGTTCTCACCTCATGTGATATGAAGTAATATTACGTGTGAAACATTCATTTTTCTGTATGTTATATTGAAATTTCTTTGAAAATTCTAATAAAAATTATTTTGTTCTAAAATAATAGAAAAAATTAAATGGAAAGCAATGTATATTGTAGTGTACAGGTGTTTAACTGTACTGATATAAAAAGCCACTGTGCTCTATATGTGTTCCCATTTCAAATATTAATTGCAAATTCACAGGAAATATGCATTGAATGCATGAAAGGTCATAGGTAGACAGACTCAAAAACACCTGTGATAGAAAAGTCAACCCAGAAATAACGTGTTGGCGTAGTATATTATATTTTTGACACCTGTTCTATGATGGACAAGTTCAGTCTCTGCAAGTGTGATGAACTGCACTCTACCTTGCAACTATTTTAAAAATAATAGTTTTTTGTGCGTGTCTTTGCATACCTGATCCTAATTTGATATGTTATTATAATATACCTCTTATACTTACTCAACATAGAGACTTCTATAACCACTTCTTATTATTTGATAAAAATATGTGTTCTAGATATGGTTTATACTGTAATGCAATCAATGCGCATATTCCACATCTCTTTATGAAGTATCCCCCTTTCTGAATTGTCTTTTTTGCTTTTTGCTTGTTTGCCTATGTTAAGTAATGTAGCTTTTTTGCAGGGGTTTGTCTGTTTACCAATTCTATTTAGAGTCTGATTGGACAGGGTTTAAAACAGAAACATTTGGGCATTCATATTTTTAGGGCTCAGTAGTCACATGGTGTTTGTGACATATCACTACTGGGGCAATTGATTGGTTAGCAGTGCCACCAATAGTCAGATGTATAAATAATGGGCTGGCAGATACAGGAGCCGCCAGGGACAGGAACCTCATCACTGGAATGGGGACACTGTGAATAAAAGCCTTTTGCTAAGTTTTTATTTATTTTTTGTTTTGAACCATGTCTAGCCAGTCCTCAAATTCAATTTAATCTCAATCTCTTTTAAAATTTATATCAAGCATTTTTATATAATAATATTTTATAATGTTTCTCACCTGAAGTTGTAGTGAACTTTGTAGTGGTAGAAATAAATCTAATACTAATTAAATCAATATGCACTAAAGATATTTTGGGGGTCATATTTCAAACTGGTGTAAAGTAGAACTGGCTTAGTTGCCCATAGCAACCGATCAGATTCCTCCTTTCATTTTCCAAAGGAGCTGTCCAAAATGAAAGGTTGAATCTGATTGGTTGCCATGGGCAACTAAGTCAGTTCTACTTTATACCAGTTTAATAAATGACCACCTTTGTTTCTAGTTTAATTCTTACTTGAAAATGTTGTCACTGATGTAGTTGTTGCAGTCGTAGTGGTTGATGTTGGAGGTTCTGGAGTACTCGTGATGACAGAAGTAGTTGTAGTCTCAGAGGTGGTGGTTGCTGGTGATGTAGTTGTCATCTCAGAGGTGGTGGTTGTTGATGATGTAGTTGTAGTTTCAGAGGTGGTGGTTGTTGGTGATGTAGTTGTTGTCCACTCAGAGGTGGTGGTTGTTGGTGATGGAGTTGTAGTCTCAGAGGTGGTGGTTGTTGGTGATGTAGTTGTCCACTCAGAGCTGTGGGTTGTTGGTGAATTAGTTGAAGTTGCTGTAGTTGTGGTTGATGATGTAGTTGTCGTCTCAGAGGTGGTGGTTGTTGGTGATGTAGTTGTCCACTCAGAGGTGGTGGTTGTTGGTGATGGAGTTGTAGTCTCAGAGGTGGTGGTTGTTGGTGATGTAGTTGTCCACTCAGAGCTGTGGGTTGTTGGTGAATTAGTTGAAGTTGCTGTAGTTGTGGTTGTTGGTGATGTAGTTGTAGTCTCAGAGGTGGTGGTTGTTGGTGATGTGGTTGTCCACTCAGAGGTGGTGGTTGTTGGTGAAGTAGTTGTAGTTGCTGTAGTTGTGGTTGTTGGTGATATAGTTGTAGTCTCAGAGGTGGTGGTTGTTGGTGATGTAGTTGTCCACTCAGAGCTGTGGGTTGTTGGTGAATTAGTTGAAGTTGCTGTAGTTGTGGTTGTTGGTGATGTAGTTGTCGTCTCAGAGGTGGTGGTTGTTGGTGATGTAGTTGTCCACTCAGAGGTGGTGGTTGTTGGTGAAGTAGTTGAAGTTGCTGTAGTTGTGGTTGTTGGTGATGTAGTTGTAGTCTCAGCGGTGGTGGTTGTTGGTGATGTAGTTGTCCACTCAGAAGTGGTGGTTGTTGGTGATGTAGTTGTTGTAGTTGTAGTAGTTGTATAGGGTGTAGTTGGGCAATTATCAGGTAAAGGTTGGCAGCAGTACACACTGATCTCATAGTTGTAGCACACAGGCTTGTATCCTATAAGATCGTTATTGTTACAGATGAGCCCAATGGAGACATCACAGGTCACCATCTGTCCCAGCTGGTGTAATGGCTTATCTGGGTATTTCGTTGCTCTGCAAGAAATGTTCTCTGGTTTGATATCACCCTCACACACTTCAAATCCAGCATTCTTGATGTTCTCATATGTCTCAAAATCTCCTCCATTGGGTTCATATTTAGGAGTACTCACATCAAACCATTGTGACCACTTGCAAACAGGATCACAGTTAGGAGTTGCTAGATAAAACAGAAATAAAATGTATAGCATTTATCAAGTAGACTCACTTTAATATAAGCTCTAGGGGACAAATTTGACTACTATTATACATTGCAACTGCTATTGGCCACATAATTTTGTTTTGAATACATAGCAAGCAAAATCGTGTTGGCATTAGCAACCAAGGGTTGCCACTTCTGGCAACCACGGCTCGTACACCCAGCCTCAGAGTTTAGTCTTTACAGTGTGTTGGCTACTTGTAAGAATGAACACAAATATAGTAGGCCTTCATTCTCAGGGTTCTTTTTCCCTTGTTTTTTTCACAGACAATTACAATGCTGAATTTTTTCAACAACTAGATTACTATTTGGTAAGTGATATTGCAGTTCCTGAATCCAAAAGTGAGTGTACATTAGGGTACGAACACACGGCATAGCCATACTGTGATCGGGTTGCGGCCCTGCTGCCGTCAGGAACCATGCGGCCAATAAGCCACAGCTGCCTTGCATTTGGCTAATGAAGACCGCACTATATAGTCAATCCTCACTGTTAATGGCCACGCAGAATCTTTGATGACGCTCGGCCATTAACAATGAATATCTTCATTAGTTAAATGAAAGGCTGCTGTGGACTAATCATGAGAGGGAAAATGGCTTAAGTGAAAGCACCTTAAAAGCTTGGGAGACGCTGTAGAGAAAGACAACATAGAAACAAGACTGTCTTAGAAGGTGCCTTTGCACCTCGGTCCAAACCATGAGCACATAGGATCACAGTTAATAGTTGCTATATAAAACAGCAAATAAATAAAAACATATGTACTGAATCAATAAACTTAACCTGACGTCTAAATTACTGTAAAGTTTAGTGTTCACTGTTCGTAAACCACTAACAGAGATCCACAGAATGGTACGTTCTGCCCTCTGTAAGAACTACCTATTCTTGTCCGCAAAACAGACAAGAATAGGACATGTTCTTTTTTTTGGGGGGGGGGGGGGGCATGGAATGGATGTCCGGAACCAGACATCTTTTGTGGCCCCACTGAGATGAATAGGTCCAAAATTACAGCCGTGTGCATGAGCCCTAAAAGCTATATAAACTTTTATGGTATGCAATTTCTATTATTTTTATGTGTGTTGTCTGCTTACCAATTCCGTTTAGAGGCTGATTAGACATGTTTTAAAATAGAAACATTTGGGCATTTATAATTTTAGGGCTCAGTAGTCACGTGGTGTTTGTTACATATCACTACTAAGGCAATTGATTGGTCAGCAGTGTCACCAATAGTCACATGCATAAGGAAACAAATCACTAATGGGCTGGCAGATACAGGAGCCGCTAGGGACAGGAACCTCATCACTGGAATGGGGACACTGTGAATAAAAGCCTTTTGTTAATTTTTTATTTATTTTTTGTTTTGAACCATGTCTAGCCAGCCCTCAAATTCAATTTAATCTCATTCTTTTTTTAAATTTATATCAAGCATTTTCATATTACAATATTTTAGAATGTTTCTCACCTGAAGTTGTAGTGAACTTTGTAGTGGTAGAAATAAATCTAATGCTAATTAAATCAATATGCACTAAAGATGTTTTGGGGGTTATTTTTCAAACTTGTGCAAAGTAGAACTGGCTTAGTTGCCCATAGCAACCGATCAGATTCCTCCTTTCATTTTCCAAAGAAGCTGTCCAAAATGAAAGGTTGAATCTGATTGGTTGCCATGGGCAACTAAGCCAGTTCTACTTTATACCAGTTTAATAAATGACCACCTTTGTTTCTAGTTTAATTCTTACTTGAAGATGTTGTCACTGATGTAGTTGTTGCAGTTGTAGTGGTTGATGTTGGAGGTTCTGGAGTACTTGTGATGACAGAAGTAGTTGTAGTCTCAGAGGTGGTGGTTGTTGGTGATGTAGTTGTCGTCTCAGAGGTGGTGGTTGTTGATGATGTAGTTGTAGTTTCAGAGGTGGTTGTTGTTGGTGATGTAGTTGTAGTCTCAGAGGTGGTGGTTGTTGGTGATGTAGTTGTCCACTCAGAGCTGTGGGTTGTTGGTGAATTAGTTGAAGTTGCTGTAGTTGTGGTTGTTGGTGATGTAGTTGTCGTCTCAGAGGTGGTGGTTGTTGGTGATGTAGTTGTCCACTCAGAGGTGGTGGTTGTTGGTGATGTAGTTGAAGTTGCTGTAGTTGTGGTTGTTGGTGATGTAGTTGTAGTCTCAGCGGTGGTGGTTGTTGGTGATGTAGTTGTCCACTCAGAAGTGGTGGTTGTTGGTGATGTAGTTGTTGTAGTTGTAGTAGTTGTATAGGGTGTAGTTGGGCAATTATCAGGTAAAGGTTGGCAGCAGTACACACTGATCTCATAGTTGTAGCACACAGGCTTGTATCCTATAAGATCGTTATTGTTACAGATGAGCCCAATGGAGACATCACAGGTCACCATCTGTCCCAGCTGGTATAATGGCTTATCTGGGTATTTCGTTGCTCTGCAGGAAATGTTCTCTGGTTTCATATCACCCTCACATACTTCATATCCAGCATTCTCAATGTTCTCATATGTCTCAAAATCTCCTCCATTGGGTTCATATTTAGGAGTACTCACATCAAACCATTGTGACCACTTGCAAACAGGATCACAGTTAGGAATTGCTAGATAAAACAGAAATAAAATATATAACATTTATCAAGTAGACTCACTTTAATATAAGCTCTAGGGGACAAATTTGACTACTATTATACATTGCAACTGCTATTGGCCACATGATTTTGTTTCTAATACGTTGCAAGCAAAATCGTGTTGGATTTTGGCAACCAAGGGTTGCCTCATCTGGCAACCCCGGCTCGTACACCCAGTCTCAGAGTTTAGTCTTTACAGTGTGTTGGCTACTTGTAAGAGTGAACACAAATATTGTACGCCTTCATTCTCAGGGTTCTTTTTCCCTTGTTTTTTTTACAGACAATGACCAATAAGCCACAGCTGCCTTGCATTTGGCTAATGAAGACCGCACTATATAGTCGATCCTTACTGTTAATGGCCACGCAGCAACTTTGATGACGCTTGGCCATTAACAATGAACATCTTCATTAGTTAAATGAAAAGCAGCTGTAGACTAATCATGAGAGGGAAAGTGGCTTAAGTGAAAGCACCTTAAAAGCTTGGGAGACGCTGTAGAGAAAGACAACATAGAAACAAGACTGTCTTAGAAGGTGCCTTTGCACTTTGGTCCAAACCACCCAGCCTCCGAGTTTAGTCTTTACAGTGTGTTGGCTACTTGTAAGAGTGAACACACATATTGTAGGCCTTCGTTCTCAGGGTTCTTTTTCCCTTGTTTTTTTACAGACAATGACAATGCTGATTTTTTTTAAACAACTAGATTACTATTTTGTAAGTGATATTGCAGTTGCTGAATCGAAAAGTGAGTGGACATTAGGATACGAAAACACGGCATGGCAGTACTGTGATCGGGTTGTGGTCCTGCTGCCGTCAGGAACCACGCGGCCAATAAGCCGCGGCTGCCTTTCTTCTAACTAATGAAGACCGCACTGAATAGTCGATCCTCACTGTCCACGCAGCAACTTTGATGACGCTCAGTCATTAACAATGAACATCTTCATTAGTTATATGAAAGGCAGCTGTGGGCTAATCACGAGAGAGAAAGTGGCTTAAGTGAAAGAACCTTAAAAGCTTGGAGGACGCTATAGAGAAAGACAACATAGAAACAAGACTGTCTTAGAAGGTGCCTTTGCACTGTGTGCTGTCCGCATCTTTTGTGGCCACACTGAGATGTATAGGTCCGTGGACAGAAATTACACCCGTGTGCATGAACCCTAAAAGCTATATAAACTTTTATGGTATGCAATTTCTATTATTTTTATGTGTTAGAGTATAATTTTTTAAACATCCAATTCCTTTAAGGCTGGGTTCACATCACCATTTTGTTTTCCGTTCCTCTAATCCATCAGAAAAACTGAAAAGAACAAAATGAAAACGCATTCTGTATTTTAAGCATACATTATACTCAGTTATGCACATTTTGCATCCATTTTAGACATTTCCATCTGAGACCCGTTTTAGACGGAATAAAAGTCCTACACAGATTTTTTTTCTTTATATTCCAAAATAATAGATCTCAGATCGAAATGGCTAAAGCGGGTGCAAAATGTGCATAGCTGAGCACAATGGAGTTCACAGTTTTTGTTTTTTTCTGTTATTCTGATGGATTGGATTAACAGACAATGAAGCAATCATGTGAACCCGGCCTAGGTCTCTGGGGAAAATTATTGAAATCTGGTGTTGCTCATAGTAACCATTTAAATTCCACCTTTCATTTTTTAGCGCACCTTTGAAAAATAAAAGGTGAAATAGCATTTGTTGCTATGGGTAACTAAGTCAGTTTTCCTTTTTTATCAGTTTTGACATAACATCTATGTTATACAAGATTGAAAAATTACACCTACTACATAAGTGTCATCTTTTAACCAATGCCACACTGCGCCATAGTAATATAAACCATCTTGAGTGTCTATATATATATATATATTTAGTTTTTTTTAAAGAATAACATTTGTATACAGCATATAGAGGAAAAACGAGGTGCCCAGGGCTGGACTGGCCTAGCAGAGTACCAGAGGATCCCCAGTGTGCCCAAATTCTAACATTAATGGACCATTAATAAAACAGGGCCTTTAAGGTCCTATATTCACACAAATTGGGTCCTCAGAATCATTCCCTCTGGTGGGCCAAAGGGACTTCAGTCTAACCCTGAAGATGCTTCAGTTTTGTACAGTACAAAATGTATCTTACTTGAAGATGTAGTCACCGATGTAGTTGTTGTGGTCTTTGTAATAGTTGGAGTCGAAGGCTCTGGAGTAGATGTAATGATAGGAGTGTTTGTAGACTGCGAGGTGGTAGTTGTTGGTGATGTGCTCGTACTTTGAGTTGGTGTGGTCTCTGTAGTAGTTGATGGACCTAAATTAAATGTAGTTAAGCATTTCAAAATACCATATAATTTGTGTTTATGCAATTTAAAGAAAAATTACTCGACATAATTTTCAGCTATATAGTGACTTTTATAGTGGTGCTTGAAAGTTCATACATCTTTCAGAATTCAGTTATTTCTGTCTAAATTTGACCTAAAACTACACTAGATTTTCGCACAAGTCCTAAAAATAGATAAAGATAATCAAATCACACAAATGAGTCAAAAATATTAGACTTGGTCATTTATTTTAGGAAAATGATCCGTTACCACATGTCTGTGAGTGGCAAAAGTATGTGAACCTGGTGTTCTGGTAATTGTTGATTTGTCCTGCACATTAGCTTACAGGAATTTTAGCCAATTTTTAAGTACAAAATAGCTTAATCTCTGTTATGTTGGTGGGTTTTCCCCCTATGAACAGCTCACTTCAGGTTTTTCCACAACATTTGTATTGGATTAAGGTCAGGACATTGACTTGACAATTCCAAAGCTTTAATTTTATTCTTCTTTAACCATTTTTTAGCAGAATGACTTTTGTGTTTAGGGTAGTTGTTTTGCAGCATAACCCACATTCTCTTGAGATTCAGCTCACAGACAGATATATGGCCTAGATGCAGCAAATTAGGCTCAAACCATGATACTACCACCACTAGGTTTCACAGATGGGATAAGGTTTTTATGCTGGAATGCAGTGTTTTTCTTTCTCCAACCATATAACTTCTCATTTAAATCAAACATTCTATTTTGTACTCATCCATCCACAAAACATTGTTCCAATAGCGTTCTGGCTTGTCCAGGTGAGAAAACTGCAAATGGGCAGCATTGTTCTTTTTGGAGCTTTCTCCTTTCAATCCTGCCATGCACACCATTGTTGTTTATTGTCCTCCTCATGGTGGACTGATGACCATTAACATTAGGAAAGGCTTTTAGTTGCTTAGAGGTTAACTTGGGTTCGTTTGTGACCTAGCTGACTATTACACACCTTTCTCTTGGCAAGGTTTTGATTGCTTGAGCACTTCTAGGGATGGTAATAATTCTCTTGAATTTTCTAAAATCTGTCCAATCTCTTTAGAGATTATTTTCTAACCTTTTCCAAAATGGTGAGCATCAACAGCTATTCTTCAGAGGTCCTTAAAAAATCTATTTTGTTTGTGCCTTGATACATAAACATGTGTTGTGACGATCAGACTTTGATAGAGCCCTATTCTTTTAATAAAACAGGTTGCTTACTCACAGCTGATTATCATCCCATTGATTGAAAACACCTAACTGTAATTTCAGTTTCAAATTATCTGTTAATTCTAAGGGTTCATACTTTTGCAACTCACAGACATGTGATATTGTGTCATTTTTCTCACAAAATAAATGAATAAGTCTTCTGATTTGTTTATCTTTATTTTATCTTTATAGACAATTCTGCAGGGTTCACAAACTTCCAAGCACCACTGTATAATATCTGGGAAGTACCTCTGGGAAAACTACTTATTGGAAGGACAGGGGACACTTGAACACTCTGAGATGTTTGATCTGCTGATAGGTGGCATTATTAAGGGTGGGCTCTTTACGTATCATTTATAACATATCCTGTTTGTATACAATAAGCATTTTGGTGGGAAAACCACTTTAATAGCTCATAAAAACGTGACCACATAAATACATGTTATACAGTACACATAAAATGTATTTTATTATTCCTAGTTTGGTTACTTACTTGAAGTTGTGGTTACTGATGTAGTCGTTGTGGTCTTTGTAATGGTTGGTGTTGGAGGCTCTGGAGTACTTGTAATGACAGGAGTAGTTGTGGTCTCAGAGGTGGTTGTTGGTGATGTACTTGTTGTAGTTGTAGTCTCAGAGGTGGTTGTTGATGTTGTAGTTGTAGAGGTTGTAGTTGTACAGAAATCAGGTAGAGGTCGGCAGCAGTACACACTGATCTCATAGTTGTAGCACACTGGCTTGTATCCTATAAGATCTTTGTTGTTACAGATGAGCCCAATGGAGACATCACAGGTCACCATCTGTCCCAACTGGTATAATGGCCTATCTGGGTATTTTGTTGCTCTGCAGGAAATGTTCTCTGGTCTCATGTCTCCTTCACACACTTCAAATCCAGCATTATTAATGTTCTCATATGTCTCAAAATCTCCTCCATTGGGTTCATATTTAGGAGTACTCACATCAAACCATTGTGACCATGTGCAGAAAGGATCACAGGTAGGAGTTACTGAATAGAATAGAATAAAACACAAAGATTTGTACATACATACATATATAAGTTAAGATAAATGTAAACACATTCATTCTTAAAGGATCACTAAGTTTTCAGAAAACTTTTGAAATTACATAGAAACATCTGAGTGCTGAGACCCTCACCAATTGGTAGAACGAGAAGAGAAAAATGCTTGCATACCACATGCTCTCTCCAGGGCCGTATTAAGAGTTCATACTGCCATAGGCCCTTTACTGCCCCTCCCCATATGTCCATAGAATGTAGATAGTTGGCAGCCAAATGCTCTCTAGACCATCCTCTATCCCTCCCAACAGTCCAATATGCATATAAGCTACACTGCAAAAAAAATCAACAAAACACAGTGGGACAGATTATACTAAGGCTGATGTTTCCTACCCTAGTGTTACTTAGAGGCCCAATAAAGTTAGGTGCACCAAATTTATTAAGAGGCTTATGGTTAGTCTCCTCTTTTGGCAATCCATGCAACTAAATACAAAGCAATGCCAGCTCTGAGCTGGGGTACATTTGCATTATAATTTTCGAACCTAAACTGTAATAAATGTGTCGGGCTGCTCATGGCCGTGGGTTTTCGCTGCTTGTAACATAGTAGTTTGAGTTGACATCTTCCAGCTCCTAGCTAACCAGAACCAAAAGGACATAAAGGATATAGTAACTTCACAATGCTTTTGCTTTTAATGCTTCAGTCCATAGGCAAAGCTTCCTGGAAAGGTTTACTTTTACTATTATGCAGCACATTCCTGGAAGGCCGTTGCTTCTGTTCTGTGACAATGGCAGGACCGGATTTTAATAATGAATGAATTGTACATTGCACTTATTACAACAATTTTTTGACAAGTATAACTGTTCCACTTCATGTTTATATTTGTAGGATCAAGGAGCTTGAGATGAGACACTATTATTTTTATAGTGCATACATAATAGTATATAGTAGATCTCCTGCACATAGTACATATATTATATGCAGCATGGTGTCTGCTATATATACTACTACCGTATATATACTGTGGCGATGTGAACTGTAAAATGCATGGGAAAGTCCCGGAAGGGGGGGTATATCTCTCCCAGGTTCCTCAACTGGCTGAGGTGGGTGAAATCCAGAATGACGCTGGCTTCACTAAATATAGTTTGTGGAGCTATTTTCTTTATTTATTCAGGGCTGGATTTTACTTGGATTGGGATGTTAGGTTTTGGCAGTGAGACCTCCCAATCGACCCCCCCCCCCCCCCCAGTCCAGGGAAGGTTTTTCCCTAGCAGGAAGGTGATCGCAGGTGAGGACTGCTGTAATCAGGCCGGCATAAAGCACCTCCCAGGGTGTCAGTCTGAGAAGGGAGAAGTGTCTGTGAACCTGGAGCAGAGGCTCTGTGTGTGGTCTCAGTCAGGAGGACTGAGGGGCCACAAGGCTATGCGAAGCCCGATCTCTTCCGTATGCGGATGACTCTTGATGAGCGGAACCTGCTAAGGCTTGGAGCCTGAGACCCTGACACTAAGTGGTACTTATAGGTGAGTCAGGGAAACCTATGTGTTTAGGTACAGCCCAGACGGGCAGAAGTTTATTTTGTATAACTATTTATGTTTACGCGGACGTGCCGCAATAAAACACAGTTTTGGCCCTTAAATCCTGGTGTCTGTGAAGATATCTGTGAGTGTGACCCCCTGAAAGAGAGCTACCCCTTACAATACAATATCTGCAGACGATCTAGCATATATACTGTGCAGTGCATTAGGCAGGGCCGGCGCCACCAGTAAGGTGACTTAGGCAGTCGCCTAGGGCGCCATGCAGCAGGGGGCCCTAGGCCTGAGCGGCTGAGGCTGAGCGCTTGCCGCTCTAAAGAATCCTGCCTGCGCCTGCTGTCTCTGTGTGCTGCTGTTGTTAATGTAGCGTGGCCGAGCTCTGTTCGGTCCGTGGTACAGAAGCTTTTGTTTCCTGTACCCGGCCGGACTGACAGGAAGTGCTCACTTAGTGTGCACTTCCTGTCAGTCCGGCCGGGTACAGGAAACAAATGCTCCTGTACCACGGATCGAACGGAGCTTGGCCACGCTACACTAGAGGTGGGGGGCTGGAATGAGAGTGAGAAGGGGGGGTGGAAATAATGAGTGACAAGGGGGGAGGGGGGGTGGAAATAATGAGTGACAAGAGGGAGGGGGGGTGGAAATAATGAGTGACAAGGGGGAGGGGGGGTGGAAATAATGAGTGACAAGGGGGGGGGGTGGAAATAATGAATGACAAGGGGGGGTGGAAATAATGAGTGACAAGGGGGGAGGGGGGGTGGAAATAATGAGTGACAAGGGGGAGGGGGGTGGAAATAATGAGTGACAAGGGGGGAGGGGGGGTGGAAATAATGAGTGACAAGGGGGACGGGGGGGTGGAAATAGTGAGTGACAAGGGGGGAGGGGGGTGGAAATAATGAGTGACAAGGGGGGGTGGAAATAATGAGTGACAAGGGGGAGGGGGGGTGGAAATAATGAGAGTGACAAGGGAGGGGGGTGGAAATAATGAGAGTGACAAGGGAGGGGGGAGAGTGACAAAGGAGGGAGGGGGGGAAGAGAGTGACAAGGGAGGGGGGATAATGAGAGTGACAAGGGAGGGGGGTGTAAATAATGAGTGACAAGGGGGAGGGGGGGTGGAAATAATGAGTGACAAGGGGGAGGGGGGGTGTAAATAATGAGTGACAAGGGGGGAGGGGGGGTGGTGGAAATAGTGAGTGACAAGGGGGGAGGGGGGGTGGAAATAATGAGTGACAAGGGGGGAGGGGGGGTGGAAATAATGAGTGACAAGGGGGGGTGGAAATAATGAGAGTGACAAGGGAGGGGGGGTGGAAATAATGAGAGTGACAAGGGAGGGGGGAGAGTGACAAAGGAGAGAAGGGGGGAAGAGAGTGACAAGGGAGGGGGGGTGGAAATAATGAGAGTGACAAGGGAGGAGGGAGAGTGACAAAGGAGGGAGGGGGGGAAGAGAGTGACAAGGGAGGGGGGGTGGAAATAATGAGAGTGACAAGGGAGGGGGGGGGAGTGACAAAGGAGGGAGGGGGGGGAAGAGAGTGACAAGGGAGTCCCCAGAGCCAGACTGCAGCCAGAGACCGGATTATCTTATTGTCCTGGTGGTAAGTAGACAATGCAATATGTTTATTATGTAATTGTTTAGTTATTAATACTACATTGGAGACTAATTTACCTCACATTTAGGGTCCATTCACACATCCGTGTGTGTTTTGCGGATCCACAAAACACAGACAGCGGCAATGTGCGTTCCGCACTTTGCGGACTGCACATTGCCGGCACTATTGCGGACAAGAATAGGACATGTTCTATTTTTTTCAGGATCGGAATTGCGGATCTGGGTCCGCAGTTCCGGATCGGGGCTGCACGTTGTGCGGCCCCATAGAAATGTATGGGTCAGCAATTCCGTTCCGCAAAAAGAGACGGCTACAAGAAGCTGGATTAACCCTAAGGGAAACATAGCAGTTCTTTTAATTTAAAAGCTGAGAAAGGGGTGGAACATGATATGGGCAGATCATCTGATAAGGGGGGGCGGCAATTTTTATCTTGCCTAGGGCGGCAAAAATCCTTGCACCGGCCCTGGCATTAGGTCTATATATAGTAGATCTCCTGCATATAGTGTGTATATATAGTGGAATATATAGTAGATCTACTGCGTATAATAGTATATTTACAGTACTAGATCTCCTGCATATAGGACTGGTAGTGAACCTTGGCATGATTGACCGCATAGGGATGATAGGGGTTCCATACCTGTGGGATCAGGATGCTGAACTTAGAGGCAGGCAGACAGGAGTACAGCTGGGTGGGTGCGTCTCACAGGGGTTCAGCTGCTTCCTCCTTGGTGGGCACATAGACGGCCTATAGTGTCTACCTCAAGAAAATTTAGACTAGAACCTTCAGAATCACAGGTGCATATCCATGAAGCAAACATGATTATAAAAAAGAAAATGGCTGCACACCATTATACATACATACAAACAATAGAGCTAAGCAATGGGGGTCATTCTAAATAAAAGTGGTATAATACCTACTATAAATGAGTCAATGGAAGCTCTTAGCGCAAATATTTGATCAAACGTGTGTCGGGCCCATCTACCATGCGTCAAGGTGGCTTCTGCAGATGGTTCCCTAACACTAGTATACTGCCTCTCTTTGGACTTACCTAAGCCTACAATTTTATTTTTTATAATCATGTTTGCTTCATGGATATGCACCTGTGATTCTGAAGGTTCTAGTCTAAATTTTCTTGTAGTATTAATTGAGGGTAGCGCCCCTTTTAGACTGAACACGCCCATCTACCTTAGACTTCTGAGCAGAGTACTTATGTAGCTGGTCCTTACACTGCCCTGAATATTGTAGGCTTAGATAAGTCAAAAAAGAGGCAGTATACTAGAGTCAGGGACCCATCTGCGGAAGCCACCTTGAAGCCTGGTAGATTGGCCCGACACATGTTTGATCAAATATGTGCGCTAAGAGCTTCCATTGACTCATTTATAGTAGGTATTATACCACTTTTATTTAAAATGAATCCCCTATTTCTTAGCTCTATTGTTTGCATGTATAATGGTGTGCAGCCATTTTCTTTTTTATAGTGTCTACCTGTCACTAAGCTGAATTCTGCTGCTGAATCAATCAGCTTAACATTTAGTGCTACATTGCAAAGGAAAAGGAGAAGAGCCTGGACAGAGGGCGGCTGTGGATGTAGTGTTCTAGGTTTTTGCAAAGGCTTTTGATACTGTCCCTCATAGACATTTAATAGATAAAATAAGGTCTATAGGCTTAGAAAGTATAGTTTGTAATTGGATTGAAAACTGGCTGAAGGACCGTGTCCAGAGAGTTGTGGTCAATGATTCCCATTCAGAACAGTCCAGGATTATAAGTGGAGTACCCCAAGGTTTAGTGCTGGGTCCTCTATTATTTATTTATTAATAATATCGAGGATGGGATTAATAGCACCATTTCTATTTTTGCTGATGACACTAAGCTATGTAGTAGTGTACAGTCTTTGGAAGATGTCCATAAACTACAAGCTGGACACTCTGGGTGAATGGGCATCAACTTGACAAATGAGGTTCAATGTGGATAAATGTAAAGTTATGCATTTGGGTGGTAATAATCTACGTGCATCATATGTCCTAGTGACCTAGTGTATGTAACACTTGGAGGGTCTCTTGTAGAGAAAGATTTGGATGTCCTTGTGCAGCCTCCCACTACGTGTGTGTGGGCACTGCTTAAAAGCTATTTTTGTCTTAACAACTGTATTATGCTGTATTGTGGTACTTTGTATTAATGTATCTGCAAAATCCCTGTTACCAGGCAGATTAGGTGTAATTTATACATCTCACCACTAGATGGGGATAAAACTTAGGTTCTATATATACCTAGGTCAGGCCTAGTGAGGGAGTTCATAGTTGAGATTAGAGCAGATCTGAGTAGATCAGATTAGATTAGTGGGATAAAATGTAGAGTGAAGACTCCATGACACAGATTAGTGAGTGGAACCAACTTCACTATGAGGTGGTACTAAGATGTGAGGCGCAGAAGAGCATTTTCCTTCTGTGGCCGGACTATACACTTGCATCCCTGACCAGTAGGAGAGAGTTTGCCTCCCTGGAATAGAAACAAGCTTCCTAAGGAATCATCGGTGATAACAGCCATTATTGAGGGCTACAGACACCTTTGCGCATGGTGGAGGACTTATAGCTTCTGGCAGCCACACCATACTTCTGAGAGACAGATGAGTTTACCTGTCCCAATGTTCAGCTTGTAGGGAAAAGACAAGGAATAGGACTGAGCACATCAATAGGAACAAGGTACACCTAACCCACAGCTCCAAGTCAAGCCTAAAAAGCCTAGAAACAGTGGATTTGCAGACCTACTCTGAAACCATCAAGAGACTGTATTTTTGTACTGCTGCAATCAAAGTCATACACAGTAAAAGTTGTGAGTTGCATCTTACCACTGTCTACCTCATTATTACTACTAATGGTTGTACCACTATTAACGGTACTGGCGTCACGACAAAAACCATCAAGGGACTCAGCCGCAACAAGCACCCTAAGCACCCCTAACATCAAGGGCACCTCAACCACCATCTTGGCTGATGCTTCCCTACCAAAGAGCGTGCCCCGGAGGATTTCGTGCTGTCCACCTCAACACTGTGCTGCCAGCCCAGGGAGGCTTTCTGCTAACCGTGAGTAAACTGATGAACTGTGTGTTATTATTTGGCCCCTCATCGGTCCACCGTGCACCTCACGTGTTGCCCCTGCACTACTGGCTGGCTGCACTTGTAGATCATAGATTAAATAACAGCATACAATGTCAATCAACTGCTTCTAAGGCTACCAAGATATTGTCATGTATTAAACGAGGCATGGACTCACAGGACAGGGATGTAATATTACTAATTTATGAAGCTCTTCTGCGGCCTCATCTGGAATATGCAGTTCAGTTCTGGGCACTAGTCCATAGAAAGGATGCTCTGGAGCTGGAGAGAGTACAGAGGAGAGCAACTAAACCGATAAGGGGCATTGAGGGTCTTAGTTTTGAGGAAAGATTAAAAAATCACATTTATTTAGTCTTGAGAAGAGACTTCTAAGGGGGGACATGATACAACTATATAAATGGGCCATACAAAAAATATGTCGAAAAGCTGTTCCATGTAAAATCCCCTCAAAAGACAAGGGGGCACTGCCTCCGACTAGAGAAGGAAAAGTTCAGTCTCCAAAGGCATCAAGGATTCTTCACTGTGAGAACTGTGAATGAGTGGAATAGTCTACCTCAGGACGTGCTCACAGCAGGAATAGTGGACAGTTTTAAAAAGGGCCTAGATAAATTCTTGAAAGTAAATGACATTAATGCTTATGAAAATGTGCAGAAATCTGTTCTCCCTTCCTTTTCTAAAATTCGCGTCCCCACCTATCCCTTCGTTGAAATTGATGGACTGATGTATTTTTTCAACCATATTTACTATGTAACTAAAAAGAATAGCTCCTCTCTCTCCTCATCCTCTACCATGTGTGTGCTAGGACCTCCACTACAGGAAGGAAAGTCATGCCATGGTTGTAGCATGCAGTGGCAGCCCACTGTTTAAACCCCTGGGAACATGGATGCCCAGAAGGCAGGGATGTAAAAAAATTAAAGATAAAAAAAAAATGTCCTCTGTGGTGGCGGCACCTGCTGACCGCCACCCTAGGCACGTGTCCTTTAGTGCCTAATTAGAACTACGCCCCTGTCTCTCTCCGTGCAGCAGGGGAAAATGCAAGACAAACTCAATAGAAAGTAAATGGGTCCATCTTGCTTCTGACTACTGCAGTGAGGAGAGAGAACACACTATGGAAGTGTTTCTCTCTACCCATCAGAGGGGGATCTCAGCACTCAGTCATCAATCAAAACCTTTGATACAGTTTGTCTCTATGACATATCAGAAATGTCCTGAACACTCTTTAAAGTGACATGAACACTTACACTTTTTGCTTTAAAGTGACAAGCTATATGTAGATACCTTACAATGATTACAATCAGCAATTTTCTTATGAACATAACTTTTGGGGCAGTTAATGCAGTACAGATTTGCATGTACTGTATGATGGATGTCAGGTCTTTGAAGATCACCCCATATCCGATGAGTCCCTGCTGTTTCATACAGAAGACATCCGTTAGCAGTGTCTGTTATCCAATGCAACTCCCATTAGTGACACTAAATCCCTCGGGTGCTATGGTCTATTGCAACCACTGCATCTGAGTAGTCATTTAGAGACAATCAAACAACCACCTGTAAGACTACCAGAGCTGTTCTGTTAACATGGCAGCCAAAGGCTCCCAGATCAGCCATAGTAAAGTTCCTATTAAGACTTGTCTTATGCTGATGGTCTTAAGGTTTATTGCCAAAATCTGATGGATTTCAGGGAGGCAGCACTCCAAGCACAGCATTATGTGCACAGTTGTGGCTATGACTTATTCTATATAAATTTAAAACTGTAATTGAATGATTCAGGAGTAGGAGTATTTGGAGGACATCATCATCTCTGAGGCCTAGTGTACCTCTACCTCTAGCAAGCCATACGGAGAAACTGTCTGGTTTCCAGGGCTGTTCTTAGAAAACATAGTCTGAGAGAGAAAGATTTGTTAAATTGTACGTACCGGTACTTGGCCTTGACGTTGGAGTTGTCTCTGGAGTTTCTTCAGTTGTACACTCTGTGGTGGTGACTGTTGTTGGTAAAGTTGTGGTCACACTAGTTGTAGTGGGGCTTGTAGTTGTGCTCTTTGTTGTAGTCACGCCGGGTGTTGGAGTTGTAGACTCTGTGTGTTTAGAAGCAGAGTCTTAACAATAAGTGGGGTGACATTAAACATTATTAAAGGGTTTTCTGGAACTTAAATATTAATGATTTATTCTCATCAATATTTAATGGGTTCCTGGCACAGCAAATGAGTGCTGTAGCATCTTAAAGGGGTTGCCCTACAGATAACATTCAACAGTTTTTACATCAGCACCTGGATCTGGATACTTTTGTAACTGCATGTAATTAAAAATGTATGATAGCTACTGAGTTATTTATTCAAACTATCTGCATAGCGCCATCTGCTGTTTACTTTTTTCTGATTTCTCTGTCCTTCTTAATGAGATGGAACCACATGCTCAGTTCTATCTTCCAACTGCCACTAGCTACAGCAGAAAGGACATGCCCTCTGAGTAAGAATACGCCCCCTAAACTGCCAGCCCGAAATAAATCTAGCAGAACAAATGAGCTCTCTGGATCGATATGAGATACAGGGCTGGTTCTAGGTTTGTTAGAAAGAGACTGTCATGTACAAATTTTTTACATTAATCGTGGGATAACCTCTTTTATACTACACAAAGCCTTGTATTGTACAGCAGCTGTCCTTCATACTGTAGCTCAGGTCCTTTCACCCAAATGAGCCTGAATTACACAAATGACTGATTGATAAGATATCACAGACCAAGGAAGAGGGTGACCACCAAGGCCACTTCAAACAGTTGATCAGTGGGATCCTGGCATTCGGGCTCCCGTCGGTCAGAAATTAATGTCCTATCCTGTGAAGCGGTCATCAATATTTAAATCCCAGAAAACATTTGATGTGAAGGAAAAAATTAACTGTGCCTAACTTATTGTTCTTGAAAACTGGAGTTATAGCACAAATAATAGAGAGATTATAGACATTACACAAGTGGATGTTCTATCTACACATACATCAAAAAACAGTGTTCACAAGGAGAACAAGCCCCAACTTCCAGGAGCGGCAGAGGAGCTCCATTTTTATTTTAGCTATGATGACACCTATGCTATATGTACATTACTGAATGTAAAACAATGTTTTACTTCATGTGCAACTCCTATATATATATGATGACTGCTTCAAGTAATATGAGACAATAGAAAGATTTATAAAACCACCTAAAAGAAAAACCATTTGATGTCTATAGTGAGCAACCACATCACAGCTTTTATTTTGTACTTGACTTTTGAAAAATAAAAACTGTGCTGTGATGGGTTTCTGTGGGCAACAGACAGATTTTCATGTAGATGATTATTATAAATCTTATATGTGTGATATTGAAAACAATGCATACACACTTACTGCAGAACATACTGACTAGGAAAGAGTTAGAGGGAGATTTATCAAAACTGGAGCACAGGAGAACTGACTTAGTTATCCATAGCAACCAATCAGATTCCATTTTTCAGAGCTCCTTTGGAAAATGAAAGGATCAATCTTACAGGTTGCTATTTTAGAAACATATTACTTTTTTTAGTGAATATTGTAAATAAACTTTACCTGAGGTTGTAGTTGTAGTAGTGGTGGTTGGTGATGTACAGAAATCAGGTAAAGGTTGGCAGCAGTACACACTGATCTCATAGTTGTAGCACACAGGCATGAACCCTGTTTGATCTTTGTTGTAACAGATGAGGCCAGTGGAGACATCACAGGTCAATGTCTGTCCCAGCTGGTCTAGTGTCATATCTGGGAATTTCTGTGCTCTGCAGGAAATGTCCTCTGGTCTCATATCACCCTCACACACTTCTAATCCAGCATTTGTGATGTTCTTATAGGTCTCAAAATCTCCTCCATTGGGTTCATATTTTGGATAACTCACATCAAACCATGGTGACCATGTGCAGAATGGATCACAAATACCTACAGAAATCAGAACATATTTTATTGTCAATAAATATTATGATAAATATAAAACAGATATCCACAGTATATGTTCCTTATAGTAGATACAAACAGTAACACACTTGTCACACATTAGTGGTTTCAAATGTAGTAGTCTTAGTATTCATTTTAAATGTTAATACTTGAACATCTAAAATGTGGATATTGATGAATATAGACCATAGATAGTAAATTGTAGATAATAGAAAAAATAAAATGGAAAGCAATGTATATTGTAGTGTACAGATGTTTAACTATACTGATATAAAAAGCCACTGTGCTCTATATGTGTTCCCATTTCAAATATCAATTGCAAATTCACAGGAAATATGCATTGAATGCATGATAGGTCATAGGTAGATGGACTAAAAATAAATAAATAAACATATTGGCATAGCATATAATATTTTTGACACCTGTTATATGATGGACAAATTCAGTCTCTGCAAGTGTGATGAACTCTACCTTGCATCTATTCCAAAAAAAAATTAGTTTTTTTGTGCGTGTCTTTGCATACCTGATCCTACTTTGTTATATTCTTATAATATATCTCTTTTAGTTACTTAACTTAGAGACTTCTATAACCACTTCTTATTATTTTATATCAATATGTGTTCTAGATATGGTTTATACTGTAATGCAATCAATGCACATATTCCACATCTCTTTATGAAGTATCCCCCTTTCTGAATTGTCCTTTTTGCTTGCTTGCCTATGTTAAGTAATGTAGCTTTTTTACAGGGGTTTGTCTGTTTACCAATTCAGTTTAGAGGCCGATTGGACAGGGTTTAAAACAGAAACACTTGGGCATTCATATGTTTAGGGCTCAGTAGTCATGTGGTGTTTGTGACATATCACTACTAAGGCAATTGATTGGTTAGCAGTGATCACGTGCTACCAATAGTCACATGTATAAGGCACGTCATCACTAATGGACTGGCAGATACAGGAGCCGCCAGGGACAGGAACCTCAGCACTGGAATGGGGAAACTGTGAATAAAAGCCTTTTGTTATTTATTTATTTATTTATTTTTTGTTTTGAACAATGTCTAGCCAGCCCTCAAATTCAATTTAATCTCAATCTCTTTTACCATTTATATCAAGCATTTTCATATCATAATATTTTATAATGTTTCTCACCTGAAGTTGTAGTGAACTTTGTAGTCGTTGTACTTTCAGTTGTTGTGGTTGTTGGTGTTGTGGTTTCAGATGTTGTTGTGGTCTCTGTAGTGGTAGGAGTTGTACTTTCAGTTGTTGTGGTTGTTGGTGTTGTAGTTACAGATGTTGTGGTCTCTGTAGTGGTGGGAGTTGTACTTTCAGTTGTTGTGGTTGTTGGTGTTGTCGTTTCAGATGTTGTTGTGGTCTCTGTAGTGGTAGGAGTTGTACTTTCAGTTGTTGTAGTTGTTGGTGTTGTAGTTACAGATGTTGTGGTCTCTGTAGTGGTGGGAGTTGTACTTTCAGTTGTTGTGGTTGTTGGTGTTGTGGTTTCAGATGTTGTTGTGGTCTCTGTAGTGGTAGGAGTTGTACTTTCAGTTGTTGTGGTTGTTGGTGTTGTAGTTACAGATGTTGTGGTCTCTGTAGTGGTGGGAGTTGTACTTTCAGTTGTTGTGGTTGTTGGTGTTGTGGTTTCAGATGTTGTTGTGGTCTCTGTAGTGGTAGGAGTTGTACTTTCAGTTGTTGTGGTTGTTGGTGTTGTGGTTACAGATGTTGATGTGGTCTCTGTCGTGGTGGGAGTTGTACTTTCAGTTGTTGTGGTTGTTGGTGTTGTAGTTACAGATGTTGTGGTCTCTGTAGTGGTGGGAGTTGTACTTTCAGTTGTTGTGGTTGTTGGTGTTGTGGTTTCAGATGTAGTTGTGGTCTCTGTAGTGGTAGGAGTTGTACTTTCAGTTGTTGTGGTTGTTGGTGTTGTGGTTACAGATGTTGTGTTTTTTGTAGTGGTGGGAGTTGTTGCGGTAGTGGTTTTAGTGGTTGCACTTTTGCAATCTTCAGGTAATGGTCGGCAGCAGTACACACTGATCTCATAGTTGTAGCACACAGGCATGAACCCTGTTTGATCTTTGTTGTAACAGATGAGGCCAGTGGAGACATCACAGGTCAATGTCTGTCCCACCTGGTCTAGTGTCATATCTGGGAATTTCGTTGCTCTGCAGGAAATGTTCTCTGGTCTCTTACACACTTCCAAGCCACCAGCGATGATATTTTCATAGGTCTCAAAATCTCCTCCATTGGGTTCATATTTAGGATAACTCACATCAAACCATTGTGACCACTTGCAATCAGGATCACAGGTGTCAGGAGTTGCTAGATAAAATAAAAGTAAAATATATTATCTAACATTTATCAAGTAAATTCACTTAATATGATCTCTAGGAAACAACTTAGGATTACACACTATCACTGCCATAAGCCATTGTAAATACAATTTTGATGGTAATGCCTCAGCTTTATAAGCATAATAGTGCGGGCACTAACGGTCAAGGAAAGATGGGATCTGGCCACTTGCGGCAGCCGAAGCATGTAAAATCAGCTTTAGAGTTTAGTCTTTACAGTGTATAGGTAACTAGCAAGGGTGAACACAAATATTGTAAGCCTGCATTCTTGGAGTCCCCTATCCCTTGTTTCTTTACAGACAATGGCAACAAGACTGTCTTAGATGCCATTGGGCAAGGTAATGATTTGAGATAAGCGAATTTCTTCAAAATTCTATTTGGCTGTTCGCTGAATTTTACAAGCGCATTTCTTTGTAAGTAGTGCGTGCAATGATGGCACCGCTCCACGTCATTGTACCCCTCAGATGCCACGATCATACATGATCACGCCATCTGATAGTTGAAATGCAGTGTAAAATTTACAGAAAAAAATTAATTAAATCATACTTACGGCCTCCATTTGCTCTCGACAGGCCGGCCGCCTTCCTTGTAGATCTGGCACGAAATCTTGTGCGGCCTGAGATGACGTCTTCACGCCGGCCGGCATAGTGACATCATATGTCACCACGCATGGGATTTCGGCTGAGATCTTCAAATAATGTGGCGGCGGCCGACCCGTCACGAGCAAATGGAGGAGGTAAGTATGATTTTTTTTTGTTTTTATTTACACTATTTCAGGTTAAATTGATTCTCTATCACAAAGCACAAGGATTATTAGTTTCAACTGGCTGCAGATCTTGACCAGACAATTATTCTAAGGGAATTGGACACGTCTAGCATTTATGATATTCTGATAGCTCTTAAAGTCTGCCTGCTCTCATCAATTCTGTGAATGCTCTGCACCTGCTACTGCTGTGAGTGGCCTGTTGCTGCCACCATCATCATCATCATGATACTCCTCCTATCCTGTACAGGTGAAAATGAAGAGGTGATGATATGGTTTTGTTGAAGCTGCTTATTCTTGCCAGTACATGCTATCAGTTTGGCTAAGTAAATGGGGGGGGATCTGGAGTGTATAATTTTTATGAAGTCTCATCGGGAACATTCTATAAGGTCAAATCTGGGGTTTGTAATTTTAGGGGATGTCATGTGGGGTCTGTAAACAGAGGGAGGCTGGTCTGAGTTCTGTATAAATAGGGAGACCTGTATATACAAGGGAATCTGAGGTCTGTATTCTAGTGGTTCTATCTTTTATGCTTTAGGGTCTATATACTGGGCTAGGCTGGGGTCTGTATGAAGTGGATCTGTATCTTTATTTAGGAAGTCTGACCTGGAAATCAAAATGCAATGCCAGATCCATGATACAGCAAACACCATCAGCATTCCAACTGGTTCCATTGTTTTCAAATGGTGCCTGTCTGGGTTTTGACGTGGTGTTTGTCATTTTTGCTGCATGCTACGCTATTCTTCCTGCCATGTATGACAGAACCTGCAAAGCGGCTCCACTGACAGGAATTTAACAGAACCTTATCATTGATCACTTCCTTGGGGTATTTAGTTAGAATGTGTTATTACTAGAGGGTGCTTGATTTGAAGAGGTCTGGAAACACTGCTTTATACTATATAAAACATATACTAAACTAAATAATTAGATATGACAATACATTTTTATATAGAGACTGATCATCCTATGATCAAGGGGTTTAGTCCTAGTCATCCATATTAAAGTCTCCAAGTCATCCATATTAAAAAGTTACCAAAAACCCACAGAAGAAAGGTGTATTTTTTTTAATTAATGTTGGCTGCAAGATGGCATTGTATTATTTTGCTTTCCTGGATTTGCATGATACTACTCATTTCCATGTTTAAGTTGTCAAGTTGAGCATCAGCAGTTGAATCCATGCTATATGTACTGTAGGTTTTAATGGATATCTTTTTTGTTTGTATTTAGTATTTTTGTATTTTGTATTTTTTTGTATTTTGTATTCAAGACAATGTATTTCTATATTTCTTTTTTAAAGGGGTTGTCCAGTTTAGAAAACCAAGTTTATAGTAGCGGTAGTCCTCCTCATCACTTGGCCAGAGTTTAGAATGGTTACAAAGAGCATTTGCATGAGCCCTGTGTAATGCTTAGCATTTTATATCTTGTGAGCTGATTTAATCTTTCTTTCAACACTGTTTTTCTTTTTAAAAATGTCAAACAGAAAGTTGTTCCCATCAAGTGTTACTTACTTGATGTTGGAGTTGGAGTTGGAGTTGTCTCTCCAGTTTCTTCAGTTGTACACTCTGTGGTGGTGACTGTTGTTGGCAAAGTTGTGGTCACACTGGTAGTAGTGGGGCTAGTAGTTGTGGTCTTTGTTGAAGTTGATGTGGGCTCTGGAGTTGTAGACTCTGTGCATTTAGAATATTAATAATAAGTGGGTGATCCTGAACATTATTAATGCAAATAAAAAATTAAACAGCAAGAATAGAAACATTGACCGACACTGTAACGTTAGAATCTGCACAGTAACCAACTCTCACTACGTTCAAAAAAATTGAACTGTGCTTAAAAAGGTTTTCAAGGACTTATCTACTGATGTTAGGTCATCAACATCAGATCCTCAGGGTCGGAATTTTGGCACCTGTACTGTTCAGCTGTTTGCAGGAGAAGCGGTGCTAGAACCAGGCACCTGAACTGCACAGCTCGATCCACTATGCAGTGGCCGCACCTGGTTATTGCAGCTCTACTCCTGCCAATCTGATTCTGATGACCTATCCTAATATAAATTATTGTTCTAGTATATAGGAGTTATTATATTGAGCAGAATAACAGATAGATCATGCACATTACATACAAGAATCTACTATAGATTATTTAATATACGTTTTCAGTTCTTAAAATGGGGAATTAGAATAGAGAAATGGTGTCCACAAGGGAAACAAGCCTCAACCCTTCCTTCCTCAATGTATGGGGGTAATGGTGATATATCCCAAAAGAGGTAGCAGATGGGTATGATGCCAACTATGCCTTAGGTACATCCCTTCATGTACACAAAATTGTGTTTTATTGCAGCTGCAGCTTTGTCAGCATTTATAATAACTTGACACAATAGGGAAGTTTCATTAGCCTTGTCTAGTATTAAGCATGTGTAAACTTGACTACAAATGAACCAAATGATGCTGGATGATTAAATTGGCATATTTTTTTAGTGTAATTTTGTCACACATTTAAGCCATGCCCTTACCTACTGAACCACATCTCCTTGTCTGGGAAGGTGCATAAAATAAATGTGAGGCAAAGCATGTGGGCCAGTTTTCTTGGGCTGAATTAAGCAAAAATTGTGGGGCATTAAGCTTAATAAATTGCCCCAATGCATACACCTTTGCTACAGAACTTTATTTATTTATTACATTTTATTGGATATTACAAACAATGTGATCCTTTACCTGAGATTGTAGTTGTTGTACTTGGAGTTGTAGTTGTAGTGGTGGTTGTTGGTGTTGTAGTTGTACATTCAGGTCGGCAGCAGTACACACTGATCTCATAGTTGTAGCACACAGGCATGAACCCTGTTTGATCTTTGTTGTAACAGATTAGGCCAGTGGAGACATCACAGGTCAATGTCTGTCCCAGTTGGTCTAGTGTCATATCTGGTAATTTTGTTGCTCTACAGGAAATGTTCTCTGGTCTCATATCCTCCTTACACATTTCCAAGCCAGCATTCTTGATGTTCTCGTATGTCTCAAAGTCTCCTCCATTGGGTTCATATTTAGGATAGCTCACATCAAACCATGGTGACCATGAGCAAACTTGGTCACAGGGGGGATAAACTGCAGAAATCAGGACACATTTTTATGGTGAAATTATTAAATATTCTAATGAATCCAAAAACATATCTGAATAACTAAAGGTTCCACCTTTGGTTTCAAATGTATAGTGGTCAATTTAATTGAGTCCATTTATTTTAAAGTACTTTTTTAACTTAACTATTTTTTAATTTATTTGTTTTAGTTATTTATAATTTTTTTTTATGTTTTTATTTATTTTCACATTTGAGCACTTACAATTTGGATATTGCTATAAGTAAATAGTAGAAAATAGATTATTTTAAAAAGTTGCTAATTTTTATGTTGGAATACAAAAGAATATTGGCATGTGTCAAAAAAACTTGTTCCTGTTCCATCTCTTTCACTGAACAGTTTCTAAAAAAAGAATCAAACCCCTTTACTCCATCATCAACTAGCAAACTATCATCTATAAATCATACTGCGTTAGATAGTATTTGGAGCAAATTGTGCAAAAGCAAAGCAATAAATATGTTAAAATACATGCTCATCGTAGGTGTCACTGGTTTATTTTTTTTATTTTTTTTACGGAATTTCATACAGTAGTAGAACTAAATTCAGACTGTTTGGATTTGCTGCAGATCTGCAAGGAAAATATGCAAGATAAATTTACAATGAATAGTGTAATTTGATGTGCAATCTCAAAAGGAGAAAAAACTCAATGGTTTGGAGATCTACCATTGCCGATTTTTTTCGTGGATCTGTAAATAACCTACAGTACATCAAAATCTGCAACATAAAATTGCATAAATGGACACTAACTTTTCAAACAACTCTAGGTGAACCTGGACAAATCTTTAAATTACTTTGATTAAACATTTTCCTATTATTCACCTTAAAAACACTTCTGAAATTTCAACCACTAGGGTTCTCCCCTCTAGCAATTTTACTGTCCACTGACTAGGTGAATCCCATCCTTAGTAGCCCAGACAGACTGAAGAAAGTGGTTGTGTCTTTCTTCACTGGCTGGCTCCAGAGCTTAATGTGTATCTGAGCTAAGTGCAGAGGCCCCTTCCCTATTTAGCTTGAACAGTACAGAATGCTGAGTGTCTTAGACTGCTGTTTTCTGTGTATGACAGCCACATCTTCACTCTGCTACATAGTAAGTGTATTTCTTACTTCAGTCATATTACAATTCATTTATGAAGTCTGTGCTATAATCAATGTGTCCTTGAGTTCTGGATCTTTTCTCTCATAAACTTTCCCCCATAAACTGTCTTCTGTTACCTGCAATTATTTCCCCCCTTTCTATGTTGTCATAATAATGTGTATTTTGAGTTCCGAAATCTGTGTGCTGTGAGATTAAACTGTCTGTTACACACCATCTGTGCTGATAATAAGGCAAAATATTAGAATAGGGCTCACTGGTGATTGACCTAGTAGTATGGAAAATAAAGTTTAGAGCAGTATAGTACTGGCAGACTGCCTGCATTAGGACCCCCCCCCCCCCCCCCCCCCAGGCTTGAGGAGAACTACTGGATGCAGGAGCAGCACACTGGGGAAGATAAAGGCAATATGAGCAGAACAGAGCACTTGGGGAAGGCTGGAATGGATGCTCACATTGTCCCCAGCAAAGCAGGAGTTAATTTGTGAGAAACTCTAAAACTTAGTTACCCTTTAAATAGATTGATTTTATTGTGGATTTTGAAGTCAATGTGGAAAATCTGCAGAAAAGGCTTTGACTGATAGAAGTTTGTCAGCCATGGGCTACTTCATATACCAATCTTTTTTTGATTGCTTTATTTCTTATGGGGGACCTTCTTTTAACATTAGGCATAATTGGCCAGCTAACTCACATATTATACCATGTATATATTACTTATTGCACCAAGTTCATTGAATGAAGCTTCTATATAACCTCTTCTCACTACTTGGTATAAATCTAATGTATATTGTTGAACAAGTATTTAATGCACATACATATGTTATATATATGTTATATATTATAAAGTCTCCTTTTAATGCATTACTTGTCATTCCCTTTGCTTTTTCCCTATGTTGACTGTGACTGTACATTATTTTACCATTTGAATCAAGAGCTTTTATATTTTTGAATTATATAAATATTTTGTCAATATTTCTCACCTGAAGTTGTTGTTCCAATTGTAGTAGTAACTGTTGTTGTCGTAGGTGACGTTGTTGTTGGTGGAGTTGTCGTAGGTGACGTTGTTGTTGGTGGAGTTGTCGTTGGTGAAGTTGTTGATGGCGGAGTTGTCGTTGGTGAAGTTGTTGGTGGAGTTGTCGTTGGTGAAGTTGTCGTTGTAGTAGTAGTGGTAGTGGATGTTGTGGTAGTGGGTGCTGTGGTAGCTGGCGTTGTGGAATGAACACATTCATAGTGGCAACAGTCTACTCTGATCTCATAATTGAAGCACTTTTGCCAAAGGCTGCTCCCTGTGCTTTGCTCACTGTTCCTACAAATGAGTCCATATGATACATTGCAATATACAACCTGCTTCAATTCATCTAAGCTGACATCGGGCGCATTTGCTGCTCTGCATTGAATTTGCTCTGGGACGTCACAGAATGTGTGATGCTTTCTTATCTCATCATATGTTTCATAATCACCGCTACCAACATCAGCTTCTGGCTTGCTGACATCAAACCATTCGGTCCAAAGGCAAACTTTTTGAAGAACACAAGCTGTGAAAAAGAGAGGTAAACAAATTATATACGATATGTACAATCATTCAGAGAAATATTTGGTGAGGTAGATCTATACGTGCCGATAACATCATAGGAAATGGATGACAACAAGTTAAGTAGTTACTGGGTTGAAAAAAGATATAAGCCCTTCAACTTCAACCTTTCATACTGGTAAAACCTGATTCCTTCAAAGAAAGACCAATAACTCCACTGAATAACAAAGGCCAAAGTGCCATAAAATTCCATCCTGACTTCTACATGTGTGGTAAGTGGTGGTGTTCCAACCTCCAGAACCACTACAATCAACAGAATGATGGAGCAGCAGAGTTCTTTGGGCTGAGCGAGTAAACAAGGTACAGCCACGTGTACCAATGTGCCAATGTGCTTGGAGTGGCCAGGGTGCTCACAGTCCTGTTTGACTACAGAAGTGTATAGAAATTTCTGTTTACTAGTTTATTTTAGGACATTAAAAGAGTCTTTAATGTAGAAAATGCACACAAAAAATCCCAGCACCCCCCTTTCATCTCATCCTTTCCCTTTGTCCTACTTTGTGTTATATTACAGTCAAAACTGAAAAAGATATCTCTAGCATATGCCATCAACGTCAGATAATTGAGGATCTAACCTCTGGGACCTGCTTCTATCTCCAGAAAAGGCACCCCAAAGTGAAGGAAGAGCAGCCGACCATGCGCGACCAGACTCCGTTTACCGCTACGGAAGTTCCAAAAATAGCTAAGCTCCTGGCTCTGCTATTTCTGGCAGTCCCATAGCGGTAAGTTGACAGGTAGCCATACATGTACGGTGTGCTCTCCCTTCACAGTTATGGGACTTCCGAAATTAGCTGAGCGCGCTTTCTCAGCTATTTTTAAAACTTCACTAGCGGTAAATGGAGATCATGCCACTCATAAACGGTGTGCTCTCCTTCACTTCATGGGCCCTGTTCTTGAGATAGGAGCGGTGGGACCTGCACCCATCTGACATTGATGGCATTTGCTAGACATAAGTCATCAATGTCAGAGATTGGAATAACAGCAGTAGTAGGTACTTACTTGTAGATGGAGGGCTTGTTGTTGTCACAGGAGTTGTGACTGAAAATATAAATATTGGTGTTATTATCTCTTTAAATTTTGTGGTGGTGAAAAGTTCGGATCATCCAAAATATGATATCAAGGATATGTTAAAAAGCACAAAACATTTATGCATATGGCTCTGAAAAGGCTTTGTAGTAAAGAAATCGACGTAAAATGTGCCTACGTCCCCAAACTCTTATGGCTAATGTTATACTTGGTCTTAAAGCAGTTGTCACCTCAAAAATATTCTACAGTTTTCAAACCAGCACTTGGATCTGAATATATTTGTAATTGTATGTAATTAAAAATGTATCATAGCCACTGAGTTATTCAATAAAATGTATCGGTATATCGCCACCTGCTGTTCGCGCTTTTAAACATTCCTCTGCCCTGCTCAGTGAGATGGAAGCACGTGCTCAGTTCCATCCTTCTACTGCTACCGGCTACAATAGAAAGGCCACACCCTCTACGCCCCTGAGATAGGACATGACCCTGAGCTTGAAATAAATCTAGCAGAGCAATGAATGGGGAGATCTCCAGATCCATGTGAGGTACAGGGCTGGTTCTAGCTTTGTTAGAAAGAGACTGTCGTGTACTATATAGTGTATGATCTTCATTTTTTACGTTAATCATGTGATAACCCCTTTAACAGTGGAGTTATTTTGTGACAGTTTTGTTATAACAGACAGCTAAACAGAAGTAGTACCTGTTGTGGTGGATACGGTAGGAGTAGTAGTAACAGTAGTGATCGATGTTGTAGTAGATACTGTAGTAGCACAGACTGTAAAATTTACTACAACTTCTCCATTTTCACATCGTTTTTCAATGCAAACTCCAGACTGTTCTTCTGTGGATATGATTTCACCTTCTTCATATCTTGTCCCATTGATCATACAGAAACATGCTACAACCGAAGTGTTCAAAGTGAGTTACTGAAAACTGTACCAGGAAATTGCACTTTACTACATTGTAATGGAGTAGGATCACATGGAAGACATTTGACAGTTGGTGACTTCATGCAAAGTAACATATCGGCTGTACTTTTATGTTATTTATTTTCACGTCTAACGGTATTTCCTTAATTGCCATTAGTAGCCCCAAAATAAAGTCATTATAAGTAATAATACCTCACATTTACCTTGCAGCTTAAAGGGGTTCTCCAGGAGTTTTTACTGATGACCATCAATATATGATCGGTGGGGGTCTGACACCCTGGACCCCCACCGATCAGTTGTTTGAGAAAGCATCATTGCTCGCAGTAGCGCCACGGCCTTCTCTCTTACATTATATCGCGGCTGTGCTTAGTATCACGCTCAGCCCCATTCCCTTCAATAGGGCTGAGCTGTGCCTAGGCCATGTAACCAATAAAGGTGAGCTCACATAGCCAAGGAAAATCTGGAGAAGATGATGGTACTACTGCCAGCGGTGGTGCCTTCTCACACAGCTGATCGGCGGAGGTCCCAGCCCCACCAATCAGATACTGATATATCATCAGTAAAAAAAAACTCCCAGAAAATCCATTTAACCCAATCTTTATAGCCTTCGGGGGGCTATTTCGTTAGAAAGCCCCTGCCCCTCACCAATACACTGAGGTTTTTTGCAAAAACAGGGAACTGACAACATTATGTATTACCATAAGTTTTTATACAGCCCCTTCTTATTAAAGTGTACATACACTTTAAACTAAACTTTAACAGATCCTTTTCTAAATGTGCTAAAAAAATAAATTATAATATAATTTTTAATATATATATATTAATATATATATATTTTTTTTTTACTTTTCATGCAAAATAGGCAGCTGAAGTTCAGGTGCCTATTTCACTTTAGAATCCATAGTCATATACAGCTCTACTGGAGTACAGATTCCCCTAAGGCTGCACTGAGTGCTCTACAGGCCAAAGCATTGTTGCTCCTGCCTGTACCAGCGTTGCTCCATAAAGCCTGGCATACATGGGCTATGTAGGCTTTACCAGAGCAGGTACAAGCAGGAGAGCGATGTCTTATGTGAGCTCCTGGCCTGAGCTCGCCCGCTCCCTAATTGCCTGCACTGATGTGGTATGCCGCCTATTGTCAGAGCTGAGAGGATCAAGCGCACGTAAGAAGCTGCTCTCCTGCTAGTGCCCCCTCTGCATGGAGTTTGTATGTTCTCCCCGTATTTGGGTGGGTTTCCTCCTGGTACTCAGTAGTGATGAGCGGCAGGGGCAATATTCAAATTCGCGATATTTCGCGAATATTTGGGTGATTATTCGCCATATATTTGAGAATTTGCGAATTCATGATCTCTCGCGATTACGAATATATTTTGCGATATTCTAAATTTTTGCGTGAATTCTCAAAGTGCCGATATTGACGATTAAAATTCGCAATTCGAATATTCGTGATCAACACTAGTACTCAGGTTTCCTCCCACACTCCAAAGACATACTGATAGGAAACGTATGCCTTAGGCCTCATGGACACGGCCGTTGTTTGGGTCCGCATCCGAGCCGCCGTTTTGGCGGCTCGGATGCGGACCCATTCACTTCAATGGGGCCGAAAAAAAAGATGCGGACAGCACTCCGTGTGCTGTCCGCATCCGTTGCTCCGTTCCGTGGCCCCGCAAAAAAAAATAGAACATGTCCTATTCTTGTCCATTTTGCGGACAAGAATAGGCTTTTCTACAATGGCCCGCCCCTTCCGTTCCGCAAAAGGCACAAGGGCGGCTTCCGTTTTTTGCGGATCGGCGGTTTGCGGACTGAAAAAAAAGGCACGGTCGTGTGCATGAGGCCTTATTCTCATGTCAGTGTTTGGTCAGTGATTTCCATCAGTGATTGTGAGCCAAAACCAGGACTGGAGCCTAGACAGAGATAAGGTCTAAGGGAAAGATTTGCACCTGTTCTGTGTTTAGAGCCGTGTCTGGTTGTGGCTCAAAATCACTGATCTGTGTGAATAAGGCATTAAATTGTGAGCTCCACAGGAGAGAGAAAGCAATGATAACATCTGTAAAATTCTGTGGAATATGTCAGCGCTATATAAGCGAGTAAAATAAATAAAATAAATGTACATATAATATATAGTCTCATTATGTATCCACCTGATAAGTAGAGAGCTGGTTGTGCAAATCTATTTTGAGGGTCTGCTGTATATGTATAACTATGCCTGTAATTTCTAACTCCCCTTGCATTTCTTCAAATTCAATAGCACCCTCATGAAATAGAAAAAATAAATGCTAGAGCAAATATTACAATAATAATAGTGAATATACCTGATTGATCGTAAAAACACTTAGGATTTGGTCCAGAGATGCAGACACTGAAACAGAAAATAAATATATTGTTACATTGTTGTCCTATCATTGATGACTTATCCACAAGATAGCAGATTAGTGGGGGGTACAACACCAACACCCCTACCAACCAGCTCTTTCAGCATGGTACTGGCAGAAGCTGAAGGCTCCATACACTGAGGGGCTTCTGGCACTGGCATACTGAAGTTCAGCTCTCTTTTATTTGAAAGGAAAATAAGCTGCAGTACCCCAGCACTGCCACGACACAGAATATGGCGCTATCTTCATTCAGCTATATACACCATATACCACCCAGCAGCCCAGAACAGCTGATTGGTGGGTGTGCATTTCTCAGACCACCACTGATCTGATATTGATGACCTATCCAGATGATCGGTCATCCATAGCTGTAGCCCGAAGAACACCTTGGAGTAAAGGCCTGCCTACTTGCAGGCAGTAGTGATTCTTACCAAGAAGTACAAGGTTCAGTAGTAGGCACAGGATCACCCTTGTTATAGTGAGTATTGTTAATGTAACAGCCACAGTCCTCCTTGGTTACGCATATTTTGTTTGACTCATCAAATATAGGCCGGTCCTCTGGACAACTAGGGTAACAGCCTGAAGAACATGGATGGTAAAGAGGCTCAACATACAAATGTAAAAATGATCATCAATAACATCTGTACAATCACAATTAAAATGACTCCTAACTAAGTCAGAAGCTCAGAAATGTTTTCTAGGTCGGTATCTGCATTGGATGATTAGTTTCCTCAGATCTTGGCGGCTTTCAGAGCCTTCATCTGTGTCTACAGTTTAGCTACAGCGCCCAGACTGAGGTCGTCTGAGACTCACTCCATGTATGATCATGTATACAATCTCTAGAAACAATATTCACTTTTCATGGACATCCATAGCAATGCAAAGCAGTAAATATTCTTCTATAGGATACACTACAACAGTCCTTACAATCAGCTTCTCTGTTATGGGGATGCTATACAGGTAGTGCTCTGGGTGTGTAAGGTGACTTCAGCCTGAAGCCAAGCCTTCTGCCTGAAGCCAAGCCTTCTGCACAGTTCTTACTGTCTGGACACACTTGCTTTCCACACCTAGGTCTGTAGATACCTCTGTTTCTACTATTTTGTTGCCCAGGAAATATTACAGACTGTCTTTCTACTGCAGCATATGACCAGTCACTGTGCAGGCTCCAAAACCTTTCCTAACTGTCTCCTGAACTTTGGTTCCACCTCCCTCTTGCTGACCCACAGCACATAGACACTCTAGCAGGATCTGTATGCTGGGGGAATGCAGCTGCTCTGGCTGTTACAATGAGAAAGAAGGAGTGTCTCAGACTATCTCAGACTATCTCAGACTAAACAGTAGTCACTAATAACAGCTCTGTCCTAAAGGAACTAAGCTGAAAAAGGAGCCAAGAAAAATAACACCAAAAAAACATCCCCTGTAGGTGCATATCGTTTTGAGCTCCTGAAGGCAGGGTCATTTCAATTCAAATCTATCTCTAATACAACTAGTGTAGACATAATGATTATGACATTACAAAGATTTCCTTAAAGGGCTATTCCATTGAATGGCAATATTCACTGTTGACTTCAAGGGGAAGCAATGTTTTTGAAATGATGGGCTTTTTATGTATGAAGCATATTAGAAAATTGCATAGTTTACATTGTATAATGAACCATTTTTATTTGCTCAAATTGGAATACCCCTTTGATATTTTACACAGAGATATAAATTGCATAGACTTAGGACCAGTGATGACTGAATTTCTTGAAATTCAATTCTACTTTAATTCTGCAGTCGGTCAGGTAATTTGATTCAGCTCTTAATAGATTTGGCCCATATCGAAAAAACTCCAATTGTCCTGAAAAGTTTTGTATAATGCTCTTGGGTCTACTGGGACTGTAGCTAACTCGTTTTTAACTCTTCAACGCCAAACCTGCATATGTAATCTTAAAGTGACAGCAACATGTATAGCTATGGATAAATGCATAGCTGCTGGTGGCAGCGAACATCTGCACTGTGGGATTTCAGTTTAAAAAGATAGTCCCAAAAAATCTTCATTTTTGGTGGCAAATGCCTGCTGGTATGTATACACACATATTGCCTGGGGTCATATGTTCCACCTTCTTCATCTTAGCTATCTTCTGAGCTGAAAAATGGCTTACGCCAATCTGAGAAATTCACCCAAATTCAATTTGCCAAAAATTCAGTTTTGATTTGACCTGAATTTTGGGAAAATTTTGGGAAAATTCATGTTGAATTCGGTTCATTTAGAATCAATTTTCTCACCTCTACTTAGGTCCTATATATTTTATTACTAAAACATTTCTCAAAATTGGCAGGATACAATGCTTACCTTCCAGATAAGTAATGGTGACATTTGTGTAGACGTCATTAATGGAACGACATGTCTGAATTTCGTGATTGCCACATGGGTGATAATGCCATTCACATTCATCCTCAGGATTGTAATAGTCACAAAATATGGCTAAAGTGGAAGAAAAGAAAGTTTCCTGTAAATACTTTAGTTCTTCAAATCTCAAATGCTGTTTTAAGTGGACAACACATACATATGTACCATATGCATTTATTGTAATCGCGTGCTGTATATACAGGTGATCTAAAATGTCATACAGAAACTAACTCCTATATAATGCTACCTCTGAAGCCAGACTATTGAAGGTAAAACTTCTACAGTACCATCTTAAGTATTGTATGGGGTGGAACATGCCACAGTTTTTTCATATGAAATGGGAGGCACAGTATGGGTCCACCATAGACTTTTATGGGTGCTGTATTATGGCTCCGTACAAAACGAGGTCTTACTTGCTATGGGCAAACTGGGACTCATGAACTTTCCACCAATACTGCATATATACAATACATTGTCCCCAAAGTAATTGTTAATAAATTACTCACGGCATATGTCTGGTGTTCTCCAGTAGACACAGGCTTCTGCTTTCGTACACTCTTGAGCATAGGCAGCGACTGCAGTACAGAAGCATTCACAGTCTCCACCACTGTCACATGAGCAGGCATCATTTACACAGGCCTCATAAAATGGTATGGGATCAACCTTAAAAAAGTAGATCAATTTTTGTGAATTTTTCAAAAATGTTTTCGAATTGCACTAATAAAAACATTAGCATTTAAAATGATCAGAAACTCTCATCTAATGCAGGGCTTTTCAAACCTTTTCTTTCAGGGCCTCACCAGCCAAAACATTCCCCTGGGACTCAAAAGTGCTCTACCTTTGACCCAAAAGAGGGATTTAAAATGTTCAGTGTCAGCCACAGTGCCCTAATATAGTGTCAGCCAATGTGTTCCCAGTACGAGCCACAAAGTCCATACTTAGTTATCTTCTTTATGCTCCTGCCTCTTCTTCCTCAAGAAGGGACTTAAAGGGAATGTGTCACCAAATTGTTCTGCCAACTTGCCTGAGCTGTTCTTAACATCATTTAAAAAAACATTTAAAGAATTGCTTTATGGCCGCCACAAGGACCATAGACACAACGGACAGGAACTGACATCGTTGACTTCTATGGGAGTGTTTTCTAGGCATGCTCTGTGATCTGTGCAGAGGTCATTGTACAAGGAAACAATAGATAAGCTTTGACAATCACCTATTGTGAATGAAGGATCCTGTGTTATCTTTACACAGGGGTGCTATTTGTCATTCTAAACTTGCCTGTAATGATAAGGAGATAACTGCAGTAAAGTGATTTGTACAGAACAAGAAGTGCTCCCTTTTATTAGGCCTAGTGACCATTGTGAAAACTGCAGGATTTTATGGGTATTTTTTAAATATGGACATTGCTATTTGTCAATTAAAAATAACATGAACATTTCTTTAAAATTTGTTTAACATAAAACCGTGATTTTATCAATAGGTCCTTTTCTTATGACACATCCCCTTTAACTTGTAGCTTGCATAGGAGAATGTCTACCTGGATCAAATAATCTGTGATAGATCTCCATTGCCAGGACAGAAAATTGTGTCCTAGGAAAGTGGATCTTTCCTGCTAACTCTGAGATGCTTCGGATGCATGATGCCCCCTCATGATGAGTTAGGGGAGCGACTTCCAGTTTGAAAAGCCCTGCTCTATACTCATTGCATTATTGCACAAGAAAACCTTGATGCAGACTTAAAGAGTTTCCATACAGTCCAGTCTAATTTGATTACCTTGCTATGACAGACTTTGAATACTTGGCTTTTGATAAGTCCGCACTGTTTTTCTGACCAGGAGTGGCGATGTGGGTTTTGACTACAGGGATTGATGATTTCGGCTGCATCAGGACAGGAGGCATCCAACTTCCAGCTGTTTCCAAACTCCAGCACATCAGTGACTTGTAACATATGACTGGTTTTATAGTCGTTTTGTGAGTTGTCATCAAAATTTCCACATAAGCCACAAAGTTTTCCCTAGAACAAAAAAAAAAGAGGTGGCAAGTTAGTGAAAACTGAACAAAGTCAAAATATGCACAAGCTGTAAATTTGTTTATCATGAAAGCTTATGGGTATGTTTTCTTCTTTTTTCATTCCTTCTTTGATTTTCAAATCCCCTGATATTCAGTTTACAACCTGCTTCTAGATTCAGACTTTTCTCATGTGGGTATGTCGCTTCCAATAATGTATACTGGATCTGTGTGTCCAGGATGGTTCTGCCTTCCCCCTTCAATGTGCCTTGTGTGTGTTTTCCTCCCCATCTACATCCTGTGTTAGCTGCCCTCTTTATATCCTCTCCCTTCTCCACACATCTACCGTGTAGAGACCCTCATGCTGCTATCTCTATGGGCTCATGCACTTGAACGTATTTTTTTCCGTTCCTTTTTTTACAGGTCTGTATGCGAAACCATTCACTTCAATGTGGCTTGAAAAAAACTGAAATGACTTTGTGTGCATTCCATGTCCGCATGTCCTTTCTGCAAAAAAAATTAACATGTCCTATTCTTGTCTGTTTTGCAGACAACGACAAGCATTGTTATAATAGATCCACAAAAAAAATGGATGCAACACAGATGTCATACGGATGCCATCCAATTTTTTATTTTTTTTGCAGATCCGTGTTTTGCGGACCACAAAATACATGCGGTCGTGTGCGTGAGTCCTAACAGTGAGAGAAGAGAAGGAGAAAGCTGACAAAGCAGAGCTCAGATTTCATGTAAGATTCAGCAGCATCAGCAGCTAGGTGAAAGATTTCCACACACACTGCAGAAGCAAAATGGTAGAATATTTTTAATGAAGGTTATATAGAAAGTTGCTTAATTTTGCATTCAAGAAGCAAATGGGCAATAAAAAATTCAATGCAAAAATGTCCATAGTCTTTAAGTCCTACTTGTCAAGTATAAGTACAACTAAGGACAAAACACATATTGGTTATCCCTACTCTTGATTCATTATTTGTGAACATCCACCATTGAACACTATTTTATTTTTAAATTTAAAAACCTATTTTCTAACATATTTTAAATGACTGGCTCTAGAAGTAGCAATGTCTAAAAATGTATATAGCTCGCCCCGAAATATCTATCACAAATAATATATCCAAAGAAAAGGCAGCACTCCATTGGAGTGCTGCCTTTTCTTTGGATATACTATACTTAAAGAAAGGTTGTCCACCTTTCCATAGGATTTGCACCCGAACCTATTTGTCACTGTGCTGCTGTTATTTTTTTGTTTTTTATTTTTTTATCACAAATAATAGTTATATCAATATATCACAATAGAAATCATAATAGAAATCATAGAACAATAATACATAGACCAATAATACAATACAATAAAACCTAAGACCAATGTGATCTTGGTCTCGTAACAATTGCCTCAACTATAAGCCAATCAGATTTATCTGAATCTTTTCTAACATATTTGGTCATATATGCTGAGAGCTCTGCTTACTCCTATAATAAGCTCCAAACCCACTGCAATTAGAAAGAATTTAATAATAGTGATGAGCGGCAGGGGCAATATTCGAATTCGCAATATTTCGCAAATATTTGGGCGAATATTCGCCATATATTCAAGAATTCGCGAATTTATGATCTCCAGGCATTATTTTCTTGATTGCGAAAATTCGCATGAACTGGTATTTAAAAAAAAATCGAATATTCGTGATTACGAATATATTTTGCGATATTCTAAATATTTGCGAATTCTTGAAGTGCCGATATTCGCGATAAAAATTAGCATTTCGAATATTCGTGATCAACACTATTTAATAATACATTTCTGACTGCTTCCTTGTGGCAGCACCATGATTCTAATGAGAAACCCCCCATTTTCCTTTAAGAATATCATTGTAGAAGACAATTTGTATGCTTTTTCAAATTCTAGAAACCTTGTGTTCTGTAGAACTGAGTATTGAACAAGATCAACTTACCTTGTAAGCTGGTGACACCTTAATGAAAATTGTTGTTTTTCTATCCCAAATCAGAAGAATTCCATTGCTTGCTTCAATGACCCTGTAAATCCCCACTTCCCGGGTCAGGTATGTCACATGCTTCACACCTTCACCTGTTGTTTCCTCTATGTGCTTGTCTGCTAACTTCAGTACAGTTTTCTGAAAGTTGTCAGAATATAACCAAAGGGATAAATTTTACTTTCTACTTGTACACAGTTTATGGCATTATACTATCATGTGGCTCTGATACTGACGTTTTCTGTCTAGATTGCTTCATTTGTTCTTATCAATAATCTCAGGATTACAAAAACATGTCTGCTTTCTGGTAGACACATATCCATAGGATATGTCTGCTAGTTCAGCATGCTCTGTGTAGTTAATAGAGCTGAGCTGCTATAGCGTACCACAAACAACCTGTGCAGAGATATCAACTGTTTTTGAAAGAAAGCGGCCTTGTTTTTCTAAACCTGGACAAGCTGTGGCTTACCACCGCCATGTCTCCTTAGCTATAAAAAGGGTCAGGACCACTAGTACAAAGTAACAGTTCTTCAATGTTGAGCAGATATGTTCTGTAAAAGCCATAAAGTAAAAATACAAGTGTAGTAATGGTGAAATACAGATGATCGGTGGGGATGCTAGGTTTAAGACCCTAACTGATCAGATATTGATGACCCTTCCTGAGGATAGGTCATCAATATACCGTAGGAGTCTCTTTAATAATATAATGTAACATTCATGAACAATCTGGATATAAAATACATACTCCTAGGAAGACTTTTATAGACTTGGAACAAGTAACGCCGGTGGTGCCACATGGGATGTTCTCTATGATGATGCTGAAGTTGCCTTCAGAATGGTTAGGCCCACAGTAATCCTGCAATGACATAATTTACATTATTGATGACAGTGAGATGGCAAACACTTCACATCAAAATATTTCTACCTTTAAACAAATATTTTGAACTCAGTAACTCAGTAACCAGTCACCCCCATCCCCAAAAACACACAGTTACTACAGAGAGAGAGAGAGAGCAGGGTCCCACCACTTTACATGAACTTTTTTGCCAATTCAGTATTCACTTACATGCCCTATATGGAGAGCAGAGTGGTATATAGATTTTAATGCTTCATTCACACGTCAGTGTTTTGGTCAGTGATTTCCATCAGTGATTTTGAGCCAAAACCAAGTGCAGCTCTAAACACAGAACAGGTGCAGATCTTCCCTTAAACCTTATCTCTGTAGAGGCTCCAATCCTAGTTTTGGCTCACCATCACTGGTGGAAATCACTGACCAAAAAAACTGAGTGAACTGAGTAAATGAGGCTTAACTGTCCAGTTTCAAAAGGGATGGGTCTAAATTGGGTTCTTCTCTCCAGGGGTCTGTATAGTTATATATAGCGACTTTCCTTTTAAAAACAATGTGGAGGTTTTAGGGCATGGACATTTGTTGGGACTTTTCACAGTTTTAAGGTGCCATCACTACATTTAAGAAAAGCGGGTAAGGCTTGGTGGAAACTGGCATAAATTAGAGCTATGAGCTGGCATAGATATGTTTTTCTGGCACACGGACACATTTATAAAGAGGCTTGCACCAGTTAATAAACTTGGCCCATCATGCTCCAGTGTACTTATTGAGCAAAGGGGTTGCCTGATAGGCTTGAGCGAATCGACCTTTGGATAATGGTTCTTAAGTCGATTCATTTAAATACTTAGATTTTAATTCTGTTTCCGTACAGCATTAAAATGTTCTAGTCCAAAGTCGCACAAGACTTCAGTGAATTACTGCTGTATTAATAACAATCCGAAGTGGGCCTTATTACTGGCTGGTACCTCGGTACTACAGCACACTTCAGATTGCTATTTTAAATTGTTTTTAAAGACGCAGATATTGATACAGTAGTAATTCACCAAAGTCTTGCACAACATCGGGGGAGAAGAACTTTGGCTCCATGGAGCCAATACATTTTAATGCTATACAGAAACAGCATTAAAATCTAGGTATTTAAACAAATTGACTTCGGATCTATGATCCGAAGGTCGATTTGCTGAAGCCTATTGCCTGAGACCTTTTAAAAACTTGTACAAGCCCCGCAATAGCGTAAAATAAAAAAAGTTATCTTATACTCATCCCTTATCTCCAGCAGCATTTTGTGCAGTCTAACACTGCAGAAAGTGATTGGCTGCAGTGGTCACATGTGATGTTTAGTTGTATGAAATGTTACTGCTCAGTGTTGGACTGAGATTGCTTGGCCCAGCAGAAGAAATTACTTTTGGGACCCAAACGGCTGTTGCAAAACTACAACTCCTAGCATGCCCAGACTGCCTACAGATATCAGCCTACACCAGAGCATGGTGGAAATAGTAGCTGGAGAGCCACAGGTTGGCCAGCCCTGCTCTATCAATCATCAATAATAAATAATGTCTAATAGGTTTTAAAACAAAGAAACAGACCCCAGTAGCAAGTGACCAGCTCAAATGAAGCTCCAAATGGGATTTCTCTCATGGACCAATGGGGCCCAGTATTGCATCAGAGCTAGGGCCATCTGGGACATCCTCTGGTACTCTGGTGCACCGGTCCACCTCTGTTACTGCTGCAGCCAATCCCCTTCCTTGGTGTTAGACCAATGATGACAGTGATTGGCTGCAGTGGTCATGTGCCATATAAAGACACGTCTCCGCTGCAGTTTGTAAACAAGTTGCGGCAGGAGGGCCAGGCTGGCGACACGGACAACACTAATAGATTTTTTATTTTAGGCTATTGCAGGGCTTGTCCAAGATCTTTTATTATCTCAGATATTCCTTTGAGATTTACATATAAAACGCCAGTTTCAATTAATTGTCCCCAAAGTGTTGTGATTAATTACATACATTTCTTTTATTTTTATTTTTTTATTAATGGTTAACGTATCTTTTTTTAGCCCTTATAGTTACAGATGACTCTTTTCATGCTTTGACAACAGCAGTTCAGATCTCGCATACCTTTAGTCTACTCCATTCTTCCATACATAACTACATGCACACATATTTTGAGACTGAGTTATGCTTTAATTTCCAGGAAAAAAGGTATTAAGGGTACTTTCACACTTGCGTTGTGAAGATCCGGCAGGCAGTTCCGTCGCCTGCGGATCCGTCTAACAAATGCATTGAAACACCGGATCCGTCTCTCCTGTTGTCATCCGGAAAAACAGATACGGTATTTTTGCTTTTTTTGCATTTTTAAAGGTTTGCGCGTGCGCAGACCGGAAGACCAGATCCGTCAATGCGGCAATTTTAATGCCGGATCCGGCACTAATACATTTCAATGGAAATTTATGTCAGATCCAGTATTCTGGCAAGTGTTCTGGAATTTTGGACTGAGAAAATACCGCAGCATGCTACGGTATTTTCTCCGGCCAAATACCGTAAGAGTGACTGAACTGATGCATCCTGATCCATACTGAATGGATTGCTTTCCATTCAGAATGCATTAGGATTAAACTGATCACTTTTTTTCCAGTATTGAGCTCCTGTGACGGAACTCAAAATCGGAAAAGAATAACGCTAGTGTGAAAGTACCCTAAAAAAAAATCTATTTTAAATATCTATACTATATACAACCCCACCTTCAGCTAGTAAGGCTCTCCATTCTAGGATTATGGTTGGAATTTTGAATTATCACATACACCTTATATCATGTTAAGGCATAAGAAAAGATCAGTGAATGAGAAATCTCAAAATGTCATATTAACGAAGTGCAAAATAATATGTGAACAAATAGTAAAGAGAAATGAGCAAATAGTAGAGAAAGTATAGCAGCAGATAGTTGCTATGTATAGTTACATGTGAATTGCTTTGCTTACCTGGGCAGCAACAAATTCACAATTTCCATCGAAGTCATAAAATTTTTCGTCAAATGTGATATAATGACCATTTCCATAGATTATACATGTTCCATAGCAGATAGCATTAGTACACGTCCATCTTCCTCTCTGACATGAGCTATAACAGTTAACAAAATCCAATTAGATTTTCCGATTTTTTTTTTTACTATATTAGGTATAAATCCATGAATAATCTATTAACCACAGTCTCAGTTTTAAGAATAAGGTAAAGCGTTTAGCCGATCCTCATAGATCTGGATTTTCCAGTTCTCTGCAATTAGTTGTTATTTCCAGGGGCCACTTTTGTCCAGACATTTCTCTTGAAACTGAGTGAACATTCATTCATGCCATGGACAGGTCAAGTCCACCACAGTGGCAGCTTCTCTTACAAGGCACTCTCTCTTTCAGCTCATAGAGGTGGGATCCGATCAGGACACTACACTCTATAATGTCCATATGCCCTTGTAGGGTTGTCTTCATGAGAAAGCTATTCGCTTAAAGAGACCCTCTTGCTCCAAATAAAAAATTAACATTAGATGGGGAACAGGGAGTACAGTAACCTGGTGCCCTCATTTTCACCTGTTGAACCACGGATCTGCCAATTCACCTGTCCCACCTCTACCACCTAAGATGACCACCACGCTTCTCAGACTACCAGATGCACAGTTCCTTCTGCTTTCAGATTGGCCAGTGCTGCCCACGTAAGCAGTGCTGACCTATCCAAGAACAGTTTTTTAGACTACCAATGCACAGTGTACATTGCGTAGTCTGGGAAGTGGTGGCAGAAGAGGCACTATCTTCAGAACCCCATAGAAAGGAATGGAGAGATCCAAGTATATACACCCACATCTCCATTCATGTTAGTTGCAAATCAGGGCACCATTTTTAAGATAGGAGAAAGTCCCAGAGGTGGGATTTGAAGCTACTGGACTTCTATGGCATATGCTGTGGATATGTCATAAATATCCAGTCAGGAGTACCCATTTTAAGGCCCAAGGGAAGAAAGTTGGGTCTTTACTGCAAGCAAAAGTGTAATAGTGGCAGATATGATTGATATTTTGTCTTCTAACAGAAGACAATTTGCCAATGTCTGTTTACCACACTGGTGGGGTTCTTACCAACACCTCTTAGGCTACTACTCTGAAAGGCTGGCCTACTTGTTCACCACTCGACAACAAATGACCTTGTTACAAGTGATTTAAATGGTCGCCTCACAACAGAGGATCATCAACCTATCATTGTTCCAATTAACCTCTTCCAGATCTTCTTCTTCCCTTCCTACGCCAGTTCTTCTTTTCTCGCTTAATATTTTTGTATCATGTTCAAAAAAAAAAAGTTTTTTTGAAACTCCATAAGCAAAGCACTGGGACAGATTTCTATTTCAACTCTGAATCCCCCGAAAGTTATCAGTATATGTAGTTCATGGATAACATTGTTCATAGGAACAGTTAGGAAATATTAAATCACATACTAAAGTAAAATAAAAGATGAAGCTATTCAAACGAATGAATTCAAGAGAGAGAGCGTTATGCAAATGCTAAGAATTTTCAAACTGTCCAGTTTATCTATAATGAAACCCTTTGGATCACTTATAAATTTATATTTAAAGTTAGATTAGTTTGTTCATTAAAACGCTATGTTACCATGTATTGCAGTCTACTTTCACTTTGGATCCATGGGGATAAATGTCTTCATTATGGACACAAGGACACCTGTCTTCAGGGACGCAGCCTCCAGCTCCATCATCTAGAAGTCCATTGGGGCAAACACATCCTGAGATACACTCTGTCTGGAACTATATAAGAAAAAAGTAATTGTACAGTCCCTGCTTTACTATAAAATATAATAATAGTAATAATAGAGAGAGACTCAACATACGTATTCAACTCCCAGAGTCTTGCAGCTTCTATGTACTGTAGATCGTGAAACCCCTGAGTTGGCCTTGTTACAGTCAAAGTAGACTTTTCCAGCAGGACAAGCTGTGAAGAGACATTGGACGAGTCTGTATTATACTATGTATAAAGTATATCTATAATGTATTACTAACATTATTTGTATGAGAGTAGAAACAAACCAGGTTCTCTTTAAAGGCTCACAACAATCTCAATTTGTTATTAGTTGCATTAACATTATAATATAGAAAAAAAAAAAGAACAATGCAATATTTCCTTACTTTCATTGACTTGTGTGATGCAGAGAAGTTTCCCATGATGGCAGGAGCTGGTTTAAAAAAAATAGCAGAATATGTTGTTAATAACTTCATGTTGTGTCATTTTGTGCAAATACATTGACCTAAAATATATATGGAGTCATGCTTATACATTACTTGTAATTAATCTATTGCAGTTTCTCTGTGGGAAGCACAGAATAGCCAGAGGAAAACTAATGCCAGAATAGATCCTATGGTTGTCTATGAGATAGTTTCTAATCTGTAACGTAGTTTTGACATCGATCGGATGCTTTATAGTGCCAGACCAAAAAACCTAGTATGCAGTTTTTGGGCTATGGCTACAGGACTGGTGCTCATGCATATATTGTACATCAATCATGTCCGGCACTCGCATGAAGCCATTGGTCAGAAACACCTGATATATGTACACCCAGCCTAAGGCTTCATGTACATGGCCATAACCATATTTTGATCCACAAAAAAAAAGATTTGCAAGATATGGATACTTTCCATGTGTATTTCACATTTTCCTCACTCCCATCAATGAAAAGGACTATTCTTGTCCACAATATGGACCAGATTAGGACATATTCTATAATTTGAAGAGTGGCCACATGGATCCACAAAAAATACATGCGTGCATAGCCTCCTAGAAATGAATTGATTAGTGTTCTATCCACAAAAAAGATGGTCATGTGTACGGAACTTTACTGTGTTGAGCAATTAAAGCTATGTGAATTCACTTACCAGCGCTCCTCGTGCTTGTAGATAACGTCTAATGGCTGAACATATGTGCCTTGGTAATAGCAGGGACATTTAGATACATCTACACAATGGTCCTTCTCATTCAAATACTGTCCGTCTGGACACCCACAGCCATCTACTGGTGTAAAGACAGTGTGACAAGACTTCTCGCCCTCTGCCAGGGATTGGCAGGTCGGTTGGCATGTAGTCAAGTTGTACAGATAAACTTGGGTAGATGGGCAAGAATAAATGTCCTTGTCTGTAGAGAACAAAACATGAAACAAGATATTAATGTTTTTGAATTTTAGACTTTGAATTTTCCCAAGAAATCCACTTAAGGAGAGTCTGACATTTCTGTTTTAGTAAATACTTGTCATAGATTAACAATGCCGAAACAGCTTTTCTCATAACTCTACGCTGTGCCATTCTTCTGCCATTCCTCGTGGATATTAACAACTGGGTGCTACCAGTTTGGAAGGGTGTCCTTACATAGGTTGACATTGTCCAATTAGTACCAACAGTGCCAGACTGAGTAGGGACCACACCAAACTGGTACCACTTGCTTGTCAGTTTATTCAAAATTTGCAGGAGACATAAAAAGGAATAGCACAATGCAGAGCTCAAGAGAAAGCTGCTCCAGAATTGAGGAATACAAGTTTTTTATTAAAATGCATATGTCAGGAAAGATGGCAGGTCCACTTTACTTTAATTCTGGCTTATACTAAAGTCTCAAGTCAATTTATAATAGAAATATAAAGGAATAACAAAAATTGCATGAAATAATTTATAATTTCTTCTACTGCAGGACACTGTATGCGTAAATACTACTGTTAAACAAATCTCTAAAATAAGCCGTTTTTAAGGTCATTATGCTCCTATAGAGAATGTAGAAAGGGAAGGCCCCATTTCACCATAGTGTCATTATACTTCCTCGTGGGTGTCAACTTTTAAAATGCTCCCGCCCTATACATTCATTGACACATACCCAAACAAGGGTAGAATAAAAAGGCACAAAAGGTAGTGGCATTGTGAGCCAATATAAGAAAGGGGCCTCATTTTGGATCCCCTATCCTCTAGCATTTCTATATCATTAGCCGATTAAGCTGTTCTTACCACAGATCCCTTTCTTCCATCCCCAGAGAATGATCCCTTTTGTGGCACAGGCTCTGACGTAGGAGGAGAGAGCTGCACACATACAGTGCTCACTGTCCTTACAGTTACATGAGTCATAGCGACATCTCTGTGGATGAAATATAAGATAAAATTATAGTATAGTATGGTATAGTACAAAGGTGCTTGAGATTGTACGTGCAAAATTGCCACCAACCTTTACATATTCAGTAGGATCTATTGTGGAATGACACTTGGCAAAAGCAGACTTGTCACTTTCCAAGTTAGAGCACCAATATTCTGCGTAATTTTCTGAAAAATACAGGAATTAGGAAATTTAAATACCAGATTAGTTGAAGAAAATTCAAGAAAATCATATATGACTACAGAAAACCAAGAACCGGCACGCTGCTCTTATTTAATAGGTTGGGAATTATACGTTTCAGGGCTAGATCGGCCTATCTATCAGATTCAAACCAAGAAAGTGATCTATATATACTGTAATCCTTGGAAATATGGCTATGTTCACAATATCTTCATTGCTTTCATTAATAAAAGCTGGATCAGCTTTAAATAGACCTCTATGTATCCATTCCTGACAGACTATTACTACTATGATGGTCTTTCCTATGTTCACTACTGACTGGTATCTACAGTATAGTGTTGTCTTTTTTACTATGCTTTGTATCACTGTCTTTATTATAGTAGATTTTTTTTAGTAAAACAACTTTATCTTTTAGATATAAATATAGTGAAATATATTCTTACTGTTCTCAATGCTGAGGCTGCACGGATCCTCCAACCAGTCAGATATGTCATGGCAACTGGCCTGGGCCTTCCACGTGTTGACAAAGGCTGATGCTGTGGCTTCCACAAGACCTCCAGATGTTTTAAAGTCATCTCCTTCCTTAGAGTTAAAGTCTCCACAAAGACCTAAACAAGACAATGAATTGTTATGACCATTTGGAATATTGTTAATAACAAATATAGTGAAACTGGAAATATAAATGGGCTACATTCTACCAGTTCTTATATGATCCAAATATGAAGAACCCATGGTGCTGCTGCAAAACTCTCTTCAACCCAGATGTGTAAGTTTCCATCCAGACGGAGACTGGAGATATCAGTGGAGCTCAGTGTCACAAAGAAAGTCTTTAGATTACATGCAGTAGAAGACAGATTTGGCACTCACCCATCCAAAGTAGAGTTTTTTCACACATCATGGTACACAGGAGGTGGACAGGAAAGGCGTTTTCTGTCCACATCCCGTCTACCATGGCATCTGAATAAACTCCATTTTCGATGGGTGAGTGCCACGTCCTTTTACTGCAAGTTCTTATATTATACCATGTCTACTTGATACTTTGGAGATCCAAATTAAAACAGGCTGCTAGAATTATTTAAAAAAAAATTCTTGGGATTTTTTTCCCTCAAGGTATTCTATATGCTAAAAGGGTTTTCTAGCTTTTTAGAAGCTAGAAATTGGAGTTGGAACTACACTGCTCTGTCCACTGTATGGTGCTTGGAGTTGGTTACTGCAGCACTGCTCCCAAGCATTTCACTTTGCTGCAGTAACCAGCTTCGATCAGTGGGGTGTTGGTGATCAGACAGTCATGGCCTATTCTAAGGACAATGCCACCATTTTTAAAAATCTGGACAGCACTGAGAGAGTTGGGGGATATACAGAGAACTTTGATCGAATTTCTTACAAACTGTGGAGTTTTTTTGGTTAAAATTATTTTTTGCGATTGGGTTTTATTGAAATGTTCAACAGTTTATTCGCATACAATGTATTCTGATACACTTCAGGCTGCTTTTTCCTGTTCTATGCTAAATCCATCAAAATGAACTCTCTGGTGGCCCTCTCTCTGCTCTCCTAAATGTTCATAAAGCTGACACCTTTTTGAAGTATGGTTATTTTATTTGGTTGTAAAAATGTCAGCTTATAATCATGTTCAGGAGAGCAGGGACCTGGACCCAGAGCTACCATCTGAGCCATCAAAGGACTTGTCTGATGGATTCACTGAATAGGACTGAGCAGCCTGCAATGTACGAGAGTACATGCAGGCTGCAGAAGTCAAACAATGGAACATTTTTAATAAGACTCAATTATAAAAATTACTTTTAGAAAAAAATACAAGCAGTTCATAAAAAAAACGCACCCCAAAGGTGTTCATAACTTTTACGATAGTTGTCACAAAACAAGTTATTTCACATTGTGCTTCTATATAATCGCATCTTTAGAAAACCCAATAGACAACAAGTTCTAAATTTGTGATGCGATAACATGATAGAGGTAGTATATATGATTTAGTTCTTAACTAGCTTGCCCTTTTTGCAAGTTATTCATATTGCTAAATACAAATATGAAGCAGAGTCTTTATAACCTTTAGAACTTATCATATTTCTGCATGCATTTTTTTTTTATTAAAGGGGTCAAATGTATTTTCTATCATGGTCATTTCTGTGGGATTCAATTTGGTGCAAAATGAATCACTTTGCACTCGTTTGTCCTAGCTCAGTCAAGATCATTTTTACCTAGATCCAAAATAAGCATGCTTAAAAAACACCACGCAACAAAAAAAAAATTGGTGTTGGTATAACTGACCTTGCAGTTGTCCTTTGGCGAAATTCTCCATTGTAATGTATAACTGCATTGAGGGAGACAGCTGAATCTGCATTTTGGGGCCATTTATAGCGTCAAGAATGATATAGTTTTCAAACGGCTGCAGGACTGAAAAACTGGCTGTGGAAAAACAGAGACATCCTGATAGTTACCTAGTGACCTAGAAATTGAGATCCCAGCATCAAATCTCCTTCACCCATTCGGAGCCATGGTTTTGTTTATTTTCTGAATATATAATTGCCTAAATTTTATATATATATTTGTGATTTTTACCTGTTAGATGAGGCAAGGTTATTTTAAGCTCATTGAATAGCACTGAGCCATCTGCTTTGATGATCACAACCTAGAGGAATTAAAAGATAGATGAATGGGCTTCTTAGATTAGATTAGTCTTAATTCTTTACTTTATCATTTTCTTAAAAGCCACTACTATTACTATTACCAGTTTATTGGTAATCATACTTACATTGTTCTTGTTGTCTGTCAGGAATACAACAGATTTAAGACAGGTTTCTCTCTCGGAAGAACTACAGGGTGTCAGTTCACCTAATATTACATGTGATTCATTTGAATTGCCCTGTAATGAGGAATAGACCATAAGAAAGTCAATTTTATTTTCATAGATAGATAGATAGAAAAAAGAACTTAAAATAACTATTTCTTGCCTTAGATATCACATAGTAACAGTTCCCATGAAAAGTGTAGGCCTTCTTATCAAAAGTGGTGAAATGTGCTCCACCTTCAATGGCGCAAACTCCTGGGCAGGACTGATCTGTACAACTCCATTTTCCTGCTACACAGTGGCTAAAATGAATATAATATTGGGAAGATACATGAGAGACATGGATTGGTAGATTGCTTAGAGACAGAACGTAGATACATAGGTCTGGCAGAGCCTACAAGCCTCTCCTTTGGCCAGGTTATAACAGGGCTAGAGCAGCAAGCAGAATCTTTGCCCCAGTTGGAGGAAAGCATAGCTACTTGGTTAGAAAACCACTGAGATCATCTGAGAGCCCCTCGTATTCCTGTCCTTACCATTCATTGCAGTCGTTTTCCATGGTTTCTCCGGGCGCATATAAAGTATCTCGATGCTTGCAGTGACACTGGCTGACCGGTACACAGCCCCTGTTGGTATAATCATCCTGTACAGTGCCTGGAAAGAGTCAATAAATATATTTTATTATTCTTTAAAATGTCATTTTACTCTTTCATAAATTTATATATGTGCAATATATGTCTTTGTACTATAGTCTATTCTCCTGCGAATTTGCCACCTATGAGACCCCTAAAAACTGTATAGTTACAGAATCATTACTTGTCCAAATCTCTAAATATCTCACTCTTCCTGTAAATGTCAGAGACGGCCTGCATCCACCACATACTGTCTAGACATTGAACTTCATTAGAAGACAAGACCAGTCCCAGTCTTAACCTCTTGTGTAAGATGCCTCTTGTAACAGTGGCTGTTTTGCACTGCTGTTCCCCTGCTTACCACCGCGGTCCCGTGCTCAGGGGTGATCTGTGGCCAGAGCTTCCCATTCACCACTGCAGCTCTGGGCTCTGTTTGTGTAGGTGCTGTGGTTCTGAGGATCCGCTCCACAGTTTCATCTAAGTCCTGGCCACAGCATGCTTGCTGCTGTTTTTTTGCAGCGCTTCCTTGAGGGCTGGCGCATGTCATTTCCTGGGTTTTATGGGTTAGGTCATGTGACCTCGCTGACCCTCTTGCGCATATAAGTGGCTCAGCCCCCTTCCCAGATGCCTTAGTGTCAAGTTCCTTGTGCTCTGCTAGGTTCCTGATATTCACTTGTACTATTTCGGATCAGCTACAACCCAAAACATACAAGGTTGCTACCGAATATTAGAAAAATCAAAAGTATATGTTTTACAACATTGGAAGGACTATATATGCAATACTAATTTATTTTTACATCATCATCTTTTTGCAAATTATTAGCTACCTGGTTTTACTATTTTATACTATTTTTATATCATTAATCTACTATTGTTTGGGACTATTACCTCATCTATTTTTTCTTTTATCATTATTTATTACCTTTATTGCATCATTTATTATTGAGATTTGTATTACCTGCATTTTATAGAAATACATCTAAATTTTTATAACTCACTATTGCCTGTTTTTATTACAATTAATATGTGACTCTAGAATTAGAGAGTGCCTGCTACTACAGTTCCTTGATATAAAAACTGTAGACAAAAGTGTTATATGCGACTTTTAATAAATTTGGAGCTCATTAGGGCAACACAGACTCAAGAAAAACTGACTTCAGAAATTGTCCTCGTCATAAACTCCGCTTATTTATGTCTCTGCATGGATTTTGGAGCCCTCAAGCAGAAAACGTACAGCCATAAAGATGCTGCATCTTAAGAAATTACATAATCAGCAGAAAAGGTTGAACCCACATAGTGTTAAATTGTTTAGGAGGTACCTAACTGGATGCAGTTGTAAAGGTAGAGACCATGTGCACTTGCTGACTTCACTGTATGCTCAGTGTAGTTTTATTATGTTTGTATAGTACAATAAACCTCTCACTTTATTATTATGGGCAGGAATTTTATATATTATTTCTGCATAACTCACCTTCAGGACAGAAGCAGCCATCCATGTAATGCTCCTCACACAAGCTGTGTATTTCTAGGTGGGAGCACGAGTTCTTGCAAGGCGAGGCACTTTCTTGATAAATCATATTTGCAGGACATTGTTTAACTGGAAAACATATCAATCTCAATTTATATTATGCATGAAACAAGTGAGAGCATCAATCTCTTCTGCGTGAATGCTTTATATTTCATTCATAGTCATTTAAGGCTTATAGAGGAGCTGTCACCTCTAGTGTTGGGCGAGCACGCTCAGCGTTCGGCTCGAGCATCACTATGCTCAGCCAAATATCACGTGTTCTCAAGCGCGATGCTCAAGTCGGTGTATTTAAATCTAATTTAGCCTCTATTTCTGAAAAGTTTCTGGCGGGATTCGAACTCACAACCTTCTACATTACAGGCAAGAATGTTAACCACTACACTATAGAGTTGCATGGCCAGTTACTTAAAAAAATAAAAATAAATTAGACTTCTGCTGTGTCTCATATTTTTTTTTTTTTTTTTTTTTTAGTAACTGGCCATGCAGCTCTATAGTGTAATGGTTAACATTCTTGGCTGTAATGTAAAAGTTTGTGAGTTTGAATCCTGCCAGAAACTTTTCAGAAATACAGGCTAAATTAGATTTAAATACACTGGGTGTCCCCAAGCACTGACCCCATATATGGACATAGCTATATATGGAGTCAGAGCAGGGACTCCTAAGCCGAACTAGAGTCCCGATTCCCTCCCCTTTTCAGAGCAGGGGGTGCCTGGTTTAATGCTCGGGTTCTTCCATTGTGCTCGGGTGCTCTGTAGATCACTCGAGCATCGGGAAATGTTCTACTCGAGCACATGAGCACTTTGGTGCTTGACCAACACTAGTCACCTCTCCTGGCAGTCCTGTTTTAATATGCACTTATGATATAAGAATTTAGGAGAATTCTTTTCTTAGAATGCTGTTTTATGCAGCTCATCTGTTACTGCTAGAAGAAGTGCATGAACAAATTTGGCACAGTCTGGCACTGTCCAGTCAGAGCTAACAACATCAGACTGTGCAGGAGCAAGCTCCTTTCACATTTCCAGGAGAAATAACATCTTCTCAGAATTCCAGATGAGCATGTATGGCCTATATGTCTCCTCACACTGACTAAGGCGCTCTCTCCCCAAGGAGAGATAGTAACCCACAAATCCTGACTTAGGCCTCTCACCCAGTTAAGCCAGTACTCTCTGCTCTGCATTGATGAGGGTAAATCACCCTGAAACAGCTGTCTGCAGATGAGATGCTGGCTTATTTAATATCCAAGTCATGTCTCAAGGGCTAGTTAAAGGGCCGAATATTGACTTATAGTATAGCTGCCTTACATCTGGTGGCATTAGCAGAGCTTGTTAAGAGCTCATTTCCATACCCTCTTCCCAGAATTCCAGAGGAGCATGGCCTATAACTCTTCTCATGCCAGCTAAGGCACTCTCTCTCCAAGAAGAGATAGTACCCCCAAAATCCTACTAGTGGAATGACACACATTTAAAGAAAACATGCTCCAGACTTATTGTTCCACGGGTAATATAATATTTACTAAAACAGTCATGTCAGGAGAGGTGACAGATTTTCTGTAAGTGAGGAGAATTAAAATCCTTACGACAGAAGTTATCAGTTCTCCAGTTTCCCGGACGTCCTCCAGCGTGAGAGCATTGTCGGGAATACTCAGTGATGGTGCTACACAAGCAGAAGGAGTCTTGAGAGTGATCACAGGAGCACATGTCCAGCATGCAGGCCTGGATGTAGTTTTCCAGGTTCAGGAGACTTTCACAGTCTGAGAATGCCTCATGTCTCAGGTGCTGTTCACACACGGAGCGCTAAAGGGTAGAAATATCAATAGTTACACACTTTCTGCAAAGTAACATTTATAAGAGATTTTTTGGTGAAAACAGTGGATCAATATTAGTATTAAACACTCAGACAAGCCCTTTACTTACAAATTGGGAACATTGCGCTGTGTCTGTTTTCTGAGTCTCGTCTTTGTCTGTGCACTCATCATTTGGGTCATGAATGTTTTGCAAATTTCCAAATTGTATTGGGTTCAGTATAATACCTAAAGAGAAGAAAGACACCATGTAGCATACCACTTGCTATTTGGACTGAGAAGTGAGCAACATAACCTGTGTCCTGTTTGCCAATTTGGTTAAACTGGTATTCTTATGAAAGACGATGGCAGTATCTTGTAATATTGGTGATCAGTGTCTAACATTGATGGTATATCCTAGCCAAGCCCACTTTGGCACTCCACTGATACAGCACTGCTCTTTTCTGTGTCCTGTGTTATAACCTTTTTTACTGAATTAGGTTGTCTTCCACTTTCTACAAAGGATCAAGTTGGTCATGGCCAAAGGGGAAAATGCACTAGCTATCGTACTTCTGTTCTAGATATCAGTATTGTATGGTCAATCTCCTGGGAATTGTGATAACCCACGCACATCTATTGTTAACATTACTACTAATTGTGTAACTAATAAGCAAATGCTAAACCATGACTCCTCCAGCTTTATTTTGTGCCAGACCAATCCTTACATCTTTACCTCTTCTGTGTAGTAGATCCCTAATTTCCTACATTTCACATTGTGCCCATCCAAGATTAGGGTGCTAAAATTACCAAATTTTTACAGACTACTTACTCCCAGATACAAATTCATTATAAAGAGGGACACCATTGTAATCACCACACAGACCGCAGGTACGGTTATTAAACTTTGGATCCAGTTCCAGCTAAGAAGAAAAGAAGAGAAAACAGTCATCATGAGGAACAATAAATCAAGACTTACTTAACTAAAATAATATCAGAACAAAGTGTTAATTTCTCTATATGAGTTAATGATAGTACAGTTTAGGTTGGGGAAACTTGTACGCCAGTGGAAAATTATATAAAGAAAATGTATATATAAACACAACCAGCTTCCTCAAATCTGCCTAGGAGCTTTATATTTTGCATGAAACTCACCATGACAGCATCTTCTTTATTCCACATGAGGGTCAAGCCCGCCTTTGTGTACAACTTAAAATAAGCATCGTTTTTATGAATCAGGATTCCAAAGCTGTAGTAAGGTGTCTTAGCTCTAAAAAATATAAAGAAACAAAAGAATAAAAATCTCCTTCTCATAGATCTTCAAAAAATTCTCAGAAACATTTTTAGATTGTAGTAAACACAATGACCTTCCTCTAAAGTTAATTGGTTAATTGCTTTGTCAAAGTATGCTTAGAGACCTGATGTGGCACCTATCACATTGACCTGACACAAGTCTATTACGTGCAAAAAGTTTGGTAGGGATCTACTTGTTTGAACTCCCTTTAAATGTTATACTTGCTTGTCTCTTTCCTCACATCTGCATTGATGGGTCATCTAGGACTTTCTAACAATAGACATTCACTTTCTACCTTCTTTTGATCGATGGAAAGAATGAAGTATGCAACACCATGGATTGAGTTACACAAAGGGTTTAAGTGTTGAACTTGAGGGCATCTACTATGGGGTCCCTTTAGTTTAGATGTAAATAGACACTACTTTTTACCTTTAGCCAAGTCAGGATTTCCGTTATGCACACAACTAGATATAATATATAAACTATACAAAGGAAGACGATATTATGTGCAAATGGCTCATAAACTTTGGTGCTCAAAATCAATGAAGAATCATACAATTTAATACATATATTAGTAGTACGTAAACCATTTTAATTTCAGACTTCATAAAGTCATATTAAATTGAACTTCTTATTCCCATGGACATCTCAGGTATAAAAGGATAAAAGAGTATCCTTAGAAATGCCCCTGCTTCCTTAGTATGGACTGGCTTCAATTAAAATGCAGAAATTATTTAGTAAATCAATGTAAAAACGTTCAGATTGATAACCTTAGACCTTCCATGGATTTCCATGACAGTATGACACATTATAGGCTTTATCGATGTAGCCACATCTCTTCAGATCTTCAAATCATTTTAATTTAAAAAAGCTAAAGGGTTAAACCAAATATCCACTTGATGACTAATCCAGTGTGATATGATATTATAAATATTTATAGCTTCTTATTAAATTTTACAATCTGATGAGTCCGACCTCAGCATGCTCACCATATGGTCTAAGATATATATGAGGCTTGGTGTGGTCATGAATAAACTCATTTTAATTGCTTTATAAAATGGACAACACCCAAGGGAACTCCTTATACAAATGTCAGTCTATATACTAGACCTTCAGGACCACAGATGTTCTTCCCAGAAGGCCGTGCTGTCATTTGACAGCTTAGGAAATGCTTTCCTATAGGTAATTTATTACATTTTCAGGAAATACCACAACAGTGTTTAAAGCATAGTGGTCATTGCTAATAGTTAGATATGTATCATTCAGGGAACTATTATATAGTCAGTAAAACTTAACCATGACCATAAAAAGTAATTATAGTCATGGGAGAATTCTATTGCACATAGGCTTCATAGGGGTTATTACTTTATCTATGTACAATATATCTGCAACCACTTTACAAAGATATCCATCTGCAAATTATAGAAATGTGATTTTCTGCCCCAGACCTACATTTTACTACCACCACGCTCCATTGGCTAAAGAATGAGATGGTATCATTACATAAGTAAAAGGCATTCTCTAAAAAATTCTTTACAGTAGGTTGAAGGTAAGCCCATGGTACAGTATAAATAGTGTAATGGGTGAGATTTCATTGTGCATCCAATATCGTAACCCTCCACCAAGATTCTTAACCTTATTGCCCCAGATAAGGCAGCAAGGGGTTGCCCAAGATTTTGATGTTGATGACCTTTCATTAGGATGGGTCATCAATATCAGAACAGCGTGGGTCTGACTGCCGCAACCCTCAACTGAGCTCCAGTAAGATCTGCTGCCTATTCCTAGGCTAGTGACATTATGTTCATTGGTCACGTAGCCTAGTCTCAGCTCAGTCCCTTTCAAATGAAGGGGGCTGAGGTACAATACCAAGCACACCTGATATCCAATGGGTGGCGCTGTGCTTGTTGAACTGTGAGGAGGTGCTCACCAGAGTGCCACAGCCTCCTCACACAGCTGATCGTCAGTGGTCTCAGGTATCGAACACCTGCTGCTTATCTGATATTGGTGACCGCTCCTGAAAATAGGTCGTCAATTCAGAATCTTGGAAAAACCCCTTTAAAAGGTCACAGAGTTTTCAGGAAATGTTTGATATGTCATGAGTGTTCCAAGTTTCTGATCGGTGGGGGTCTAACTGCTGAGACGTCTACCATCCCTAGATTGAAGAGGACCCCTATGTTTTTTATTGAGTCTGTCTTGCTTCTTCTCCTGCAGCGAGAAGAGAAAACTTGATATGCAAGCACTTCTCTCTCCTCCTTCTACTGACCACCACCAATCAAAATTTAAGGATATTCATATAGCTCTAGCAAATGCAATGATAAGGTCTGTCCATCATCTATCCATCCACCCACTTGACAAGGGTAGAGCATGTTTACTCGAAAGGCCATAGGACCCATAAAAATCAGTGGCCCTGCAAAATGCTCAAGTTTGCTAGATGTTGACGCTGATTTTATCTGCCAGTGAATACAGGGAAGATTTAGGGTTACTTTAGAGAATATGTACATTGATGTAAGCAAAAATTATGGATCTTAATTAGGCATCTTAGGCTACTTTCAACTAGCATTAATATCTTCTGGTATTGAGATCCATCATAGGGTCTCAATACCAGAAAAAAAAACACTTCAGTTTTGTCCCTATTAATTGTCAATTGAACAGAACGGAGTGCTCCAAAATGCATTCCGTTCCATTCTCATACCAGAGAGCAAACCACAGCATGCTGCGGTTTGCTTTCCGTCATGGGATGTGGAGCAAGATGGATCCGTCATGACCCACACTGCAAGTCAACAGGGACGGATCCGTTTTCTCTGACACAATCTAACACAATAGAAAACTGATCCGTCCTCCATTGAATTTCAATGGAGTTCATGACAGATCCGTCTTGGCTATGTTAAAGATAATACAACCGGATCCGTTCATAACAGTTGTATTATCAGTAACGGAAGCATTTTTGCTGTGCACTGCCGGAGCCAGCAAAAACGCTAGTGTGAAAATACCCTTAGGGGGTGTTGGATCAGAGCAAACATGTTTTATCCACTGAAATATTATGTCACAGCAATTCTCACCCTATAATTTGTAGGTTTGTATTACAGGAGGGTCAGTTATAGGATATCAATTGCAATGACACTGACAATGCAAGCTCAAAGTAAAATTAACAAAAAAAACCTGTGGTTTACTTTAAATCAAGGAACATGAAAATCAGATATGGTATTTAGATAAAGATAGGTAGACTGTATACTGTGGAGATACATTCATAGAATTCAGTGGAGAAAATGACAATTTACTGTAAGTTACTTTTTCTATCAAGTCTTTGATAGACAAACTTTCTATTACATATTCAGCAAATTAAAGTGTAAGCAGGTAAGTTACGGTAGATTTACCAATAATAGAGTCTCTATTTGAATTATTTGCAAAATCTCGCGAGAAAAATACTAGTGATGAGCGGCAGGGGTCATATTCGAATTCGCGATATTTCGCGAACATTTTGTAGAATATTCGCAAATTCGAAAATTCACATTTTTTTTTTTACTTGAAAAATCGGAAAGGTAATGATTGTGTAATATGCGAATTTTCGTAATTCGAATTTTCGGATTAAAATTTTTATTGCGAATTTTCAACTTACAACTATTAGACAAAGAAGATTATAGCACTATATTAGCTAAATTGCTCTATATTCGATTTTTTTCGAATACTCGCTATATTGCTATAACTTAGTTTTTTCGAATATTCGTAATATTCTAAAACAAGAATATATAGGAATATAGCGAATATTCGAAAAAAACGAATATAGAGCAAAATTCGCAAACACTACTACTCCTAAAGTCAAGTATATTGCAGCCTTCATATTGGCCCACAAGCTAGAAGCAGTGAGGGATCATGTGTACTGATAAAAAAATAAAATAAAAAATCGACATAAATTTATTCGAATATTCGAAATTACGAATATATATAACTATATTCGAAATATTTGCGAATTTTCGAAGTACCTATATTCGCGATAAAAATTCGAAATTCGAATATTCGTGATCAACACTAAAAAAAACATTGATAGGGGTCTGGAATTGAGCATCAGATATCCCGAATAAATTGGACTTGGTGTGAAGTAGTACTCTTTTACTCCTCAGCCTCTGACTTCTGTACTATTATAGATCAGGTTGGCCAATTTTAACAGCCAACTGATTTTAGTGGAGCAAGGACCACAAATATATGTCTCCCAGATTACAACAGTTTATAGAAAAGGGCAAGGAAGATTAGAGTCTCAATTTGAGTGTCTAGTAGTCAACAAACATATCAAGAAAAATACAACTCCTTTAACACAAATTAACTCTAGTTCACAACTTTTTCCTTTCTGAAATTCTATACATTATGCAACTTGTCATGATGACAATTCAATACAATTGTGTGCCACAGAGTAAAAAAAAGGTGAAACATTGAATGTTTTTACATAGGAGCCCATAGGTGACAAATGGCTGATGGTTGGTATCCTTCAGATGCATCCATCAGAACCATTCAGTAAAACTGCATATACATGAAAACATAAATATTTTTTACATAAAATCCAATGGTGGTGAACGTTTAAAGGGTTCCATCCATCAAGGTTTTTTTTTCACGATTGTTTAACATCTCGTGTCTTACATCTCAAGATATGATTTAGAGACCAGTTAAGGAAGAACACATCTGTATAAAGTGTTGCTAAATTTTACCTATAAGTTAGTATTGGGTACAGCAGCTATTTTAAAGGGAACCGGTCAGCATTCAAATGCAGTGCAATCTGCAGCATGTTATAGAGCAGGAGGAGCTGAGCAGATTGATATATAGTTTTGTGGGTAAACATTCGGTAAAAATTGCAATTTATACATTTAAGGTATATTCCTGCTATTTCTGATTTCATTGGTCACGGGGAGGTGTTACCAGTGATTGATAGCATTCCCTGTATATATACACACTTACACAGAGAATGCAGAGATTTAAATGTATAATTTACAAGTTTTACTGAATCTTTCCCCATAAAAAATATATATCAATCTGCCCAGCTCCTCCTGCTCCATAACATGCTGCCTGCAGATTACACTGGATTTTGTGGTGACATGTCCTCTTTAAATACATCTCTGTTCACACCTGCACTATTTCTATCAGGTTTCTGTTGTCATTCTTTTCGGTACAGAAAATGGAAAACGGCTAACCCGGAAAAAAAAGGGATTAAGATCATGCATGCGCTATTAAACAGATTATATAGTAAAAATGGAAGGCATGACAGAGGTGTGAACAGAAGTGGTTCTAAAAATATTAGGTGTCCAAACTGAAAAAAAATCTATAATATTATTTTTTTTAATTATTATTATTATAAAATTATATAAGTTTAATGGACTTACATGGCTCCGTTCACTATCACGATGCTACTTTTCAGCTGAATGATGACATCTTTGATTGCGACGGTGATCTTGTCTATATGGGGGTGACCACTGACCATGGACCGGTGGACATGGACAGAGAACTCCTGATAGGACTCTCCACAGTCTGAGGCCAAATTGTAGCTACAGCTGCCAGGAAACTGGTAGAAATCCCCATCAAAGGTTTTGAAATGATGGTTTCCCCAGGTACTGCAGACGTAGTGACCATGATTACGGATTCGACCTGTTGACAATTGGTCAAGAAGGTTAGAACGAGTCTAAAAACGGTAGAGGAAATTTATCAAAGGAAAGCTGTCTTTGTTTCCCTTAGAAACCAATCAGGTTCTACCTTTAATTTTCCAAAGGAACTTTGAAAAATAAAAGGTGGAATCTGAATGGTTGCTATGGGCAACTAAACCAGTTCTAGTTAGCACCAGTTTTGATACATTTTCCCCACTTAGTATGTAGCAATTAACAAAGCTAGTTCCTCTGTGTAATGTCCCTTCAAATATGTAAGTAAGAATGTTATAACTACACTAGAAAGATCTTCTGTAAGAAAGATCAAATCTCTAATATAGAGTAAAAAACACTCTTTTACGTTACATTAAAAGGCTCTCTTCTTCCATACAGTGGTTTATTGTCCAGGGTTCTCAGCATCTGTAAACTTCCCAGACTCTTATCTATTGACTAAGTTGTTAAACTGTCTACCATGAGAAGTAAAAACCTGTCATTACCATTAGTACATTATTATGGTCTTTCCTGATCACTTGGTCCAAAATGACTCTCTTCTGCCAGACAGTAAACCCAATCATTTTCTACTATGTCAAAATGCACACATGTAACGTAAAAGGGATTTCAGAAACTGTAAGTATTTACCTGTTCTCACATCTATAGCATCAGAGAGGCCCAAAGCCAACCATAGCACCCACAAGCTGGCAGTGTGGTACCCCATTGTATGCCCCAGGGGCGATGCACATTCAGGAGTGTCAGGATCATTCGCACCTTGCTCTTATAGGATTATTTGGTGTCTTAATGACATCACAGCAGGAGGGGCATGGAAATCTTTAATCTTTACAATCGAGGTAAACATTCCTTTTCTTTCTTCATATCAATACATTTGGGAGGGATATTTTAAAAGATATTCATTTCCTTAACTCTGTCACTACAGACCAAGCCTTTGACAAACAAGCTGGTCAATCTAGACTATATATCTCTTGTTGGCTTCATTTTCTTTCAAATAAGGGTCACAATATGGTTTTAACTATGTGTGAATATAACATCGTACATATAATACATGATATTTTAAGAGACAGATAAATAGACAGCAAAAAAAAGAAGGTCCATCGTAACAAAAGACAAGGCAAACACAAAAGAACAGCGCCATTGCCTTCTCAAATAGCTGATCGGCGGAGGTCTCGGGTGTCAGACCCCCACCGATCACATACTCATGACCTATCAAGAGGATAGGTCATCAGTATTTAAATCTCAGGAAACCCCCTAATACATATTCAAAGTTGTACCATGCTAGGTTCATTAAAGCAGGCATTAAAGAGTCCTATTCTACAACCTGTTACTTGATCTAAATGATTACTTCTGATTAATTCTGACATATTAATTGACCTAAATGTAGGAGTCATTAGCCTGTAAAACCTACCTCTACTTCAACCTCATCTCCAGATTTGATGTTCTAGTGCAAAGTTGTGTTTCTTGTTTATTTTCTAGTAATGGACCCTTAAAGGGGTTTTGTACAGATTTTGTCTGATAAATGCGGGGAACGGAGCGGGGAAAGTAGTGGAGGGCACACTTCGCATGCGCAGCCGTCCTTCATTCATTTCTATGGGGCCGCCGTAAATAGCCGAGCACTGGCTCAGCTATTTCCGTCGGCCACATAGAAATGAATGGGAGCGGAGCCGCGCATGCGCAGTGTGCTCCCATTCACTTGTAGGGGAGCAGCGCTTAGTGGTGGCCGGACCCCAGGAAACCCGGGTTCCTCCAGCCACAACTCTCCCTGCTAAGTTCTCTTGGTAGGTGCGGGTCCCAGAGGTGGGACCCGCACCAATCAGACAATGGGGGCATATCCTAGCTGCCCAAGAAAAACAGCAGAGGAAGCTACCAGAGAGGAAAGTGTACATGAAAAAAGTAACAATATTTTATTGCATGTATATTGCAATAATACTTCATTTGAAATACTATATTCATTACATAGTAATATATTTCATGGGATGCCCACTTATGAGCACTTGTAAGCTTGTGAATAAACAAGATATTTTTTTGGAGCGATGCCCGAATTCTTTTCTAGACCATAGGAATCTAGTGTCTGGAGATGACTCATCATGGACATGCATAGGATATTATTCTTGGCATGGTCTGTGACCTGAGCAAAGGTAATTGTGTGGGGAGGGGGTGGGGGGAGCTGTGACCATCATATTTTGTCAAAGGTGGAAAGAAAAAAAAAACACCACCAATTTGTTAGAAAAAAAAATGTTTCAATGTAATACTTGATTTAAAACATATGTTTTCAGATGATAGATTAGATTAAAAAAGGTTTGTTTTCTTTTGTAGAAATTCTCTAGTCTATACCAGGTGTTGCCTATAGTCAAACATGGTGCTGCTTCTGTATATGGTAGACTATCTCTTCCAACCTCTTTAACTTTTTGCTAAAAATAGTAATATCTAAGGAAATATTTAAAACCTAAAGCAAAGTGCTTCTCTTGCAAACCTTTACATATATACATCAATGGGCTAGACGCTACAGAAGGTTTCTGTTTGTGCCTGCTAATTCATGGATGAAGGAAAGTTCAAGAACGTGCGAAGCCATGGTGCATGAGTAAATTGCTGCTTATAGTTACATAGTTATAGAGTTAATACAAAAAGATAAAATACATAAATCCACCAAGTTCAAGCAAGGGATAGGTGGGAATGTGAATTTTAGAATAAGGGAGTGAGTCATAGACTTCTACACATTTTCATAAGCATTAATATTATTACATTTTAAGAAGTCATCTTAGGCTACTTTCACACTAGCGTTTCTAGTTTCCGGTATTGAGATCCGTTATAGGGTCTCAACAGAGATGAGCGATTTGAATCTGATGAAGTGGAATTCGATCCGATTTTTAGGAAAAATTGGATTTGCAACGAATGCGAATTTCCTCGCGCTTCGTGGTAACGAATCGCAATTTTTCCTAAAATGGCGACTACACGTGTGATAACATGGGGCAATGAACTCTGGGAAGGCGGGCTGACCCATAATGCCATGCATGCAGCCAATCAGCAGCCAGCCAGCCCTGTGATGTCAGAGCCCTATATATACGGCGGCCATCTTAGAGTCAGACATTTTCCAGTGTTCTGACTGCAGGGACAATTGTAAGAAGGCGCTAGGGACAGCAATAGGAAAAACCTCATTGTGAAAAAAAACCCTGAAGAAACTATTTGTAAGTGCAGGGAAAGGATAGGGAGGAATCATTTCAAGGCATCTTAGTGCAGGGAGAGACGTCAGAAGGCGCTAGGGACAGTGCCAGAAAAGCGATTTACAAGTGCAGGGAAAGGATAGGGAGGAATAATTTCCCAGCATCTTAGTGCAGGGAGAGACGTCTGAAGTCGCTAGGGACAGTACTAGAAAAACCTCATAGTGAAAAAAAAATTGCGATTTACAAGTGCAGGGAAACATTATTTGCGGATCAAAATAGCCATCATACAACTCTGGCATTCCAGCAATTTGTTCTTGTTCTAGGGGTGCAAGTGCTATGTTGAAAAGCCTTTAGTGGCTTATATCTGTGGAAAAAGAAAAATATATACGCATTTCACTTTTGCAGTTTTTTGTGCTGAAAGAGTTTAGTTTGCTATTTCATTACCAAAAGGAAAACAATATACACACTTCACTGTTGCATTTATTTGTGGTGAAAGACTTTAGTGGCCCCTTTCAGTACAAAACAAAAAATATATACACATTTCACTTCTGCAGTTATATGTGGTGAAAGTATTCCAAAAGGAAAATAATATACGCACTTCACTGTTGAATTTATTTATGATGAAAGATTTTAGTGGCTAATTTCAGTACAGAAAGAAAAAAATATACGCACTTCACTGTTGCAGTTATTTGTGGCGAAAGAGTTTAGTGGCCTATTTCAGTACAGAAAGAAAAATATATTCTCAGTTCACTTTGGCGGTTATATGTTTTGAAAGCGATTAGTGGCCTATTTCAGTACAGAAAGAAAAATATAAATATATTCTCAGTTCACGTCGGCGGTTATATGTCTTGAAAGCGTTTATTGGCCTATTTCAGTACAAAAAGAAAAATATATTCTCAGTTCACGTCGGCGGTTATAGGTGTTGAAAGCATTTAGTGGCCTATTTCAGTACAAAAAAAATATATATATTCTCAGTTTACGTCGGCGGTTATATGTGTTGAAAGCATGGCTGGGAGTCAGCAGGGTGGCAGTAGTGGGAGGTCGGGAGCCAAACATGCCTGGGGTAGACCACCTGCTTCGCAGCAGCCTACCTGCCCGGGAAGTAGTGGTGCAGGGGTTCACGGAAGCAGCGGCGGTAGCAGTCAGTCAGTGCGACGGTTATATGTGTCTCCACTCTGTCAAGGGGCTCTACTTGTAGAAGCATTTAATAGAACAGGTTCTGTAGACATCTATGTGGAATTAGCTGGCGACTGTGTAAAAGGAGTGTGCTTCTACTTGGCACTAACATCGACCTGTAAGGCTGAGTTCATACTTGAGTTATTTGGTCAGTTTTGGCCCCGTGACTGCCCTAATAAGTGAAGTCTGCAGTGCTTTTAAGAGCGACGCCTGTCATCTGCATGTCATACGGACTCACAGTATTATTTCACTACCAAAGCAGACTCCCTATGTATGTTACTACAAGGCACAGTGTTCTACACCACTATTAAGGCTCTCAGCAGCCAGGAAATAGCCGTTTTTTTAACGTAATTCGCTGCGAATATATTCGGAACAAACCAAATTTTCTGGAAAAAGTCGTCGACCCGGCGAATCAAATTTTTAGAAAAATTTGTTTCTCTCTAGGTCTCAATACCAGATAAAAATGCTTCAGTTTTGTCCCCATTCATTGTCAATGGGGGCAAAACGTAACTGAACAAAACGTAACGGATCCATTTTCTCTGAGACAATTTGACACAATAGAAAATGGATCCGTCCTCCATTGCTTTCAATGGTGTTCATAACGGATCCGTCTTCAGTATGTTAAAGATAATACAACCGGATCTGTTCATAACGCATGCAGATGGTTGTATTATCAGTAACGGAAGTGTTTTTGCTGAACCCTGCTGGATCCATCAAAAACACTAGTGTGAAAGTAGCCTAAGCCCTTTTTAAAACTATCCACTGTTCCTGCTGTGACCACGTCCTGAGGTAGACTATTCCACTGATTCACAGTTCTCACAGTGAAGAATCCTTGGTGCCTCTGGAGATTGAACATTTCCTTCTCCAGTCGGAGGCAGTGCCCCCTTGTCTTTTGAGGGGATTTTACATGGAACAGCTTTTCACCATATTTTTTGTATGGCCCATTTATATATTTGTATGGGTTAACCCCTTCCTGACTCCCCCACGTAAATTTACGTTGCCGGTCGGCCATTTAAAAATGGCGCTGCTCGCGAGCAGAGCGGGTGCCATAGCAGATGGGTGCCTAATATTTTAAACAGCAGGCACCTGGGACTAATTTAACCCCTCAGATGCCTTGGTAAAATGTGACCACAGCTCCAAGTCGTGTATCGGCTCCACCTGGTGAGGGTTGGGGGGAGGGGGGCCGGATGTACTGTGTGGCAGCACCTCTACTCAGGAGTGGTACAAGGCTGCCGTACATTAGTTCCTATGGAGCGCCTGTGGCAGGGCTCCACAGGAACAGTGTAATTTTCATAAACTCTAATGCTAGTGCATTGGAGTCTATGAAAAAAGCAATCTACTGATTGTTTATTATAGTTCCTTAGAGGAACTATTAAAAAGTGCAAAAAAAGAAAAAAGTTTTAAAAATATAAAAATTTTAATCACCCCCCTTTCCTCAAAATGAAACTTAAAAATAATGTCATGTGCATTGCTCTGTGCGAAAACACCTGTACTATTAAAATATAGAAATATTGTTTTTTGGTCGCTTCACCTCCCACACAAAATTGAATAAAAACTGATCAAAACGTTATACACATCCCAAAATGGTATCAATAAAAAGATCAAGATAACCCCGCAAAAAATAAGCCATCACACTGCTCTGTACACATAAAATATAAAGCAAGTTATGGGGGGCAGAATATGCCAATGCAAAGAACAAACTAGTTTTTTCCAAAGTTTTACATTTTTTTTTCAATATTAAAACGCAAGAAAAACTATACATATGTGTTATCATTGTAATCATACTGGTCCGGAGAATAAAAGTAACAAGTCAGTTTCACCGCATAAGAAACTGTAAAAAAAATTTGCTTTTTTTTTTTTTTTATAATTCCACCCCATTTGGAATTTTTTCACCCACTTTCCACCACATTGTATGCAATTATAAATGGTGCCATTCGAAATTTTGTCCTGCAAAGAACAAGCCTTCATACGGCTATGTGAATGAAAAAATTAAAAAGTTATGGCTTTGGGAGGGCTGGGAATAAAAAAAACTAAAACTGCAAATCAACTGGTCTTGAAAGAGTTAATCATGTCCCCCCCTTAGACGCCTCTTCTCAAGACTATATAAATTTAATTCTTTTAATCATTCCTCATAACTAAGACCCTCCATGCCCCTTATCAGTTTAGTCGCTCTCCTTTGTACTTTTTCCAGCTCCAGTGCATCATTTCTATGGACTGGTGCCCAGAACTGAACTGTATATTCCAGATGAGGCCGCACCAACGCTTTGTAAAGTGGTAATATTACATCCCTTTCCCGCGAGTCCATGCCTCGTTTAATGCATGACAATATTCTGCTAGACCTAGAAGCAGCTTATTGACATAGTATGCTGTTATTTAATCTACGATCTACAAGGACACCCAAAACTTTCTTTACAAGTGACTCTCCCAGTGTTACCTCCCCTAGGACGTATGATGCTTGGAGATTATTACAACCAAGATTCAAAACTTTACATTTATCCACATTGAACCTCATTTGCCAAGTTGATGCCCAAATACTCGGTCTTAAAGTCAGCTTGTAGTTTATGGACATCTTCCATACACTGCACAGTACTATATAGCTTAGTGTCATCTGCAAAAATAGAAACAGTGCTATTAATCCCGTCCTTGATATCATTAATAAATAAATTAAATAATAGGGGGCCTAGCACTGAACCTGGAACTTCTACATCTCAAAAACGTATACTCATGAGTCCTACTAAAATGATCTTGAAGAGCATATGAACCAAATATGTGTCACCATATGTCTATACTGTGGCATACATTTGCCACAGACTGCCATTAAAAATGACATCACATGGTCTACTTGTCTTGAAGACATAGTCAACTCTGCTTTCCCAACATATACCTGTCACACCCAGTCTGAAAAAAATACCTTTTTTTGCATACTATGTGTGGCTTTTTAAAGTGCATAAATTTTCCAAAGATGATTAGTCTCTGTCCGCACTGCAAACATGGGGGGTAGCTCAGGGACCTAACTCTTTTGATAGGTGCACCAGAAAACTGTCTAAGAAAACCTACATCAGAAACCTACTCTAGCTCCTCACTTTCAGATTTCAGTTCTGGTGCACGGACAGCAGAAAATGCAACAAATTTAAGCCTCATGTACAGAACCGTACTTTTGGTCTGAAATTACAAAAGGTGGGTAGATCTATTAATGTGTATGCAGAGCAAATACAATTAGATTGTTTTCCTCGGTAAACCTATAAATAATGCAGTGTCTACAACCTGTACAGAATACAGCAGATATCACTAACACTTTCTAATGTAAGATTCCTTCAATATTTCGTGCTCTATTCTAAGGGATATGTGACCCTTTGTTGTTAATAATTACAAATAAGCCAGTTCCCATCACATTAAGTTGGGGACTAAGAGACGTATTAATGGGTTTAAAGGTCAGTACGTACGGCATTTACAATGTTCCTGCTCTATAATAAGTCAGAATGTCTACAGACTGGTGCAGTTAATGCTAAACTAATGCCTGCAGAGTTAAATGCCCATAGGTGAAGTGTTGCCAGTCTGCCAGATTCAAAATGCACCTTCACTCCGTATTTTCGAGCAAATGATACACTCAAGTATCACTATATGTACCGGTCAGCCATAACATTGATGCATATGAGGAGCCATGGCTAGCCCATCTTGTCTGATCCCGCAGAAGAGCTACTGGAGCACAAATTGCTTAAATTACTGGCTATTTAGAAAGAAATCAGCAGAGTTGCAGACCAGTCAGAATGTCCATGCTGACCCTTGTCCAGGAGTGGACTGGCCATAGACTCTACAGGGAAATTTCCCAGTAAGCCAATGTCCAGGAGGCCACCCAAGCCCTCCTCATGGCCGCCAGATGGGTACATAACGATATCATGTTCTCAGCTAGGAGTATCAGGTACAGGTGCCCTAATGAATTTAACTGTATCACCATCCTCAGGACAATGATACAGTTAAATACTATGATGCGGGCGGCAGTATTTTATGCTGCTCTGTGGTATTTAATTCTGCTGGGGCAGTTTTTTGTGCTGCACTAAGGTACTACTGGCCCTGCCTACTTCTACCCATATTGTTCATGCTGACTTGTGTTGCCCTGCCTTCTGTCAGTCTGGATCCATCTATTACCTGGGGCCACTTTAAGTTCCCAGTCCACCCCTGCCCCTGTCCACTGCCTATAGAATCTACAGTATAATAGGCACATGAGCATCAGAAATTGACCACTGAGCAGGTCTTATCAATCATGTTTTCTTATACATCATGTGCATGATTCCTGGGGAAAAGATAGCGCTAGAATGTACTATAGGGAGAGCACAAGATGGTAGAGCAGGGATGTTCTGGCCAATGCTCTGATGGGAAACCTTGAGTCCTGGCATTTATGCATTCATGTGGACATTCCCGAGGTATGGGGTTGCCATCAGGAATTTCTGGGCCTCATATAGTCAAATAGGCAAACCATGTACCCCACCACCTCCAGCCAATCTTACATTCATAGCCATAACTTTTTTTCTTCTTTGTTTTGCATCAGGCCATTTTTCCCATATACAGTCATGTGAAAAAATTAGGACACCCTTTGAAAGCATGTGGTTTTTTGTAACATTTTTAATAAATGGTTATTTCATCTCCGTTTCAACAATACAGAGAGATTAAAGTAATCCGACTAAACAAAGAAAACTGAAGAAAAGTCTTTTCAAGATCTTCTGTAAATGTCATTCTACAAAAATGCCTATTCTAACTGAGGAAAAAGATAGGACACCCTCACATGTATTCCCTCTTAAATTGGCTCAGATCTCACACAGGTATATCACACCAGGTGCACATAATTAGTAGATCGTTACTCTGCATGTTGAATGAGGCTTGCCCTATTTAAACCTCAGACATTTAGTTTGGTGTGCTCCTGACTGTTGAAGTGAGAGTGAGCACCATGGTGAGAGCAAAAGAGCTGTCAGAGGACTTCAGAAAAAAGATTGTAGCAGCCTATGAGTCTGGGAAGGGATTTAAAAAGATCTCAAAAGATTTTGAAATCAGCCATTCCACTGTCCGGAAGATAGTCTACAAGTGGAGGGCTTTCAAAACAACTGCCAACATGCCCAGGACTGGTCGCCCCAGCAAGTTCACCCCAAGAGCAGACCGCAAGATGCTAAAAGAGGTCTCCAAAAACCCTAAAGTGTCATCTCGAGAACTACAGCAGGCTCTGGCTACTGTTGATGTAGAAGTACATGCCTCTACAATCAGAAAGAGACTGTACAAGTTTAACTTGCATGGGAGGTGTGCAAGGAGGAAACCTTTGCTTTCCAAGAGAAACATCGAGGCCAGACTGACATTTGCCAGAGATAAAGTTGACAAAGACCAGGACTTCTGGAATAATGTTCTTTGGACAGATGAGTCCAAAATTGAATTATTTGGACACAACAGCAGAGGACATGTTTGGCGTAAACCAAACACAGCATTCCAAGAAAAGAACCTCATACCAACTGTGAAGCATGGAGGTGGAAGTGTCATGGTTTGGGGCTGCTTTGCTGCAGCAGGACCTGGTCAGCTCACCATCATAGAATCCACGATGAATTCTACTGTGTATCAGAAGGTGCTTGAAGAACATGTGAGACCATCAGTTAGAAAATTAAAGCTGAAGCGGAACTGGACCATGCAACATGACAATGACCCAAAACATACTAGTAAATCAACCAAAGATTGGCTGAAAAAGAAGAAATGGAGAGTCCTGGAATGGCCAAGTCAAAGTCCAGATTTGAATCCCATTGAGATGCTGTGGGGTGACTTGAAAAGGGCTGTACGTGCAAGAAACCCCTCAAACATCTCACAGCTGAAAAAGTTCTGCATTGAGGAGTGGGGTAAAATTTCCTCAGACCGATGTCGAAGACTGGTAGATGGCTACAAGAACCGTCTCACTGCAGTTATTTCAGCCAAAGGAGGTAACACTCGCTATTAGGGGCAAGGGTGTCCTATCTTTTTCCTCAGTTAGAATAGGCATTTTTGTAGAATGACATTTACAGAAGATCTTGAAAAGACTTTTCTTCCGTTTTCTTTGTTTAGTCGGATTACTTTAATCTCTCTGTGTTGTTGAAACGGAGATGAAATAACCATTTATTAAAAATGTTACAAAAAACCACATGCTTTCAAAGGGTGTCCTAATTTTTTCACATGACTGTACATAAGTACAATTAAAATTTTTATAAACTTTTATTATAGGTTAACGAAGAAAAAAAAATGGTGCCATTTTAATTTACACTATTTTCCAATCAGCTTTAATGATATATTCACCATATTATATGAGTTATTATGATTACAGGGATGCACAATACTGTTATTATGTGATATTTAATAATTGTTACAAATTAGTATATTCAACTTTTACTTTTATCTTCTCTTTTGCCAAAAAAGAAAAGCTGGAAAGTAAAAGTTGCATTTTTCTGCCATAATTTCAATTCACTTTACAGGTCTCTGCTGGGATATGAACCTCAAACCTTCTGTATAGCAAGCAGCAGGTTTACCAATATACTATAGAACTACTGCTCTGTTTTAAAGGTAGTATTTTCTGTGTTTAAAAGTAGTATTACTGTACTCATCAGAGGCATAGTAAATAGTATTATAGTAGTATCTTTTTTTTTTACGAACAGAAAATCATTTTGTCACCACAGTGCAGTTCTGTATTGTAATGGTTAATCTGCCATCTGCCATACAGAAGTTCTTGGATTCAATTCAAAACATAAATCTGTAAAATAGTTTGTTTAGTTAACGTTTATGTGGTGGAGAGGACCCCTGCCCCAAGCTCATATTGAGAGGAAGCGCCCCACTTTTTTAGTATTCATTGAAGTGACTACTAATGGAGCTGATGATGTTACAGGCCTACTGTAAAGTGGCTGGGCCCAGCCCCCCAGCTGTTCTGGACCTGTGACTGCAGTACCACCAGTACTGCCCTGCTAAGACACATCCAACCTACAGTACCTAAATGACACAGACCAAGTACAACCCTTCATGCCAACAGTATTTCCTATTGGCAGTGGTCTCTTTAAGCAGGATAATGTACCCTGCCACACTGCAAAAATATTCAGGAATGGTTTGAGGAACATGAACAAGAGTTCAAGGTATTGACTTGGCCTCCAAATGACTGAGATCTCAATCTAATCCATCACTTGTGAGATGTACTAGACCATGGAGTCCCCAAATGATTAATTACAGGACTTAAAGAATCACAGGACATCTCCAGAGGACATGTGTGGAATCCATTGTTCATGGATCATGGATCTGTTTTGGTGGTACTAAGGGGATCTCCAAAATATTAGGCAGGTGGATTTAATGTTATGACTGATTGGAGTTAAGTCAATTAATGCAAAAAAATAAGCAATGTCTCTGGTTTAAATTTGATAATCCTCTGTGTCACCAAAATAAAAATTGTCTTTCTGTGAAACCTATTGGCACAGGGATAGAACACGATAACAATGTAATGTTGGGCTTATATTTTACATCATTTTCAACAAATGCCACATGATCTAACAAATGTTATATGTATGTGGGCAGCCCGACAGCCCTTAATGTCTGCTTTCAGGGAAACCAGGGATCGGCCATGTTGTATTTTAACATTCTCAATACTTCATTCCCCAGAGGTAAGCAGAGCCAGACTTGGCAGCCACTTATTGTCTACTCCGTACTGCAAAATTCATGATCCACTCCTTTGTCAGTGGTTTATCTCCCCAAGAACAAAAGAATGGGGGGAGATTCTTGAGGCCCACATACACACATGATGGTTGACCGACACCACTGAAGTCTGACATACATTCAATATGTATGGACAGCATATCGTCCAACAGAAGAAAAGCCCATTTGGAGCTGACGTTGAAGCCAATTACTTGCACCTTAAGATCTAATTCTTTTTGGTAGATTGACCTAATAGATGATACATCCCATGTGTTCAACGATAAGGAAAATGTTTGCAATGCAATTAAAAGTGGATGTGCACATGTTCTGTATCTACATAGGTGAGATGTGTCAGCCCTGAGTCCACATACAGTTAGTATAACTTTTATTATACAAAGAATACGCCTACCAGAAATCCCTTTTCGAAGAGCATCATGTCTCAATAAAATGATAAGTTGTATTCCCCAAATATGCAAAGTAGGATAAGTAGAGATCTGAACAAATTTTCACGAGAAAGCGACTAGATAACATATTATCTGCCATTTAAAAGGGAACCTCCTTTGACAATTGATCTGGGTTTTCTTTGGAAGCCTTCTGCTACAAACTCCAAATGTTATCCAAAGCCATCTCCTGTTGCTATGTTTAATATGAATGAATGGGAACTAGCAGTCTTATAATATTAGTAGATGAGATATTTTATCAGGTTTATCTGTATATTCTGGTGTCACCCGCTCATAAAAGTAAACAGCAGAAGCGTGTATATTTCTGTTGACATAAGATTATACAATGTCCAAACCATCTTATGTATGAGATCTGATGTCAATTGTGCTGGAAATTCCGACAGGTCTATATTTTGTGTCCCCCCCCCCCCCCCCCCCCCCTTACTATGTGTTTCGTATGCAGGCAAAACCTGATAATCGAGTTTTTGATGTTTCAACATTTTTGACAGTGTGCCATTTATATATATATATATGTTAGCAATTTATTGAACTTGGAACAACGTCTTAAACAAATAAAAAAAAGTTACAAGGGTGCAAGCCATCCCAGCTGCTGTGTGCATAGTGCTAAATATACTTACCCTCCACGTTGAACTCTTCACATAAGTCAGCATACACTGTATTGCAATAACCAATTTAACCACTGGGTTTCTGATCCATAATCAGTACCTGAAGACTGGGTTCCTGTAAGGTCTGGTAATCGGATTCACTCCACATATTATATATTGGATATAGTAGATTCATTGTATCAGGGCAGATTTGTTGGGGGATCAAATACAGCAATTGTGTCAGAATTCCAGGGCAAATTGTGCAATGCACCAGATTTGTTAGACTACTTTCACACCAGAGTTTTTGCTGGATCCATCATGGATCAGCAGACCTGCTTCCGTCACGAAAATACAACCGTCTGCACAGATACGGTTGTATTATCTGTAAAATAGCCAAGATGGATCTGTCATGAACACCATTGAAAGTCAGTGGGGGACGGATCCGTTTTCTATTGTGTCAAAGAAAACGGATCGGTCCCCATTGACTTACATTGTGTGTCAGTACGTCTTACTTCGCACCACATCGCAGACAGAAAATTATGGGAATGAAACCAAACAGAACGGAATGCATTCTGGTGCACTCCGTTTCGTTCAGTTCAGTTTTGTCCCCATTGACAATGAATGTGGACAACACGGAAGCGTTTTCCCCCAGTATTGAGATCCTATGACGGATCTCAATAGCGGAAAGGGAAAGCGCAGATGTGAAAGTGTTTTAGACACTTTTTGCACTTTAACAGACACTTTACAGACTAGGGGAACATAATACAGATTAGGGGAGGAAACTAATGAGACTGTGCGATTAAACCATTGTGACACAATCCAAACCTCCCCTCTAGTCTTTAATAAGGGCACTTTAGACTGTCCAATGTTCGTACGCTCGTTTATCGGGTAATAAGATCTTTGGCGCAGACACCCAAATTATCATTTGCCGTCAGCAGATTGTGGTGTCTAAACAGCACTCTGCTGCCAGCAAACACTGTACTAAGTGGGCTTCTGAATAAGTGGAGTTTAAAGAACCGGAGTTTAAGACAAGGAGCAAGAAACTAAGGTTTGCTAGAATTTCATTGTGTGTTGTTGGCTTGATTCTAGCTAGTCTTCCAACTACAGCAGACAGGGTCTAATTCCAACTCATATTTACTGTTCTCCTTCCTTACTGTTAATCCTCATTTAAACATGTGCTCCGTGGACAATGCTACCAAGTGTGTGTCCTGTGCAATGTATGAGTGCCTTGAAGAGCCATTCGAGGGTGAATACATTTGCACTAGATACAATCACGTTGCGTATTTGGAAGCCCAGATCTTGGATCTAAATAAGCAGCTTGAAATACTTATGGGCATTGCAGACCTGGAGAGAGGCTTAGACCTCACTGTGCAGGCACTGACTGGGGTCAGTGCAATGGAGGTGGGAGGAGGAGGGCAAGATCAGGACTATCAGGTCAGCAGTTGGGTTAATGTAGGAAGAAGGGGTAGAGGGAAAAGTGTCAGGGAGGCTAGTCCTGAGCTGGAATGCCCTAGTAAATGTGCCTGTTTGGCTGATATTAGGAAATTAAGCTCAGGGCCAGCAACCCCGCAGCAGGGCGTTTCTCCTAGCAATTTTTTTCTTGATCGCGAAAAATCAGCAATGTTATATTCGCGTAATGCACGCAAAATACAGGCGTGGGTGACTATAGCTACATTTTTCAAGCTGCTATAAGTTTCCTGAGACTGGAGAAAATGGTTGGCACGGCAGAACATTACAATAGCTTTATATGCAGATAGAGTGCTCCAATATATGCACAATTGCGAAATTGGCACTAATAATGCAAATATTTTGGCGCAATATGTGCAATTTTACATTTTAACAGGTCTGACTACTTATTACTGATTGGCGCACTAAGTATTGTTGTGAACTTGTGACATCACAGCACTATGTATGTAGCATGTATGTATGGACAGCAGAACCTGTCAGCTACACTATATCACTATCTAACCTACACTGACTATCTCCCACTAACTATCTGTATTATATATATAAGCTAACTAACTAACTAACTAACTAACTAACTATCTAATGTAATGACACAGGAAAGCAGAGAGCACAGCAATAACACTGCTGTCTCTCTCAGATCTGCAAAATACTGCATATAAGGGCTGCTGGGGAGGTTCTTATATAGTAAGGGGTAGGCAACTTTGCTATTGGTTGCTAGGGATGTTGCTAAGCTCAGACAAAGACATTGGAGCCTTCTCATTGGCCCACAAGCAAGAAGGGAGGTTACTGATGAAAAATAAATCTAGAATATTTAAAATTACAAATATATATCACTATATTCTAAATATTCGCAAATTCTCGAAGTGCCGATATTCGTGATTAATATTCGCTATTCAAATATTTGCGCCCAACACTAGCAACAGGAGGATGCCCCCTGCAGGAAGGATGTGAAAAGGAGTGCAGCAAAGGTTAGACAGATGCTAGTGGTAGGGGACTCTAATATTAGGACAGACAGGGTCATCTGTGACCGTGAATGCCGAACAGTGTGTTGTCTTCCGGGTGCTCGGATTCAGCATATTGCGGATCAGATTGGCAAAATGCTGAGTGGGGCTGGGGAAGACCTGGTGGTCATGGTACACATTGGCACCAATGACAAAGTCAGGGGGAGATGGAAGGTCCTTAAAAATGATTTTAGGGAACTAGGAGAGAAGCTCAAGTTCAGGACCTCCAAGGTCCAAGTATTTTCAGAAATACTACCAGTGCCACGAGCGTCACCAGAGAGACAACGGGAGCTTAGGGAGTTAAATAAGTGGCTCAGTAGCTGGTGCAGGAAGGAAGGGTTTGGGCTCATGGAGAGCTGGGCCGACTTCTCTGTCAGTTACAGGCTCTACAGTAGGGACAGGCTGCACCTTAATGGGGAGGGTGCAACTGCCCTGGGGGATAAATGGTAAGATGGCTGGAGGATAGTGTTGGGTGAGCATCTTCAGCTGAACACAAATTTTACTCGAGCATCGCAATGCTCGGCACATCGCGGTGTTCGGCCGAATACTGCGTGTGCTCGAGCGTGATGCTCAAGTCTCCTCCCTGCACGTTTGTTGGCTGCTACGAAGCCAATATACGTGCAGGTAAGTGCTGCCATTCACTGTAATGCCGTAGCCATGTTGGCTACTGACATTACAGTGATTGGCTGGCCGGAACGCGTCATCGGGTGCTATATAGCACCCGATGACACGTGTTCGGCTCAGTCTTAGGCTACATGCACACGACCGTTGTGTGTTTTGCGGTCCGCAAATTGCGGATCCGCAAAACACTTATGGCGTCTATATGCGTTCCGCAATTTGCGGAATGGCACGGACAGCCATTAATATAACTGCCTATTCTTGTCCGCAAAACGAACAAGAATAGGACAGGTTATACAGGGAGTGCAGAATTATTAGGCAAGTTGTATTTTTGAGGATTAATTTTATTATTGAACAACAACCATGTTCTCAATGAACCCAAAAAACTCATTAATATCAAAGCTGAATATTTTTGGAAGTAGTTTTTAGTTTGTTTTTAGTTTTAGCTATTTTAGGGGGATATCTGTGTGTGCAGGTGACTATTACTGTGCATAATTATTAGGCAACTTAACAAAAAACAAATATATACCCATTTCAATTATTTCTTTTTACCAGTGAAACCAATATAACATCTCAACATTCACAAATATACATTTCTGACATTCAAAAACAAAACAAAAACAAATCAGTGACCAATATAGCCACCTTTCTTTGCAAGGACACTCAAAAGCCTGCCATCCATGGATTCTGTCAGTGTTTTGATCTGTTCACCATCAACATTGCGTGCAGCAGCAACCACAGCCTCCCAGATACTGTTCAGAGAGGTGTACTGTTTTCCCTCCTTGTAAATCTCACATTTGATGATGGACCACAGGTTCTCAATGGGGTTCAGATCAGGTGAACAAGGAGGCCATGTCATTAGATTTTCTTCTTTTATACCCTTTCTTGCCAGCCACGCTGTGGAGTACTTGGACGCGTGTGATGGAGCATTGTCCTGCATGAAAATCATGTTTTTCTTGAAGGATGCAGACTTCTTCCTGTACCACTGCTTGAAGAAGGTGTCTTCCAGAAACTGGCAGTAGGACTGGGAGTTGAGCTTGACTCCATCCTCAACCCGAAAAGGCCCCACAAGCTCATCTTTGATGATACCAGCCCAAACCAGTACTCCACCTCCACCTTGCTGGCGTCTGAGTCGGACTGGAGCTCTCTGCCCTTTACCAATCCAGCCACGGGTCCATTCATCTGGCCCATCAAGACTCACTCTCATTTCATCAGTCCATAAAACCTTAGAAAAATTAGTCTTGAGATATTTCTTGGCCCAGTCTTGACGTTTCAGCTTGTGTGTCTTGTTCAGTGGTGGTCGTCTTTCAGCCTTTCTTACCTTGGCCATGTCTCTGAGTATTGCACACCTTGTGCTTTTGGGCACTCCAGTGATGTTGCAGCTCTGAAATATGGCCAAACTGGTGGCAAGTGGCATCTTGGCAGCTGCACGCTTGACTTTTCTCAGTTCATGGACAGTTATTTTGCGCCTTGGTTTTTCCACACGCTTCTTGCGACCCTGTTGACTATTTTGAATGAAACGCTTGATTGTTCGATGATCACGCTTCAGAAGCTTTGCAATTTTAAGAGTGCTGCATCCCTCTGCAAGATATCTCACTATTTTTGACTTTTCTCAGCCTGTCAAGTCCTTCTTTTGACCCATTTTGCCAAAGGAAAGGAAGTTGCCTAATAATTATGCACACCTGATATAGGGTGTTGATGTCATTAGACCACACCCCTTCTCATTACAGAGATGCACATCACCTAATATGCTTAATTGGTAGTAGGCTTTCGAGCCTATACAGCTTGGAGTAAGACAACATGCATAAAGAGGATGATGTGGTCAAAATACTCATTTGCCTAATAATTCTGCACGCAGTGTATTTTTATGCGGACCACGGAACGGAGCAACGGATGCGCACAGAGTGAATGGGTCCACATCCGAGCCGCAAAAACTGCGGCTCGGATGCGGACCAAAACAATGGTCGTGTGCATGTAGCCTTAGTCAGGGAGAGCTGGAGAGCAGAAGGGAGAGATAGTGTAGGGAGTGAAATAAGAATATTTTAGCTTTTATACTTGTTATAGACCCAAAAGTCCTTTTAAGGACTATAGTTGTGTGTGGCAGCAATATATATTTTTAGTTCAATCTCCACTAAATTGCTAATACTGGTTAGAGACCCAAAAGTCCTTTTAAGGACTATAGTTGTATCTGGCAGCAATATATATTTTTAGTGCAACCTGCGCTAAATAGCTTGCAATTGTTTTGCAGCTGCAGACAGCGACATTATCTGCGCTACATCTCCTGTGTAACGTTGGCGCAACCTAAAAATATCTGTGACATCCATTGTACTTTTTCCGTAGACGGTGTCCGCTGCGGACAGTTACATTACCTGCGCTACATCTACTGTATAACGTTTGCGTATGTGATATATCAGTGACATTCAGTCAAATTTTTCTGCTACTGGTGGCAGCGACATTACCTGCGCTACATCTCCTGTATAACATTTGCCCATCCTAAATATCAGTGACATTAATCAGTAATTTTTTATTAGCCGCTGGTGACAGCGACATTAATTGTGCTATACCTCCTGTTTAACGTGTGCGCATCCTAAATATCAGTGACATTCATTCAGTGTAATTTTTTATTAGCCGGTGGTGACAGAGACATTACTTGCGCTATACCTCCTGTATAACCTGTGCGCATCCTAAAAATATCTATGACATTCTGTGTACTTTATTTGCGCATACACTTACAAAACCTGCGCTACTGTACGTGTGACATACTTGCAAGGCTAGCAGTAAGGGATAGGGAAGTGGCCGCGCTGCTATGGTGCACGCAGAGGCCGTGGCCCTGGGCGTGGTGAAACTCTGCCTGCTGCCAGAGCACAAGAAAAACACTGATCCAGGTTACCTAGCTTCATGTCCCAGTTTGCAGGGCGATGCAGGACACCACTCTCAAAGTCAGACCAGTGCGACCAGGTGGTTGGTTGGATTGCAGCAGATAATGCTTCCAGTCGGTTAAGCACCACCCTATCTTCCACAAAGTCCAGTCTCAGTAGCCAAGAGTCTGGTCCACAGAATCCTCACCCTGATACTCCTTCCATCCACCATGGAGAGTCTTGGTAAACAAGTGATCCCACACTTGGATATTCTGTGGAGCTGTTTTCATCACCATTCCTTAATTTGGGCCTCTCGCCAAGCCCGCTTGAAGAGGGACATGAGATCTTGTGCCCTGATTCCCAAACTCTAGAGCATCCACAGTCTGAAGAAGATGACGGTGGGGAACGACAATTAGTGTTTCACGAAGTGGATGATGATGATGAGACACAGTTGCCAATAACTCAACTGCAATTAGTGTCTCAAGAGGTTCATGATGAGGATGAGACACAGTTGTCAATAACTGAGGTTGTTGATAGGTCAACAAGTCAGGAGGATGACCAGAGTGAGGAAGTGGAAGAGGAGGTGCTAGACGATGAAGTCACTGACCCAACCTGGGAAGGTGGCAAGCCGAGCAAGAACAGCAGTACAGAGGGGGAGGGATCCGCAGCACCAGAACAGGCTGGAAGAGGCAGTAGGGTGGCAAAAGGGAGAAGGCGGGCCACACCAAACAGGCCAGCAAATGTTCCCCGGAGCACCCCCTTGCGTCAATCTCCCTTGCCAAGGGGTAAGTGTTCCACAGTCTGGTGCTTTTTTGAGGAAAGTGCGGACAATAAAAGAATTGTCATTTGCAACCTGTGCTGTACTAAAATGAGCAGGGGCATGAACACTAGCAACCTCACCACCAGCAGCATGGTCCGCCACATGGCATCAAAGCACCCTAATAGGTGGGCTGAATGCCTGGGTCCACAACAAGTGTCTGCAGGTCACACCACTGCCTGCTCTTCCCCTGTGTTATGTGCTGGCCGATCCCCTGTCCAAGATGCAGGCTCAGATGCCTCCCGCCATGCACCTGGACCTTTGCAAGCACCATCAGCTCACACATCCACTTCTGTATCCCAGCGCGGCGTACAGATGTCTATACCCCAGGCCTTTGAACAAAAGCGCAAATACCCAGCCACCCACCCACAGACCATAGCACTAAATGCGCACCTTTCCAAATTGCTGGCCCTGGAAATGTTGCCATTTAGGCTTGTGGACACTGAAGCTTTCTGCAGTCTGATAGCGGTGGCTGTCCTGCGATACTCTGTTCCCAGCCGCCAATATTTTTCACGGTGTGCAGTCCCAGCCTTACAACCAGCATGTGTCCCTTAACATCACCCGTGCCCTGACCAACGCAGTTATTGGGAAGGTCCACTTAACGACTGACACATGGACAAGTGCTTTTGGCCAGGGATGCTACATTTCCCTGACGGCACACCGGGTGAATGTTGTGAACGCTGGGAGTGAGTCGTACCCTGGGATGGCACAGGTGCTACCGACGCCAAGGATTGTGGGCCCTACTTCCATACGTCACTGGCTGCAACCCCTCTTTCTCCTCCTCCACTTCCACCTCTGAATTCTCATCTTGCAGCACCAGTCAGCCATCAGTCAGTAGCTGGAAGCAGTGTAGCACTGCAGTGGGGAAGCGGCAACAGGCCGTGCTTAAACTGATCTGCTTAGGTGACAAACAGCACACTGCCGCAGAGCTGTGGCAGGGGATAAGGGACCAGACTGAGCTGTGGCTCTCGCCACTCAACCTACAATCAGGCATGGTTGTGTCTGATAATGGCTGTAACTTGGTGGTGGCTTTGGAGCTCGGCAAGCTCACACACACACCATGCCTAGTCCACGTGTTCCACTTAGTAGTTCAGCGGTTTCTCAAAACCTACCCCAATTTGCCTGAGCTACTGGTGAAGGTGCACCACGTGTGTCCCATTTCCACAAGTTGTCGACAGCTTCTGCCGGTCTGGCAACTCTGCAGCAGCGCTTGCAATTGCCAGCTCACTGACTGTTCTGCGACGTGAGCACGCTCTGGAACTCCACGTTCCACATGTTGGCCAGGCTTTGTGAGCAGCAGAGGGCAGTAGTGGAATACCAGCTGCAACATGGTCGTCGCCTTTCCAGTCAGCTTCCGCTCTTCACAAGCGACGAGTGGGCATTGATGTCTGACCTCTGTGAGGTTTTACGCAACTTTGTGGAATCAACACAGATGGTGAGCTGCGATAACACTATTATCAGCGTAACCATCCCACTTCTCTGTCTACTCAAACGCTCACTGCTCACAATTAAGGCGGACTCTTTGCATGTGGAAGAGGTGGAAATGGGGGAAGAAAGTACACAGGGTGATAGCCAGACCACCCTCAGTTCATCTTCTCAGCGCAAATTGGATGATGATGAGGAGAAGGAGCAGGAGACGGTTGCCTCCGATAAAAAGGGTAGTACCCATGGAAGTTTTATTTTATCTGTTCAGCGTGGATGGGTAGAAGAAGAGGATGAGGAGATTGAGAGTCATCCTCCTGATGAGGACAGCAAAGTCTTGTCTGTTGGGACTCTGGCACACATGGCTGACTTTATGTTATGCTGCCTTTCCCTTGACCCTCGCGTTGTAAGCATTTTGGCCAACACCGATTACTGGTTGTTCACCCTTCTCGACCCCCACTACAAAGAGAATTTCTCATCTCTTATTTCTGTGGTGGAGAGGACGAGCAAAACGGTGCAATACCAGAAGGTCCTTGTGGAAATATTGCTCCAAAAATTTCCAGCTGACAACGCTGGCTGCAGAGTACGTAGTTCCTTGGCCAACCGAGGAGACGAGACGAGGGGAATACACAGCAGTTCCAACAGAGGCAGGGCAACACTCTCCAAGTCCTGGGACAGTTTCATGACACCCTGCCAGCACCCTCAACCTGATGCGCGGCCTAGTGTCACAAGGAGGTGTGGGGTCTCACAGGGTGAAGTAATTGAGGGTATATATGTGTCTCCCAGGTTCTTAGCATATGCTGAAGAAAGTTATTTAGGAAAGGGTTAAAAAACCTAAGCCTGGGTCCTGATGAGCTGCACCTGGGGAGTTGCTAGATAACTGGGCTGACAACACACTTGCTCAGAACTTCCTGGGAGTGAGACAAGCCACATCTCACTGAGGGACCCTGAAGGTCCAGAGCCTGCAAACTGCAAGTATCACAGGTTGCTGTTCAGACAGCGTGCTTATTTTGGATGGACTGAGGATAGCTCATCCACGTCCTAGAGAGGGACCTATTGTTTAGTTAGAGCCTGGACAAGGCTAGGTGTTTTGTTTATGTTTTTGTGTTTTAATGCAACCTGTGAAATAAAAGCTGGCAGGACGCCAGTTGAAATGCACTTCTGTCTCCTGAGGTCTCCTTCTGCAAAATAATCTGACTAATCCCCCTACCTTTTCACCTCTGGAAAGGTGAGCCAAATAACGGACTGTCACAGAGGGAAAAATTTTGGAATATGGTGAAGGAGTACGTAGCAGACCGTGTCAGCATCCTCAGTGATCCCTGTGTGCCTTACAACTATTGGATGTCCAAGCTGAACACGTGGCACAAACATGCTTATTAGGCTGCCCTCGCTCCTATTGTTTTAGAGATTCAGCTCAGCAGCGGGCCCTCACCCATAATGTTTTAGAGGGTCACCAGCAGGCCCTCACTCATAATGTTTTTGAGGGTCACCAGCAGGCCCTCAACCATAATGTTTTAGAGGGTCAGCTCAGCAGCAGACCCTCACCCCTAAATTTTTAGATGGTCAGCTCGGCAGCAGGCCCTCATCCACAAAATTTTTTAGATGGTCAGCTGGGCAGCAGGCCCTCACCCACAACATTTTTTAGATGGTCAGCTCAGCAGCAGGCCCTTGCCCACAACATTTTTCAGATGGTCAGTTCGGCAGAAGGCCCTCGCACACAAAATATTTTAGATGGTCAGCTCGGCAGCAGGCCCTCGCCCACAAATTTCTTTAGATGGTCAGCTCGGCAGCAGGCCCTCACCCCTAATTTTTTCAATGGTCAGCTCAGCAGCAGACCCTCACCCCTAATGTTTTACATGGTCCTGGAGCGTCTGGTCTACTCTCGCTTTACCCGCTATCTCTCTGATTACTCTCTCCTCGATCCACTACAATCTGGTTTCCGCCCCCTGCATTCGACAGAAACTGCCCCCACCAAAGTGACAAATGACCTCCTGACAGCAAAATGCAACGGTAACTACTCTCTGCTCATTCTCGTTGACCTCTATGCAGCTTTTGACACTGTAGACCACCATCTCCTGCTCACCATGCTCCAATCCTTTGGCCTAAAGGACACCGCCCTCTCCTGGTGTTCTTCCTATCTCTCTGGTCGCTCTTTCAGTGTATCATTCGCTGGCTCCACTTCCTTACCTCTCCCCCTCGCTGTTGGAGTTCCTCAGGGTTTAGTCCTAGGCCCTCTCCTCTTCTCCCTATACACAGCACCAATTGGACAGACCATCAGCAGATTTTGTTTCCAGTACCATCTCTATGCTGATGACACACAACTATACACTTCATCCCCTGACATCGCACCTGCTGTATTACAGAACACCAGCGACTGTCTCTCTGCCGTCTCTAACATTATGTCCTCTCTCTCTATCTGAAACGTAATCTTTCAAAAACTGAACTTCTTGTGTTCTCTCCATCTATTAACCTACCTAAACCTGATATCTGCCTCTCGGAGTGCAACACCGTCATCACACCTAGGCAGCACGCCCGCTGTCTCGGGGTGACTTTTGACACTGATCTTTCTTTCACCCCCTATATTCAATCTCTCTCCCGCTCATGCCGCCTGCACCTCAAAAACATCTCTAGTATCCGCCCATTTCTCACTATGGAAACAACAAAAACTCTCTATGTTGACCTGATCCACTCCCGCCTTGATTACTGCAACTCACTATTAATTGGCCTCCCCCTCACCAGACTCTCTCTTCTCCAATCTATTCTTAATGCAGCAGCCAGGGTAACCTATCTGTCCAACCGCTATTCTGATGCCTCTGCCCTGTGTCAGTCATTGCACTGGCTACCCATACACTATAGAGTCCAATTCAAACTGCTCGTCCTCACCCACAAAGCCCTCCACAGTGCTGCACCACCCTACATCTCTTCCCTCATCTCTGTCTACCACCCTACCCATGCTCTCCGTTCAGCCAATGACTTACGACTGACTTCCACAAAAATCCGAACCTCTCTCTCCCAGCACCAAGATTTCTCCCGAGCTGCACCGGTTCTCTGGAATGCCCTACCCCAATAAATCAGGCTTTATCACAACATGCACAGTTTAAAGCGTTTGGTAAAAACACATCTTTTCAGGGTGGTCTATTACCTCCCTCGATCTAACCTCCCCATAGCCCATTTATCATTCCCTGAAGCTGAGCCTCCACTGCACCCAGAAGCACTCCATTTATCGGCTGCTGACCGGGTCATGCGGCTTTATATCTGCTTCTCTATTCTCCCAAGATGGCTGGACTATCGTACATAACAAGCACTCCTACCTTTTGTGTCACCCCATCCCCTTATACATTGTAAGCTCTTGCGAGCAGGGCCCTCATTCCTCTTGTTGTAGTAATCAACTTGTCTGTTACTATGTTATTTATGACTGTTTGTACATGAACCCCTGAATTGTAAGGCGCTGCGGAATATGTTGGCACTATATAAATAAAGATTATTATTATTATATTGTTGTCAGTCTGTAAAATTGGTGTACTATTCGGACAACATTGTTCCCAGCAGCGACCTGGGAGTCCAAGATGCATCCAGACATCCTCCCCATGCTGTTCCCGAACCATTTCAGTGGTATTTCCATCAATTTCTGACCTTTTCCTTCTTCAGAGCAGGGGGTGCTTGGTTTAATGCTCGGGTACTCCCATTGACTTCCATTGTGGTCGGGTGCTCGAACCAACACTACTGGAGGAGCTTTTAAACTAGGATCTGGGGGGAGGGTGGGGGGGTCATACTAATAAGGGGGTAGATAGTGTAGATAGGGAGTGGGATATAGGAGGGGACAGTGCGGATTTAGTGGGGGCTGGGGTTAGTGAGGAAAGTAGGGAGAAGACTGGGCAGAACTATACACCGACGAAAAATAGAACTGCTGGTAACAAGAACCTGTTACATACAAACATCAACCAAGGTAACCCAAACATCCCAGATATTCACTTTACAGGTAATAGTAATTTAAAATGTATATATTATGTAGTATGAAACTGGCACTCCCTCGCATGGAAATAGAGCAATAGTAATAGTGTTGTTACACAATATTTAATTGCCAAAATATATTAAAATACAACATCACAATACAATATTAAAATAACTTAACCACTAAATTAAATGGTCAGCTCAGCAGCAGACCCTCACCCCTAATGTTTTACATGGTCCTGGAGCGTCTGGTCAAACTATACCTAAAATCTAAAACTTCAATAAAAACTCAAAAAAAGTCCAAAAAAGAAGGGGACCATACGTCCTGAATGTGCAAAAAATATCGCAAGCCAAAAGTGTCAGTCTATTCCTTATAATAGTATTGGCATTCCTTTCTTGTATGCAATATAACATGCAAAATCCATGCAAGGCACTTTTTCAAATATTCAGAATTGTCCGATATAAATATTCAATAAAGTATCCAATCGGACACCAAGTTGTTACTCACAGGTGAATGTCGATTATCCTGCAGTCCCAATATTCAATCCTTTTGATTTTTACTCACGGTATTTATTCACGTGGTTCTCAGTGTTTAGCGTCCCACCTGGTTCGTTCGTCTCTGGTCTCTCTCGAACGTTATCCACAAATCTCAGATCCGGTTATACGATCAGGGTGTAATATCGCGAGAGGTGAACTTAAACTTGTACTGACCAGTTTGAATGGCTGAAAATCTGGGTCTTTATCTTTGGAGCGCTCCAATTTCTTTGTGTATCTCCGGATATTAGTAGCCGAACTTCCAGTGGGGGTCACTTGTTGGGGATGTCTTTGAAAAGCACCAAACACGTTTCGGGGATCTCCTTTCCCCTTCCTCAGTGGTGACATCCCAACTTACTGTGATTCCTTTTATATCCCTTTTAAGATGCATGTAAGATCATATCTTGAGTAAGGGATCTGCTCTGGAACACCAAAATCTGGTCTGGAACAAAAAAAAATCTCAAGTGCTTCCTCTATGGTTTCGGATGGGTATTCTCTCTCTAAAGATTTTTCTTTCATAATTGACGCCTCCATTTCAAATTGTGAGTTCTCCGTACAGTTTCGTTTTAGACGCCGATATTGGCCAAATGGGACATTTAGAAGCCAATTCGGTAGATGACAGCTCGAATATCGAATAAAACCATTCCTCGCTAACGGCTTTTGATACATGCTACAGATGTATTTTTTATCTTTCTGGGTGATCTAAATATTCTATTTCCTTTTTATTCTCATTCGATGTGAACACTAAATCATAATCATTTTGATTTAGACCAGCTATAAATGCTACGAGTTCTTCCTCTTTTCCTTTCCATATCAGTAGCATGTCATCTATGTACCTTTGCCAGAGCACCAGGTTGCCCCCACGCTGTGGATCAATGCACTGCTGGTCCCAAAGGTACATAGATGACGTGCTACTGATATGGAAAGGAAAAGCGGAAGAACTCGTAGCATTTATAGCTGGTCTAAATCAAAATGATAATGATTTAGTGTTCACACCGAATGAGAATAAAAAGGAAATAGAATATTTAGATCTTTTGATCACCCAGAAAGATAAAAAATACATCTGTAGCAGGTGTCAAAAGCCGATAGCGAGGAATGGTTTTATTCGATATTCGAGCTGTCATCTACCGAATTGGCTTCTAAATGTCCCCTTTGGCCAATTTCGGCGTCTAAAACGAAACTGTACGGAGAACTCACAATTTGAAATGGAGGCGTCAATTATGAAAGAAAAATTTTTAGAGAGAGAATACCCATCCGAAACCATAGAGGAAGCACTTGAGAAAATAAGAAACATACCGAGAGGAACATTTCTTTTACCAAAAACACAACAAACTACACCTAATAATGCGAATTTTAGATTGATCTTACCTTACTCCATCCAACACAGACAAATAGGGTCAATCATTAAACGGCATTGGCATCATATCTCTTGGGCCCATTGGTACCCGTGGTACCCCAAACAACTTATACTAGGGCACCCAATCTAGGGATTAAGATAGCCCCATCAATTAAACATAAAGATAAAAACCAAGTATAATGCACAATTGGATTGGACTCAAGGGTTTCTATAGGTGTGGTAAATGTCGTGGGTGTAAAAACACGACATTTCCAAAAAGAACAACTCAGGTCACCTCAACTCACAAGTCGTTTTTGGTAGAAATCAAGCATTTTCTTACATGCGATTCTACCAGTGTAATTTATTTAATACAATGTCCATGCCGAAAACAGTATATAGGCCGGACCAAAAGAGCTCTGAAAACAAGGATTTAGGAACATTTGACAAATATAAAAAACTGATATTTGAAACATTCTCTCTCTAGACATTTTAAGGAGGCCCATAATAAAGACTATAGGGGGCTAACATTTACTGCTCTGGAAAGGATCGATAAGAATTGGCGAGGAGGGAAACATGTAGAGACCATGTCCAGAGCAGAATCTAGGAAAATTTATGAATTTGGAAGCCTTATTCCGAAAGGCCTCAACGCAGACCTGGAGATTTTTGGATTCCTGTAAGAATCTAACGGTGGGTGTGCCCCTCGTCAGACGCATGTCTAGCTGTCTTTCAGCACTGCGACCCCTCCTCTGTGATGGGCCTACCCACCATTTAACACTTGAACAGATGCACCGTCACTTTATCTATCAGGATAATACACTCACCTAAAGAATTATTAGGAACACCATACTAATACGGTGTTGGACCCCCTTTTGCCTTCAGAACTGCCTTAATTCTGCGTGGCATTGATTCCACATGGTGCTGATAGCATTCTTTAGAAATGTTTGCCCATATTGATAGGATAGCATCTTGCAGTTGATGGAGATTTGAGGGATGCACATCCAGGGAACGAAGCTCCCGTTCCACCACATCCCAAAGATGCTCTATTGGGTTGAGATCTGGTGACTGTCGGGGCCATTTTAGTACAGTGAACTCATTGTCATGTTCAAGAAACCAATTTGAAATGATTCGAGCTTTGTGACATGGTGCATTATCCTGCTGGAAGTAGTCATCAGAGGATGGATACATGTTCTCATTCTGTTTATGCCAAATTCGGACTCTACCATTTGAATGTCTCAACAGAAATCGAGACTCATCAGACCAGGCAACATTTTTCCAGTCTTCAACAGTCCAATTTTGGTGAGTTCGTGCAAATTGTAGCCTCTTTTTCCTATTTGTAGTGGAGATGAGTGGTACCCGGTGGGGTCTTCTGCTGTTGTAGCCCATCCGCCTCATGGTTGTGCTTGTTGTGGCTTCACAAATGCTTTGCTGCATACCTTGGTTGTAACGAGTGGTTATTTCAGTCAACGTTGCTCTTCTATCAGCTTAAATCAGTCGGCCCATTCTCCTCTGACCTCTAGCATCCACAAGGCATTTTTGCCCACAGGACTGCCGCATACTGGATGTTTTTCCCTTCTCACACCATTCTTTGTAAACCCTAGAAATGGTTGTGCGTGAAAATCCCAGTAACTGAGCAGATTGTGAAATACTCAGACCGGCCCGTCTGGCACCAACAACCATGCCACGCTCAAAATTGCTTAAATCACCTTTCTTTCCCATTCTGACATTCAGTTTGGAGTTCAGGAGATTGTCTTGACCAGGACCACCCCCCTAAATGCATTGAAGCAACTGCCATGTGATTGGTTGACTAGATAATTGCATTAATGAAAAACAGAACAGGTGTTCCTAATAATTCTTTAGGTGAGTGTATATGTAACATTAGATTTATTTCACTATGTTTCATATTTATGTTATGTTATTTATGAAGTTAATATTCACAATATAGCACTTAGAATTGATTTTTGTTACAGGATATCTGCACATTGATATATTTTGTTATGGATCAACCATTTAGCAACCTTTCTGGACTATTTCTGTCATAGACTAGATTAATTTGACCATGGGACACATTATACCATAAAAAACGCATTGTCCCCCCAAGAAAACGCATGGAAACTTCATATGCGTTTTTTTGGTTCCAGACCAGATTTTGGTGTTCTATGGCAGATCCTTCACTCCAGATTTGATATTACATGCATCTTATCCACCATTCAACACTTGAACAGATGCACGGTCATCTTATTTATTATTATACTATATGTAATATTATATTTATTTCACTTGTATGTTTTACACTTATGTAATGTTATTTAAGAAATTTATATCCACAGTATAGCACTTAGAATTGATTGTCGTTACAGGATATCCGCATATTGATATATTTTGTTATGAATTGACCATTTAGCAACCTTTCTGGACTATTTCCTTTATAGACTAGACTAATTAGACCATGGGGCACAATATACTGCAAAAAACGCATCGCCCCCTAAAAAAACGCATGGAAACCGCATATGCGTTTTTTTTTTGTTTGTTTTTTTTGTTCCAGACCAGATATTGGTGTTCCAGAGCAGATCCCTTACTCCAGATCTGATCTTACATGCACCTTAAAAGGGAAATAAAAGGAATCACAGTAAGTTGGGATGTCACCACTGAGGAAGGGGAAAGGAGATCCCCGAAACGCGTTTGGTGCTTTTCAAAGACATCCCCAACAAGTGACCCCCACTGGAAGTTCGGCTACTAATATCCGGAGATACACAAAGAAATTGGAGCGCTCCAAAGATAAAGACCTGGATTTTCAGCCATTCAAACTGGTCAGTACAAGTTTAAGTTCACCTCTCGCGATATTACACCCTGATCGTATAACCGGATCTGAGATTTGTGGATAACGTTCGAGAGAGACCAGAGACGAACGAACCAGGTGGGACGCTAAACACTGAGAACCACGCGAATAAATACTGTGAGTAAAAATCAAAAGGATTTAATATTGGGACTGCAGGATAATCGACATTCACCTGTGAGTAACAACTTGGTGTCCGATTGGATACTTTATTGAATATTTATATCGGACAATTCTGAATATTTGAAAAGGTGCCTTGCATGGATTTTGCATGTTTTATTGCATACAAGAAAGGAATGCCAATACTATTATAAGGAATAGACTGACACTTTTGGCTTGCGATATTTTTTGCACATTCAGGACGTATGGTCCCCTTCTTTTTTGGACTTTTTTTGAGTTTTTATTGAAGTTTTAGATTTTAGGTAAGACTGATTTTGTCTCCGCTGCAGCGATTGTTATTTTAATATTGTATTGTGATGTTGTATTTTAATATATTTTGCCAATTAAATATTGTGTAACAACACTATTACTATTGCTCTATTTCCATGCGAGGGAGTGCCAGTCTCATAATACATAATATATACATTTTATTACGCCTTTGTTGATTTGAGTGAATCAATTTGAGACTAGAGCACCCAATCCAGAATTGTAAGGGCAGTGAGCGGTTTGTCTATACTACTTTTTCCAGTAATTTAAAATGTATTTTCACAAATGCCAAAAGTCTAGCTAGCAAAATTGGGGGAGCTGGAGGCTATGGTACTAGGAGAACACATAGATGTAGTTGGTGTGGCTGAGACGTGGTTGGATTCTTCACATGACTGGGCTGTAAATATTGAGGGTTTTACACTATTTAGGAAAGACAGGGTGAATAGAAAAGGCGGTGGCGTGTGCCTGTATGTGAGGAGTGATCTGAAGACAAGTGAGAAAGAGGCAATTGTGGGTGAGGATGGTGAGGACGTGGAAACCTTATGGGTGGAAGTTGAAAGGGATATAAACACAAAAAAAATAATACTTGGTGTAATCTATAGACCCCCTAACATCACAGAGGAGATAGAAGCTCAACTGTATAACCAAATAGAGCGGGCTGCACAGGCTGGTAGAGTGGTCATAATGGGAGATTTTTAACTTCCCAGTCATTGACTGGGGTCATGATTCTGCCTCAACCGCAAAGGGGAGAAGATCCCTCAACTTGCTGCAGGACCACTTTATGGGACAGTTTGTAGAAGCTCCCACCAGGGGCAATGCTCTGTTGGATCTGGTAATTTCTAATGATGCAGAGCTTGTTGGAAATGTTACTGTTCGAGAAACACTAGGTAATAGTGATCACAATATAATTATATTCCCCCTAAACTATAAGAAGCAAACTAATTTCCCTGGGTTGAGGGCAGCATTTCAGGGCATAGGCTGGGTGCAGCTTCTGTCACATAATAATACTGAGGATAAATGGGAGAGCTTTAAATCCACATTGAGTAATTGCACAAAAATATATATTCCTTTAGGTAATAAGTATAAACGGATAAAATTAAACCCCTCATGGCTTACAGCTACTGCAAAAAGGGCAATAAAAGAAAAAAAAAAGGGCATTTAAAAAATACAAATCTGAGGGGTCAGCTGTAGCGTTTGAAGTTTACAAAGGGCTTTATAAAATCTGTAAAAAGGAGATAAAATTAGCAAAAATACAAAACGATCTGCAGGTGGCAAAAGAGAGCAAAACAAATCCCATAAAATTATTTCAATATATAAATGCTAAAAAACCACGGTTTGAGCAGGTAGGTCCACTAAATAATGGTAAAGGAGGGGGGGGGGGGGTTATTCACTGAAGATAAGTAAAAGGCAGAGTTAGGCCTCTTTCCCACGAGCGTGACGGAGTGACTCCGGATGCGTTCAGGAAAACTCGCTCAATTTTGCAAGCAAGTTCAGTCAGTTTTGTCTGCAAATGCGTTCATTTTTTTCCACGTGGGTGATATATCTGTGTATATATATGTATATATTTTTTTAGATGCATATTTATTTCCATCTAGCCTTTTTTTTATATTTATATATAAATCTATGATTTTAATCTTTGGCTACTTTCACATCTGCGTTTTTAATTCGTCATAGGATCTCAATAGCGGAAGAAAACGCTTCAGTTTTGTCCCTATTCATTGTCAATGGGAACAAAACTGAACTGAACGAAACAAAATGCACCAAAAAGCATTCCGTTCTGTTTGGTTGCTTTCCCATCGTGGACAGAAACATGCTGACAGAAAAATGCTGCAAGCAGCGTTTTTGTGTCCACGATGTGGTGCGGAGCAAGACAGATCTATCCTGACACACAATGTAAGTCAATGGGGACAGATCCGTTTTCTCTGACACGGATCCGTCCCCCATTGACATTCAATGGTGTTCAAGATGTATCCGTCATGGCTATATAAGACATAATACAACCGGATCCGTTCATGACGGATGCATGCGGTTGTATTATTGTAACGGAAGCGTTTTTGCAGATCCATGACGGATCCACAAAAAATGCTAGTGTGAAAGTAGCCTTAATTGTACTGTTTTATCCACTGTACAGTGCCTTGCAAAAGTATTCACCCCCCTTGGCTTTTTTCGTATTTTGTTACATTACAGCCTTAAGTTCAATGTTTTGTTAATCTGAATTTTATGTGGTTGATCAGAACACAATAGTCTATGTTGGTAAAGTAAAATTAGAAAAATATATATATTAAACTACTGTTTAGAACTAGAAAACTGAAAATTGGCATGTGCCTATGTATTCACCCCCTTTGTTAGAAAGACCATAAAAAGCTCTGGTGCGACCAATTACCTTCAGAAGTTACATAATTAGTGAAATGATGTCCACCTGTGTGCAATCTAAGTGTCACATGATCTGTCAATACATATACACACCTTTTTTGAAAGGCCCCAGTGGCTGCAACACCTAAGCAAGAGGCATCACTAACTAAACACTGCAATGAAGACCAAGGAACTCTCCAAACAAGTAAGGGACAATGTTGTTGAGAAGTACAACTCAGGGATAGGTTATAAAAAAATATCCAAATCTTTGATGATCCCCAGGAGCACCATAAAATCTATCATAACCAAATGGAAAGAACATGGCACAACAGCAAACCTGCCAAGAGATGGCTGCCCACCAAAACTCACAGACCGGTCAAGGAGGGCATTAATCAGTGAGGCAGCACAGAGACTTAAGGGAACCCAGGAGGAGCTGCAGAGTTCCACAGCAGAGACTGGAGTATCTTTACATAGGATGACAATAAGCCGTACGCTCCATAGAGTTGGGCTTTATGGCAGAGTGGCCAGAAGAAAGCCATTACTTTCAGCTAAAAACAAGGCGCATTGTGAGTTTGAAAAAAGGCATGTGGGAGACTCACAAAATGTATGGAAGAAGGTGCTCTGGTGTGATGAGACTAAAATTTTACTTTTTGGCCATAAGCCTGCTCTTCCTGAGGCTTGCTCTACTAAGTGGCTTCTTATTAAGTTGAGTTAAAAAACAAGGAGTTCTAGAGCTGTGTGTGGTTTTGTGGGAGTGATTGCAGGTGGCTGAGTGTGGATTGCAGCAGAGATCATTGAAAGTTAAGTGTTTGTATTCTAGTACTGCCATTTAAAATCCCTTTTTTTTTTTCTCTCTGCTTAATCAAGGGGAGTGCCCTGGGCAACCAGGTGCTATAAATTGACCCACTTACACTCTCCAGAGCCTGCTCTTCCTGAGGCTTGCTCTACTAAGTGGCTTCTTATTAAGTGGAGTTAAAAAACAAGGAGTTTAAGAAAAGGAGTTTGGAAACTAAGGTTGGATATAATTTCCTTGTGTGTTGTTGGCTTAATTTTACGTAGTCCTTCAACTACAGCAGACAGGTCTAAATCTAAATCATATATACTGTTTTACTTTTTTACTGTTGTAATCCCCATTTAGTATGTGTTGCACAATTTACAACGCAGTCCAGTGCACATCTTGCATGATGTATGCAGTCCTGGAACAGGAGTTCAAGGGTGCATATCTTTGTTCTAGATGTGAGCAAATTACCCGTTTGGAATCGCAAATCGAGTCTCTAAACGGGCAAGTTGCAACACTGAGCGGCATTGATAATTTGCAAAAGAGTTTGCTTCTCACCGAGCAAGCACTCTTTGGGGTAGATGAGGGGGAGGCTGACAGAGAGGAGGCTGAGGAAAGTGAGGTAGGTAGCTGGGTAAAAGTTAGAAAAAGCGGGGTAGAGGGAAGAGTGCCAGGGAGGCTAGCCCTGGTCTGACACACCCCAACAAGTTTGCACGTTTGGCAGATGAGGGGGATGTCAGTCCGGGGACGGCACTGCTGCAGCCAGACACTTCCTCTGCCAGTCAGGGGAATGTCAGCTCCAGTAAGCAGGGAACCAGGAGAGCAGGGCAGGCCAGACAGGTGCTGGTAGTGGGAGACTCCATTATTAGGGGAACAGATAGGGAAATCTGTCACAAAGACCGTGATCGCCGAACAGTGTGCTGTCTTCCTGGCGCTAGAGTTCGACACATCGCGGATCGGGTTGACAGATTACTGGGAGGGGCTGGAGACGATCCAGCGGTCATGGTCCATATCGGAACCAATGACAAAGTTAGAGGTAGGTGGAGAGTCCTTAAAAATGATTTCAGGGATTTAGGTCAAAAGCTGAGGGCAAGGACCTCAAAGGTAGTATTTTCCAAAATACTGCCTGTACCACGAGCCACACAAGAAAGGCAATGGGAGATTAACAAGTGGCTCAAGAACTGGTGTAGGAAGGAGGGGTTTGGGTTCCTGGAGAACTGGGCCGATTTTTCTATCGGCTACAGGCTCTATCGTAGGGACGGGCTGCACCTCAATGGGGAAGGGGCAGCTGTGTTGGGGAAGAAGATGGCTAGAAGGTTGGAGGAGTGTTTAAACTAGGGACTGGGGGGGAGGGTAATTACATTATAGGAGGGGAAGATAGTGCAGATAGAGACCGGGGGCAAGGTAGTGGGACTGGGGGAGGAATGGAAGGAGGGACTAGAACAGTTCAGAAGGAAAGGTGTAGGGTAAAACATATACATAAACCTCTCAAATGTATGTATACTAATGCCAGAAGCCTGACTAATAAAACTGGGGAGCTGGAATTAGTGATGTGTGAGGAGGACTATGACATAGTGGGAATAACTGAGACATGGCTGGATGATAGCTTTGACTGGGCGGTTAATGTACAAGGTTACAGTCTGTTTAGAAAGGATCGTCAAAACCGGAGAGGGGGAGGGGTCTGCCTTTATGTAAAGTCCGGTCTAAAACCCACACTCCGGGAATATATAAGTGAGGGACATGAACATGTGGAGTCACTGTGGGTAGAGATACATGGAGCTAAAAACAACAATAAATTACTAATAGGAGTTTACTATAAACCACCTAATATACCAGAGTCCACAGAAAATCTACTACTAAACGAGATAGATGAGGCGGCAAATCATAATGAGGTGGTTATTATGGGGGACTTCAACTACCCAGATATAGACTGGGAAACTGAAACTTGTATATCTCATAAGGGAAACAGGTTCTTGGCAATAACCAAAGACAATTACCTCTCCCAACTGGTTCCGGACCCGACTAGAGGGACGGCCATACTGGACTTAGTATTAACCAATAGACCTGACAGAACAACAGACGTGCAGGTTGGGGGACACCTGGGAAATAGTGACCATAAAGTAATAACCTTCCAATTATCATTCAAAAGAGCGTTTCTACAGGGAGGAACAAAAATACCAAACTTCAAAAAAGCTACATTTAGCCAACTAAGAGAGGCCATAGGCCAAACTAACTGGGACAAAGTCCTCAAAAATACAGCCACAAAATGGGATATCTTTAAAAACATCCTAAAATCTCATTGTGAGAGGTACATACCGTATGGTAATAAAAGGTTAAGGAACAAAAAGAAACCAATGTGGATAAATAGAACTGTAAAGAAAGCAATAAATGACAAAAAGAAAGCATAAAAAAAACACTAAAACAGGAGGGTAGCACGGAAGCACTGAAAAACTATAAGGAAAAAAATAGAACATGTAAAAAACAAATAAAAGCGGCCAAACTAGAGACCGAGAGATTAATTGCCAAAGAGAGTAAAACTAACCCTAAAATGTTCTTCAATTATATAAATGTTAAAAAGTATAAATCTGAAGGTGTCGGCCCTCTACAGAGCAATGAGGGGGGAGTCGCAGAGAGCGATGAGGAGAAAGCAAAGCTGTTAAATATTTTTTTCTCCAATGTATTCACTGAGGAAAATAAATTGTCAGATGACATGCAGAATGCAAAAATAAATTCCCCATTAAAAGTGTCCTGTCTGACCCAGGAAGAAGTACATCAGCGACTTAAAAAGATTAAAATAGACAAATTGCCAGGACCGGATGACATACACCCCTGTATCCTAAAGGAATTAAGTAATGTCATAGCCAGACCCTTATTTCTGATATTTGCAGACTCTATACTGACAGGGAATGTCCCACAGGATTGGCGCATGGCATATGTGGTGCCAATATTCAAAAAGGGGCCAAAAACTGAGCCTGGAAACTATAGGCTGGTAAGTTTAACATCTGTTGTGGGTAAACTGTTTGAAGGTTTTCTGAGAGATGCTATATTAGAGCATCTCAACGGAAATAAGCAAATAACGCCATATCAGCATGGCTTCGTGAGGGATCGGTCATGTCAGACTAATTTAATCAGTTTCTATGAGGAGGTAAGTTCTAGACTTGACAGCGGCGAATCAATGGATGTCGTATATCTGGACTTCTCCAAAGCATTTGACACTGTACCACATAAAAGGTTAGTATATAAAATGAGAATGCTCGGACTGGGAGAGGACGTCTGTGAGTGGGTAAGTAACTGGCTGAGTGATAGAAAACAGAGGGTGGTTATTAACGGTACACACTCAGATTGGGTCACTGTCACTAGTGGAGTACCTCAGGGGTCAGTATTGGGCCCTATTCTCTTCAATATATTTATTAATGATCTTGTAGAAGGCTTGCATAGTATCTATCAATTTTCGCAGATGACACTAAACTGTGTAAAGTAATTTACACTGATGAGGACAGTTTACTGCTACAGAGGGATCTGGATAGATTGGAGGCTTGGGCAGATAAGTGGCAGATGAGGTTTAACACTGACAAATGTAAGGTTATGCACATGGGAAGGAAAAATGCAAGTCACCCGTACATACTAAATGGTAAAACACTCGGTAACACTGACATGGAAAAGGATCTAGGAATTTTAATAAACAGCAAACTAAGCAGCAAAAACCAGTGTCAGGCAGCTGCTGCCAAGGCCAATAAGATAATGGGTTGCATCAGAAGGGGCATAGATTCCCGTGATAAGAACATAGTCCTACCACTTTACAAATCACTAGTCAGACCACACATGGAGTACTGTGTACAGTTCTGGGCTCCTGTAAACAAGGCAGACATAGCAGAGCTGGAGAGGGTTCAGAGGAGGGCAACTGAAGTAATAACTGGAATGGGGCAACTACAGTACCCTGAAAGATTATCAAAATTAGGGTTATTCACTTTAGAAAAAAGACGACTGAGGGGAGATCTAATTAATATGTATAAATATATCAGGGGTCAGTACAAAGATCTATCCCATCATCTATTTATCCCCAGGACTGTGACTGTGACGAGGGGACATCCTCTGCGTCTGGAGGAAAGAAGGTTTGTACACAAACATAGAAGAGGATTCTTTACGGTAAGAGCAGTGAGACTATGGAGCTCTCTGCCTGAGGAGGTGGTGATGGTGAGTACAATAAAGGAATTCAAGAGGGGCCTGGATGTATTTCTGGAGTGTAATAATATTACAGGCTATAGCTACTAGAGAGGGGTCACTGATCCAGGGAGTTATTCTGATTGCCTGATTGGAGTCGGGAAGGAATTTTTTATTCCCCTAAAGTGGATAAAATTGGCTTCTACCTCACAGGGTTTTTTTTTTTTTTTTTTTTTGCCTTCCTCTGGATCAACTTGCAGGATAACAGGCCGAACTGGATGGACAAATGTCTTTTTTCGGCCTTATTTACTATGTTACTAAATAAAACTCTATGTCTGGCACAAACCCAACACATCACATCACCCAAAGAACACCATCCGTACAGTAGACATGGTGGTGATAGCATCATGCTGTGGGGATGTATTTCAGCAGCCGGTACTGGGAAACTGGTCAGAGTTGAGGCAAAGATGGATGGTGCTAAATACAGGGATATTCTTGAGCAAAACCTGCACCACTCTGTGCGTGATTTGAGGCTAGGACGGAGGTTCACCTTCCAGCAGGACACTGACCCCAAACACACTGCTAAAGCAACACTTGAGTGGTTTAAGGAGAAACATGTAAATGTGTTGGAATGGCCTAGTCAAAGCCCAGATCTCAACCCAATAGAAAATCTGTGGTCAGACTTAAAGATTGCTGTTCACAAGCGCAAACCATCCAACCTGAAGGAGCTGGAGCGGTTTTGCAAGGAGGAATGTTAAAAAATCCCAGTGGTAAGATGTGACAAGCTCACAGATACTTATCCAAAGTGATTTGGAGCTGTGATTGCCGCAAAAAGTGGCTCTACAAAGTATTGACCTTACGGGGGTGAATAGTTATGCACATTGACTTTTTCAGTTATTTTGTCCTATTTGTTGTTTGCTTCACAATAAAAAAAAATAATCTTCAAAGTTGTGGGCATGTTCTGTAAATTAAACGATGTAAATCCTCAAACAATCTATGTTAATTCCAGGTTGTGAGGCACCAAAATACAAAAAAAGTCAAGGGGGTGAATACTTTTGAAAGGCACTGTATATTTCCTTAGGAATTTCATCTTTGAATATTGTGTAGGTGTAGCAAAAAAAAAAAACTCTGATGATCATCTAGCTTTCCACTATGTAATGCGGTTGCCACTTTGGCTGCACAGTATTATAGAGAGGTACATTCAATATGATGATGTGTTCCACTGTAGAATGCAAGAGCCCCTCTTTTTTGTGGGTTATCAGTGTAATTACGGTATGTTGAAGATCATCATGTGTTCCTCATTGGAACGCATACATCACTTCTGGTGGCTGGACACTTTGTACATCACCCACCGTAACCAGACACGAACAGTTATTAGATACTGTTTTTAGTTGTGGTTAGATTTTTTACTGAATAATTTGAATGAAATACGAGTATGGATGTTTGGTGTACATGGACATTAGATCATCTTTGAACCCATTGAGGTGTTTCAGTATTTCTGGTTTACTTCCAGAAGTGACACAATTTCTCTGGTCTTGTGAACATAATGTAAGTATAATAGAATGTATTTATGTTTATTGAAATGTTTACTCCTGATGAAGGAAAGATAATACCTAAAAATCTTTGAGGTCTAAGAAAGAAACTTCTAGCAAGTGGTATCCCTGTATCCAACCTGGGTGACTCATCAGTTGAGTGAACATGGCGCAAGGAGTGAGGGATACATGTATATGTGCTGACCTCGATTAGAGTGAGAAGTAGGTTGTATGTCTACTTTTAGATTGTGTTGGTACGAGCGCCTCACTTTGTATATGTATATATATATCCTATGTGTTATCTATAGTGTTCGGTGTCTCCTTCACCAGCCAAGCATTTATATTAGAGATAAGCGAATCAAATCCCACAAAGTGGAATTCGATCCGAATTTCAGGATAAATTCGATTCGCCTAGAAGCCGAATTTCCTCGTGCTTTGTGTCAGTCAATCGATTTAACCTGAAATAGTATAAAAAACGAAAAAATTCTAACTTACCTCCTCCATTTGCTCGCGACGGGCCACCAGCCTCCATCTTGTTTGAAGATCTCGTCAGAAATTCCGTGGGGTGCGAGATTACATCATCACGCCAGCTGGTGTGATGATATCATACGTCACCACGCCAGCCGGCGTAATGACTTAATCTTGAGCCGCAGAGGATTTCTGCCGAGATGTTCAAGCAAGATGGCGGCGGCCAGCCCGTTGTGAGCAAATGGAGGCGGTAAGTTTGATTAAAAATATATTTTATTGTTTATTTTACACTCAGATGCCGTGATCATGTATGAACGCGGCATCTGAGCGGTACGATGACGGGGGCTGCGCTATCGCAGGTCCCTGTTATTGCACCCGCTACTTTAAAAAAATGCGCATTACGTAGTGAATTTTTTTGTGAAATTCGGCGAATCAGCAGAATCGAACTTTTAAGAAATTTGCTCATCTCTAATTTACAGTATATCTCTTGAGTGCTGCTGTCCCACTGGATAGTTTAATTACTGAGAGGTTTGTTATTAATACAGCTATTTGGGGTCTATCCCTTCTGAACAGTTCCCCAAGTATTGTCTTCTGGGGGGGGGGGGGGGGTTGATCTTTCATTCCAACAGATTTTATCTCTTTTTTGCCATTATATTATCCAACCCCATTAAACATCTTTGAAATGAATTAGAACGGAGATTGCAAGCCAGGCCCTCTTGTCCATCATCAATGTCTGACCTTTCAGGTGCTCTTCTGGATTAATGGGAAAACATTTCCACAGACACACTCCAAAGAAGAGTGGAAGCTGTTTAACTTCAAACAGGATTAGAATGGGATATTGTAAAAGCTCCTGTAGGAGTAATTTGTAGGTGTCCCAATAAATTGGCCCATATAGTGTAGATGTGTAGGCTAACCTGGCAATAATTTAGAGGCACAGTGAAGACAGAAGTGTACTTTTCTTGCTCCTCCATATCCCAATGGCTGTCGCCAGCCATTTACAGTACATTTGCTTGCACCTCTCAACACTCAATTGGCTAGGTTATTATTGATGCAGTCTATTTCATTTCACCTGCTCTCCATTCAGTAAAGGTCATTTATGGATGTTCTGAGATGGAAGGTGACAGATCTCTATTATTACATGATCGGTAGCTACCGACAAAATGCAGAATGAGAGCGTTGGCCAGCTACATGACCTTAGTAGACAGCAGCCCATAATAAAAGCAAGATCACATGATAATTATTTGTATCTTCTGTGCACTGCATTTAAAGGGAAACTGTCAGCAGGACTATAAATCACCTCCACAACCACATTATGGGGCTCTGTAAAGAGTTGCCACTATCAACTTTTTTCTATCACATATTAACAGCCTATATGTGAATATTCTGTGTATTTTTTAACAGAAATCAGGTGGTTGGTTTTCTGGATATAATGTCTTGAAGTCACTCCATGTATTCTACTTCCTGTACTGACTCTTTAACTTCCCCCTTTGTTTGGACTTTTAGAATGGCAGACAGCCTCACTTGACTCTCTCAGTCAGACCATCACCGAGGAGTGAGAGGAATGAGTGACTCAATTAGAGCATCACACATTACTCTGAGTGCAATGCTCTTCTGTGGAAGCCTATCAAGTGAACAATAGAGCTGTCACTGTTATCCTAATTCTACCTATCTACTATTTTTCTCTTTCCCTTGCAGCAGCATTAAACTGACAGCGGGTCACCTAGTTGAACACCCATTTGTGTTCAACTGCTACAAATGGACAGTATTTCCTATTTAATTTTCAATGGCATAGTCTAACATAGTGAAAAGGAAAACAGTCAAAACTATTTTAAAATGTTTTTTTATCATGACAGCTGACTTAAAAAAAAAAATAACTTTCTAGTGGAAATGTCTGTTTAAAGGTGTCTTCAAACACAGCAGATTTTGTGAAAATTCAGCAGCTAAAAATCAGTCCCATTCGATTGAATGGGGCAGCAAGCACATGGAATTCTGCAAGTCCCATTCAGGTGAATGGAACTGATTTTCAGCAACAAACGTTTCTTACACAAAATATGCTGTGTGTGAAGGCACCCTAAGAAGCAAGATACAGCAGGGCAGTTTGACTGAAGCTTGGCTGAAGTTCAATAGAAATCTCCAGAATAGCAAGAATTTAGGTGGTTGTAGAGGCTCCTAAGTATAGGCAAATTTAGAATTTTCACTATCATCCCCCTTAGTTTTTGGATATGTGATAGAAGGTATTTTATTGAAAGACCATGTACTGGTATTTAAAGAAGGCAACCATGCTTTATTTAAGGTCTCTTTTAATCCCATGTCACTTTAAAGGTGTTCTCTTGGCTTTTTAAAATATCCATGCATTCTTCTAACATGTGGAAGAAAGATTAGTTTAGGTAGTAGTTACCTGTCCATCACACTGCCGATGCCATTTCTGCTGCATTCACACTGGCAGCGGGCTCTTCCATTCAGGTTCCAACTGGTAGTCTTCCCTTCTCTTCCTGTTCAGCTGCATAATAGTAAATGCAGCTGAACAGGAAGAGAAGGAAAGACATCGAGTTTGGACCAAAGTAGAAGATCTCGCAGCCAGTGTGAATGCAGCAGAAATGGCGGCATTGATGGAGAAATTGATGGGTAAGTACTAACTAAACTATCTTTCTCCCACAGGTCAGAAGAAAGCATGGGATTTTTTAAAAGCCCAGAGAACACCTTTAACATCAGAGGAGATCCAGTAGAGTTTGCAAGCAAAATATGAAATAATTGATTTAATGTTCAAAAAGAAGGCATTGCACAAAATCATTGTGTTCAATGTTGAATGACAGATCGTTTTGCAGTGATTTCTTCTTTCTTCATGTTGAGTTTGTTGTAGCTTTAGTGCATCTTCCCGTGTTGGCTTAGTCTTCTGTGGAGCTCTTGGTAGAAGCTGATGTCATTACTTCTTCTACATTCAACAGTTCACATTCTGCATTTATGCAGTCACATTTCTCCACTGCAATGTACTCGTGATCCACCTGACTTCCATCAGAACATTGGAGCATTACTCTCTTCAGGCTGGTCTGCACCTCCTGGCAACAGGCACAACTATGTGACATGGTTTTGGCAGCTGAAGAGTAACTGAAAAAAAAATTATATGAAAATATTTACTTCATTAATTTATCTTATAAGGTGAAAACCCGAAGGAGCAGCTGGCTGCTTGCTGCCAAGCCATGCCCATCCAAGCTGCCAATGTCAATTATTTTGGTGGGCATGGATCCACCATATGCGGCCAGTCACACCTCCGGGTCATATCCTCAATGTAAGTAAAATTTAAAGGGTATCTGTTGGCAGACTATGAAATTAGTTGACCTGCACATGTGCGCTTGGCAGCTGAAGGCATCGATGTTGGTCCTATGTGCCTGCATTGTTGAAAGATTTTTTTTTTCTCCAAATATGCAAATGAGCCTCTAGGAGCAATGGGGGCATGGTCATTGTTCCTAGAGGCTCAGTTCTCTCTGCGTCCTCTGCATTATGATTGATAGGGCCAGGTGTGATGACTAGTTTTGAGCGAGTGGAAGCATCCAAAGTGGAATTCGAGTTGGAATTGGAGTTTAGAAAAATTTGATTCGCAATAAATCCAAAATTTCCTCGCGCTTTATGGTAACTAATTATTTTTTTCCTAAAACGGTGGCTACACGTGTAACAAAGTGAAAGTAAGAAGCCTGGGAACGCAAGATCACCCATAATGCTGTGCAGGCAGCCAACCACCAGCTAGCCAGACCCTGTGATGTCACAGCCCTTTAAAAGCCTCATCCCGTGCGGTCTCTGTTATTTCACTGTGAGCTGAGCATAGAGAGAGACGTGACAAGCACTAGAGACAGTGTTGCTAAAAGCTTTTATTTGTCAAATGTTGGGTAGGGAGACAGCAAGGACAGTGTAGAGAGATCGTAGGGGGAGTTTACACACTGTAGGGTGAGCATAGGGAGACTGCAGGGACAGTGTAGGGAGATTGTAGGGGGAGTTTACACACTGTAGGGTGAGCATAGGGAGACTGCAGGGACAGTGTAGGGAGATCGTAGGGGGAGTTTACACACTGTAGGGTGAGCATAGGGAGACTGCAGGGACAGTGTAGGGAGATCGTAGGGGGAGTTTACACACTGTAGGGAGAGCATAGGGAGACTGCAGGGACAGTGTAGGGATTGTAATCTGAAGCTTAAGGAATTCATAGGAGACAGTGCAGTTTGCATCAATCCCTGTGTAGAACACAGATCTATCTAATTAAACAGTGTCCACCTTGTGTAATAGATAAGCAATTCTATTAGGCCTTGATTCTCAAATTGGGGTGAGTAAGCTGTCTAATTCTACTGTTATTGTGGTGTTCTCCTGCCTGTCACAGTAACTGTTTCACTACCAGAAAGGACTTGCTATGCATATTGCTGCAATGCACAGAGATTTACACAGAGATACACTCTCCCTGCTGATTTAACACGCTTTGTGACAAATTAATTCAGATTGAAGCAAATTTCTTTAAAAAATTTGGCGAAGCGTCCAAATGAAATTTCTTAAAACTGTGCTCATCTCTAGTGATAGTGTTTACATCGGGCCCTGTCAATCTAAGTGGAGAGGACGTGGCAGTTGTAGAGCCTCTAAAAGTAATGGCATATATTAAAGCATAATTTTTCTCAGCAATGAACATGGGACCAACAAAGATGCCTTCAGCTGCCAAGCCACATACAACAAGACAACTAGTTTCATAGGTACAAATCTGCTGACAGATGCCCTTTAATAATCATCATAATAATTATCAGAGGTGTAACGTGATGCCCTTAGGCCATAATGTAGAATTTGTATTAGGTCCCGCCATCAAAGATGTGACTTTTATAATACTGGTATCTGGGCAGAGGAGCCCTTTGACCCACTCATCATGATGATATACAAGTCAAAAGAGATTGTCAGCTTCATTCACATATTTTTGCATGCCTATCACTTCTATCAGTTATATCCTATTGTCAATGTGAGCATATCTCCAGTTACAGAAAGTGCACTGATATTTCATTCATAGGTGGTAGTGATGAGTGGACCGGTGGATGTTCGAGGGGTTTGACCGAACTTCGTTTTAAAGTTTGGTTCGAGTCCCGAACTAGACCTTGCACACCAAACCTCATTAAAGTCAATGGAGACCTGAACTTTAGGGCGGAAAAATGGCTGTAAAAAAGTCATAGATAGGGCTAGAGGGCTGCAAAAGGATACAAAATGGGGGAAAGAGCAGTACAATTGCCATGCAAACAAATGTGGATAGGGAAATGACTTAAACATTAAATACATAAAAATAAAAAATAACAATCTTGAACCAGGAGGCGGAGGTCCAAGTGGAGTAGGAAGTTGAGGAGGCTGTGGACGTGGCGGTGGAGGTGGAAGAGGCAGAGGAGGTGGAGGAAGAAGCAATACTGTTTCAGTTTTTTTTTTTAAATGTGTCTGTCAATTCTGTGTGTGACCTTCAGCCATTTTTTGGGGGTGCGGCCGGTATACTTCTCTACTTTGACAATTTAAGACATAATAATCTTGAGCCAGGAGGTGGAGGTCTGAGTGGAGGAGGAGGGGGACGTGGTGCTGCAGGCGGAAGAGGGGGAGGAGGTAGCCCAAATTTTTTTTTCTTATTTATTTTTCTTATTTTTTTGTGGGTTATTTGGTTAGTGTAGGCCCCAAAACATTGGGAAATAGCAAAGGGAATGCACAAAGTGCGCTGGAGTATAACAATGGCGGGGGGCGAACGGAATAGTTCTCTACTCTGGCCAAGGGACAGACGAGTCCTGTGGGATCCATGCCTGGTTCATTTTAATGAATGTGAGCTTGTCCACGTTGGCTGTGGACAGGCGGATGCGCTTGTCTATGATCACCCCCCCCGCCATGCTAAACACACGTTCGGACAATACACTGGCTGCAGGGCAGGCCAGCACCTCCACGGTGGAAAGGGCAAGCTCAGGCCATGTGCCCAATTTGGAGATCCAGAAGTTGAATGGGGCAGACTCATTAGTCAATATGTGCAGGTGTGTGCACACATACTGCTCCACCATGTTGCTGAAACGCTGCTAAGACGGTCCGTATCAGATGGTGGTGCTGGATGCTGTTGCATGCTGACAAAGCTTTTCCACATTTTGGCCATGCTAACCCTCCCTTCTGAGGTGCTGGCAGTGCCCCAGCTGTGTTGACTTCTTCCTCCTCCCCTGCCTTCACCTTGTGCTTCCACTGTGCCCCCGCTGTCAGGTGGGAATGCCATCAGTAGTACTTCTACCAGTGTGCACTTGTACTCGTGCATCTTTCGATTACGCTTCAGTAACTGAAGTAACCAATAGAGAGAATCCAGCTTCTTGTGGAGTAAAAAATTGTTCTTTATTGGCTCATCGTATAAAATCCACCAAAATCACAGGAAAAAGGTGTACAGTAACATGTTTCGGGCTACAGAATCCAGCCCTTCATCAAGACATAACACACATATTAAAACCATTCCTTTTTATGTAGCACAAGGTCCAACCCCCTCTAATCAGCAAAGTGTCCGCACCTGGAGCCTGGAATGGGAACCATTCAGCGGTCCAGGGGAGGAGATCCAGTATCACAGGTGACCCATACATACACATAATGAACATATCTTAGGCTACTTTCACAACTGCGTTAGGTGCGGATCCGTCTGCCATCCGCACAGACGGATCCGCACCTATAAATGCAAACGATGGCATCCGTTCAGAACGGATCCGTCCGCATTCTATATAAAAAAGTTGTTAGTCAGACGGATCCGTCCCGACCCCACACCAAAAGTCAACAGGGGACAGATCCGCCCGCAACCGCACCATATTGAGTCAACGTCAAACAGATCCGTCCCCACGACTCACACTGCAAGTCAGGACGGATCCGCCTGGCTCCGCACGGCCAGGCGGACACTAAAATGTCCGGTGTCCGCCTCCAGAGCGGAATGAAGGCGGAATGGAGCCAAACTGATGCACTCCGAACGGATCCGCATCCATCCAGAATGCATTGGGGCCAAACCAATCCGCCCAGGGCCGCCCGTTAGAGCCCCGATATGAACCCCACAGGCGGACACCGAAACGCCGGTGCGAAAGTAGCCCTAGCTGTATTGCAGAGTGAGGTCATGTTTTCTATTTAACCCCTTTGGCATGCAGGTATCAAGTGAAAACATCCAAAAGTTTTCCCTGCTAAGGAGTTTTTGTCTGCGGTCCCCTCCTCTTATGGGCAATGAAACCACTTCAATCCCCTGTGCACAAAACGCAGATGCGTCACCTCTGTGAACAGTGGCGAAGTGGAAAGTCGCTGCCGATACATTGCGAGTCTGAAAATGAGGAATATCACTAAGATGTTCTCTGATACGTATTTTCAGCTCATTTACAGTGCATCCAGCATATTGGACTTTACAGATTCTGCATGTAATAACGTACACCACAAACTCCGTATTACAGTTGATGTATTGTTTTAGAGCGTATCTGTTGTTATTCACTGTAGATGTGACCTCCTTAGTGACACACATGTATCGGCAGCAAATGCATTTCTTACTTCCACATTTATAATTGCCAGTAGTTTTTGGCCAGGAACATGCCCGAGGAATGGTATCAGTAAACAGGCTGGGGCTGAGTCTTTTTCCCACCGTAGGTGCTTTCTTGGATATAAACCTGATACCCGCAGACACCACATTTCTCCACTCCTCATCGGAATTGAGGACAGGGAGATGTTTACGGATAATTCTGCATATGTGTGGATATTCTCTACTGTAGTTAGTAATAAAAACAGTAGGTTTTTTGTCCTCCTCAGCAAGGTCTTCACTTTTTTGACTTCTATAGGATTTTTTCAAGGTCTGAGGAAAGATCAGAGATTCCCTATCTTTCAATCTGGCAAACTCAACGCCTTTATTAATGTTCTGGAGTGTATAGCCTCTGCTCAGGAGTCTCTGTGTAATAATCTCTGTTTCTTTTAAGAACAACCCCTCGGTAGAGCAATTACGTCTAGCTCTAATCATTTCCCCCTTTGGTATGTTATTTATGACATGCGGTGGGTGGCAGGAGGAGGCAAGAAGAATGGTGTTCCCAGATGTCTTTTTTCTAAAGGTACAGGTAGTGACCAATCCCTCAGAGAGGTCCGATTCCAAATGTAAATCAAGAAAATCAATTTTAGCTGAATCGCTAATATAAGTAAGTTTGATGGAATCTGTACAGTTATTAAGATACTTGATGCACTGGGTCACCTTATTCTCCCCCCCCCCCCCCTGCCAAACCCACAGCATATCATCTATATAACGTCCATACCATTTAATAGAGCCAGCAAAGGGGTTGTCATCAAGAAACAGAAAATGTCGCTCCCACCACGCCATGTATATGTTTGCAATAGATGGTGAGTGTTTGGCCCCCATTGAAACACCCGACATTTAGAGATAGTATTTCCTGTTGAACATAAAGAAATTATGTCTCATCAGAAAATCCACACATGTGCACAAGAAATCCTGCAGTTCCACAGTATAGTCGCTATAGTGCGTCAGGAACCATTTAAGAGCCACAATGGCTGAATCCTGAGGAATGTTAGTATATAGTGCGGTAATATCAGCCGCAACCCAAATATATTCTTCACTCCACTTAAAGTTATAAAAATTCACTGTAAATGAGCTGAAAAAACGTATCAGAGAACATCTTAGTGATATTCCTCATTTTCAGACTCGCAATGTATCGGCAGCGACTTTCCACTTCGCCACTGTTCACAGAGGTGACGCATCTGCGTTTTGTGCACAGGGGATTGAAGTGGTTTCATTGCCCATAAGAGGAGGGGACCGCAGACAAAAACTCCTTAGCAGGGAAACCTTTTGGATGTTTTCACTTAATACCTGCATGCCAAAGGGGTTAAATAGAAAACATGACCTCACTCTGCAATACAGCTAGGGCTACTTTTGCACCGGCGTTTCGGTGTCCGCCTGTGGGGTCCATATCGGGGCTCTCACGGGCGTCCCCGGGCGGATTGGTTTGGCCCCAATGCATTCTGGATGGACGCGGATCCGTTCGGAGTGCATCAGTTTGGCTCCGTTCCGCCTTCATTCCGCTCTGGAGGCGGACACCGGGGCGCTGCTTGCAGCATTTTGGTGTCCGCCTGGCCGTGCGGATCCGTCCTGACTTGCAGTGTGGGTCGGTGGGGACGGATCTGTTTGACGTTGACTCAATATGGTGCGGTTGCGGGCGGATCCGTCCCCTGTTGACTTTCGGTGTGGGGTCGGGACGGATCCGTCTGACTAACAACTTTTTTATATAGAATGCGGACGGATCCGTTCTGAACGGATGCCATCGTTTGCATTTATAGGTGCGGATCCGTCTGTGCGGATGGCAGACGGATCCGCACCTAATGCAGGTGTGAAAGTGGCCTAAGATATGTTCATTATGTGTATGTATGCGTCACCTGTGATACTGGATCTCCTCCCCTGGACCGCTGAATGGTTCCCATTCCAGGCTCCAGGTGCGGACACTTTGCTGATTAGAGGGGGTTGGACCTTGTGCTACATAAAAAGGAATGGTTTTAATATGTGTGTTATGTCTTGATGAAGGGCTGGATTCTGTAGCCCGAAACATGTTACTGTACACCTTTTTCCTGTGATTTTGGTGGATTTTATACGATGAGCCAATAAAGAACTATTTTTTGCTCCACAAGAAGCTGGATTCTCTCTTTCTATTGGATATTCTATTAGGCCCAGTTCTAGCCTTTTTTCAGTGCTTCGTGGATTAAAGTCAGAGGTGAGAGCTGCAGCCATTTCTATCATTGTTTTAGTAACTGAAGTAAGGATGGCACATTGTCCTTGTAGAGGGGATCCAGGAGGGTGGCCACCCAGTAATCAGCACTGGTGAGAATGAGGGTAACGACAAGCTGTCCTCGGTGAGAGGTGTATCGTCTGTGTCCTCTGTTTCCCCCCGCTCCAGTGATGCCCGCAAGCTGATTTGGATGCAACCCTGCTGCTGCTGCATCATCATCATCATCATCATCATCATCATCATCATCTTCATTCCTCACCCGCACCTTTTCCCGCAACGCCCGTGTGAAAGAGGCCTTAGGCTTCTGCTAGAAAGCTGAACATGAAGAGGAAGAGGAACTTCATCTTTCAGCATGACAATGACCCAAAGCATACATCCAAATCAACAAAGGAATTGCTTCACCAGAAGAAGATTAAAGTTTTGGAATGGCCCAGCCAGAGCCCAGACCTGAATCCGATTGAAAATCTGTGGGGTGATCTGAAGAGGGCTGTGCACAGGAGATGCCCTCGCAATCTGACACATTTGGAGTGTTTTTGCAAGAGTGGGCAAATCTTGGCAAGTCAAAATGTGCCATGCTGATAAAATACCCCTAAAGACTGAGTGCTGTAATAAAATCAAAAGGTACTTCCGCCACATCATCTTCCACCCACTCCTCACACCTGCCCTCCTGACTGGTCTGCACAGTGCAGAAAGCCGCAGCAGTTCACACCTGTGTTTCGTCGTCATCAGAGACTTGATGCGGTGGTCCTACCATGTCCTCATCCTCAAATATAAGTGGTTGGGCATCAGTTCACTCAATATCTTCCACTTCTGGGGCAGGGCTAGGTGGATGGAAATGGAAACCGCGTCAGCAGATTCATCAAAAAGCATAAGTGACTGCTGCATGGCTTGGGGCTCAGACTGCTTGGCTGATGTGCAAGGGGTTGAGGTGGTAAACAGATGCCTGTGGGCCACCAGTGCAAACTCTGCGCTTTCAGCAGTGGACCGGGTAGAAGACTATGTGAAGGAATTAGAGGCACTCTCAGCCATCCAATCTACTACCGCCTCTACTTGTTCTGGCCCCACCATTCTTAGAGCAGTATTCGGGCCTACAAAATGACACTGAACGTCCTATCGCCTGCGTGGAAGATGTTTCATTTGGGCACATAGCTGGCACAGATCGACAACGTCCTCTCCCTGCAGCAGGAGCTCCAACACCACTAACACCAGCAGCACCACGGCCACGTCCCTTATTTGATGCTCTCCTAATTTTTTACGGTCACCCAAAAAATATGGAGTGCGCATGCGCCAATTCTCCATATCCATATCCCTGTCCCTGCGCATGCTCGGGCCTGGCAGTGTCACGGCGGACGTGCACAGTTAAATAGACAACACACCAACCAGGCTCTGGACGAGAGACAGGGGAAGGGTCATCTCCTAATTTATCCCTGACCTCTTTCCCTGCAATGCTCAGCCCACAGACAAACCTTGATGGTAGATTTGCTGTGTCCACCAGCCTAAACTAACAGAACCCTGAACTCCCTGAGATGGTGAAGTGGGGAGAAAGGAGCAGCCAGCTCGCACAGAACCTGGATGGGTAAGATGACAAACAACCAAACAAGAAAAGACACTTATCTGCTGAGAGCAGGAACAAACAGCCAACCTTCCTAATGAACAGTATAATCCGCTCAGAGCACTTTAGCTGGAGACCATTTAAACTAATGACTCCACCCAGTGCACCTGATGCGAGGCAGATCCAGCACAGCATCAAAACAAATGCTAGACTCGTGCTGCAATCCTGGCTGACCTCCGCACATCGTCAGAGTGGGGCATGACAGTACCCCCCCTTCTACGGGTGACCTCCGGACACCCTGGACCAACCTTATCCGGATGGGACCTATGAAAGGCCCTCACCAGACGGCTGGCATTGACATCTGACGCCGGAACCCACATCCTCTCCTCAGGACCATATCCCCTCCAGTGAACCAGGTACTGGAGGGAACCCCGCAGAACTCTCGAGTCGAGAATCCTGGAGATCTCGAACTCCAAGTTTCCCTCGACCAGAACAGGAGGAGGAGGCAATGGCGATGGTACCACCGGTTTAACATACTTTTTTAGTAAAGACTTGTGGAAGACATCGTGGATCCTCCAAGTCTGCGGCAGATCAAGTCGAAATGCCACAGGATTGATCACAGCAGAAATCTTATACCGACCAACAAATCTTGGACCCAGTTTCCAAGATGGCATTCTCAACTTGATATTCCTAGTGGACAACCACACCAAATCACCCACACACAGGTCCGGACCAGTCACACGTCTCCTGTCAGCCATTCGTTTATACCTCTCACCCATCCTCTCCAAATTCCCTGCGCCAGCGTCTTAGCGTTAGGCAGACTTGTTAGTGGTATAAAGTGAGCCATTTTACTGAAACGATCGACTACCACCAAAATCACTGTTCTCCCGGAGGAACTCGGTAGGTCCGTAATAAAGTCCATGGACAAATGTGTCCAAGGACGAGATGGAATAGACAATAGAAGAAGTGAACCAGGCGGTCGAGTATGAGCAACCTTAGACCGAGCGCAGGTTTCACAAGCTGCCACGTAATTCTCAATACTCTTACGCAAACCTGGCCACCAGAACCTCCGGGACACCAGATCACAGGTGGACTTACCACCAGGATGTCCAGCGAGAACAGTATCGTGATGTTCCTTGAACACCTTGTATCGTAGGCCCTCAGGAACAAACAACCTCCCTGGGGGACACGAACCAGGAGCCCCCTCCTGAGCTCCCAACACCTCCATCTCCAATTCAGGGTACAGAGCGGAGACCACCACTCCATCCGCCAAAATCGGCGCTGGATCTTCTGAATCACCTCCCCCAGGGAAGCTGCGAGACAAGGCATCTGCCTTGACGTTCTTGACCCCTGGGCGAAAGGTAACCACGAAATTGAACCTGGTAAAAAACAATGACCATCTGGCCTGTCTAGGGTTCAGACGCTTGGCAGATTGCAGGTAAGCCAAATTCTTATTGTCTGTATACACAGTAACGGGATGAGAAGCCCCCTCTAACCAGTGACGCCGTTCTTCAAAGGCCAACTTGATCGCCAACAACTCCCTATCTCCAACATCATAATTCCTCTCGGCGACCGAGAGCTTCCTGGAGAAGAAGGCACACGGGACCCACTTGCCAGGAGAAGGACCCTGCGAAAGCACCGCCTCAACCCCCACCTCTGATGCATCAACCTCGACCACGAATGGCTGAGATACATCCGGCTGCACCAGAATGGGAGCAGACGCAAAACGCTCCTTAATAGCCGAAAAGGCCTGCAATGCCTCATCCGACCAGACAGAGACATCAGCGCACCCTTCTTGGTCATATCAGTAAGAGGATTAATTCACAGATAATGGGTCGCACTACTGTATGGAAAAAACCGGATGGGTGCTCACAGCCCGCAGATTCACCCAATCTAACAAGCAAAAAATTATACAAAAGAAAAGGGCTGGGCACTCACTATATCTAGTAGCCGTGGTGCTTTATTAATTAAAATCAATTATTATAATATAATTAAAAACACATATTCTAACACACATTCATACACATCAATAATAGTATCTAAAATATAAATATAATCACTGTAACACAATGGTAAAAGGACCTATTTGATATATATAAGAGTCAGATATGATCAGTAATTCGCATATGACCAATAGTCCGCATATATGGAGGACGAAAACAGTCCAAAACTATCCGAATGTTCAGTCCAATATCAGAAGTGTGCCATATACAAAAAGGACGGATGAAATAGTTGATCCGATATCCTGAGATCTTTTTCAGAGACGAATAGTCCTGAATTCAAATATTCGCACAGTTCAAAGTAACAGCGTTAATTTCCAAATGGATAATGTGTCAGTTGTATTATAGTCTACTCACATAATAAATGTACTTAGGCGGCTCAGATCAACAATCCGCCGCGTCCCGCGTAATAGTCAGGGTATGATCTCCGCTTGTACGTGTGAGCCACAACTTCACAATGGAATAGTCTTTGATAACTCCTAGTAGGTTTCACAGAGAGTTTTCAACAAGCTGTTTTTCAATTGAACAATCAAAGTTCCTCACTTACTGGCGCCAGTAGTATCTTTGTATTCCACAGCTCTGCAGATATGCGTTCCACCTTCAATTTATTTTCTCCAAGAAGGGGCGAAGCTGCAAAGGTTGGTGGTCCTTAGGTCCAGTCGGGGGGTCCAGTACCAACCTGGTACTGGACCCCCCGACTGGACCTAAGGACCACCAACCTTTGCAGCTTCGCCCCTTCTTGGAGAAAATAAATTGAAGGTGGAACGCATATCTGCAGAGCTGTGGAATACAAAGATACTACTGGCGCCAGTAAGTGAGGAACTTTGATTGTTCAATTGAAAAACAGCTTGTTGAAAACTCTCTGTGAAACCTACTAGGAGTTATCAAAGACTATTCCATTGTGAAGTTGTGGCTCACACGTACAAGCGGAGATCATACCCTGACTATTACGCGGGACGCCGCGGATTGTTGATCTGAGCCGCCTAAGTACATTTATTATGTGAGTAGACTATAATACAACTGACACATTATCCATTTGGAAATTAACGCTGTTACTTTGAACTGTGCGAATATTTGAATTCAGGACTATTTGTCTCTGAAAAAGATCTCAGGATATCGGATCAACTATTTCATCCGTCCTTTTTGTATATGGCACACTTCTGATATTGGACTGAACATTCGGATAGTTTTGGACTGTTTTCGTCCTCCATATATGCGGACTATTGGTCATATGCGAATTACTGATCATATCTGACTCTTATATATATCAAATAGGTCCTTTTACCATTGTGTTACAGTGATTATATTTATATTTTAGATACTATTATTGATGTGTATGAATGTGTGTTAGAATATGTGTTTTTAATTATATTATAATAATTGATTTTAATTAATAAAGCACCACGGCTACTAGATATAGTGAGTGCCCAGCCCTTTTCTTTTGTATAACATATCAGTAAGAGGTTTGACTAACGTGGAATAATTCAAAATAAATTTTCTATAATAATTCGTAAACCCCAAAAATCGCATCAAAGCTTTCTGATTCTCCGGTCGATCCCACTCCAGAACCGCCCGGACCTTTTCGGGGTCCATACGAAAACCAGAATCAGAAAGCATGTATCCCAAAAATGGAAGCTCGTGCACCGCAAACAAACATTTCTCCAATTTGGCGTATAACTTATTCTCCCGCAGTATCGTCAAAACCTGTCTCACATGATCCTGATGGGTCTTCAGATCAGGAGAATAAATTAAAATGTCATCAAGGTAGACTACTACGAACCTCCCCACCAAATGATGAAAAATATCATTGACGAATCGCTGAAATGCCGCTGGCGCATTCGTCAACCCAAAAGGCACTACCAGGTTCTCAAAATGACCCTCGTGCGTATTGAAGGCCGTTTTCCACTCATCCCCCTCCTTGATCCTGATCAGATTGTATGCTCCTCTCAAATCCAACTTGGAGAACACCTTGGCTCCAACAATCTGATCAAAAAGATCAGAGATCAAAGGCAGGGGATATGGATCCCGGACTGTAATACGATTCAGCTCCCGGAAATCCAAACACGGTCTCAGTGATCCATCTTTCTTCTTCACGAAGAACAAACCTACAGCCACTGGAGACTTAGATGGTCTAATATGACCCTTTGCCAAACTCTCGGCGACATACTTTCGCATGACCTCTCTCTCGGGTTGAGAGAGGTTGTAGAGCCGAGACTTGGGCAACTTAGCCCCCGGAATGAGATTCACAGGACAATCATAGTCACGATGAGGGGGCAATTCCTGAGCCCCACCCTCCGCAAACACGTCCGAAAAATCTGAGAGATACTGAGGCAAGGCCGTAACGGACACTTCAGAAATAGATGTGACAAGACAATTATCCGAACAAAATTTGCTCCAACCAATGATTTGTCTCGCCTGCCAGTCTATAATTGGGTTATGTTTAGACAACCATGGCAACCCCAAAACTATTGGAGCTGGCAAATCCTTCATGACGAAACAGGAAATAATCTCAGCATGTGAATCACCCACCCTTAAATGAATATCATGAACAACGTGAGTAAGGCTCCCTTGAGAAAGAGGGGAAGAATCAATGGCAAAAACACGAATCTCGTTCTCTAACGTGCAAATACTTAGTCCCAAACCCTCAAGAAACAGAAAGTCAATTAAATTTACCCCAGGACCACAATCAAGAAAAACATCAACAAAAACATTTCGAGACTCTAGCGCCACCATAGCTGAAAGGAGAAAACGGGAACTGCAGGGAACTTGCATACCAGTCTGCTCTACCACACCATTTATACTACCAAGTGTGAGGGAGGTTTTTTTTTCTTTTTCTCTTTTCTTTATCACTTTCCCCTGTGATTCAACATACGGACAAGAAAAAACAAAATGACCCCTCTTTCCACAAAAGAAACATAAATTGTGCGCTTTACGAAAGTCTCTACTATCCGAATGGAAAGATATCTGACCTAATTGCATGGGTTCCTCTCCTACTCCAGAATAACAAGCAATATCTCCCTGGGCAGCTGGTGAAACAAAACAACACGCGGGAGGAATCCCCTGCACAGAGGGACCCATACACCTCTCTCTGATACGTCTATCCAAACGTATCGCCAAAGACATTGCATTTTCCAAAGTATCTGGGTATTCATAAAAAACCAGAGCATCCTTCAACCTTTCAGATAACCCCTGACAAAACTGGCTACGTAACGCGGGGTCGTTCCACCCTGACTCAGTAGCCCACCTCCTAAACTCTGTGCAGTAAACCTCAGCAGTATGTTTACCTTGTAATAAGTTACGTAATTTTGACTCTGCCATCGAAACTCGATCTGGGTCATCGTAAATCAATCCCAGGGCTTTAAAAAATTCCTCCACCGACCGGAGAGCCAGAGAACCGGGAGGCAGGGAAAAAGCCCAGGATTGCGCGTCCCCTTTCAGCAAAGACATGAGGATACCCACCCTCTGATCCTCATTACCTGATGAAAATGGGCACAATCGAAAGTACAACTTACATGATTCCTTGAAACTGAAAAAATCATCAGTACCCCCTGCAAATTTCTCCGGAAGAGCGACTTTAGGCTCCCCAACAATTTGACCTGTACCTGAAGCCAACACCCTCTGACACTGTGTGACCGTACTACGTAGATCCACAACCTCCAGGGACAAACCCTGCATGCGGTCAACCAGTGCATCAATTGACGCCATCACATAAACGATGAGCAATGGCAGTCACAGTATGGCGGATTATAATGTCACGGCGGACGTGCACAGTTAAACAGACAACACACCAACCAAGCTCTGGACGAGAGACAGGGGAAGGGTCATCTACTAATTTATCCCTGACCTCTTTCCCTGCAATGCTCAGCCCACAGACAAACCTTGATGGTAGATTTGCTGTGTCCACCAGCCTAAACTAACAGAACCCTGAACTCCCTGAGATGGTGAAGTGGGGAGAAAGGAGCAGCCTGCTCGCACAGAACCTGGATGGGAGAGATGACATAAACAACCAAACGAAAAGACACTTATCTGCTGAGAGCAGGAACAAACAGCCAACCTTCCTTCCAAACTTCCCAGACACTAATGAACAGTATAATCCGCTCAGAGCACTTTAGCTGGAGACCATTTAAACTAATGACTCCACCCAGTGCACCTGATGCGAGGCGGATCCAGCACAGCATCAAAACAAATGCTAGACTCGTGCTGCAATCCTGGCTGACCTCCGCACATCATCAGAGGGGGCATGACAGGCAGTGATGCGCGAACAGCCTATAGGGAAATATGATGTCATAGAGCCACAGGGCTGGCCTAAGCTTACCGAGGGGTGGAGTTAGGCGCGAGTGAGGCGGAGGAACTTGGGCACTTTCAGAAAACTCTCCGCCCCTGGGCACTTGCGACGGCTCATTAGCATATGATAAAAACGACTTTTTGGGCGATTTGAAGCATCAGAAGAACTAAACACGGGTAACATCTGTGTCATGTCTTTGTGCCCCAACAATGTCAACAGTTTGAAACCGGTCAGGTAGGTGACAGACTCCCTTTAAACATTATAAAATGTTATTTGCTTTTGGTGCAGCTGCCTGACACTATGACAGTTGAGAAAAGGTAATGCTTTAGCAGTTCTCTTTTTGGGAAAAATATTAAAAATATTTTAATTTATTTGAAAAAGTTATCATTCGATGTGCATACTGACCAAACAAATTTGATTCAACTTATCTAATCATCGTTTGACACACTATATGTATGGGGAAAGGCCTGTTTCACACTGGTGTTAACGGCTCCATAGCTTGTTGGATCCATAACTACCGTGTGCAGCTGTGCGCTGCCGGAAGTCCGTCCGGCCCCATATTCATTATAGTGAATGGGACCGGACAGACTTCCAGCAGCACATAGCTGCACATGGTATTTACGGATCCAACAAGCTGTTCCCCTGCCGGAACCATTAGTGCCAGAGTGAAACAGGCCTAACTGGTAAAAACGTATGACATGCTCTTACATGGAAAACGTTCCACATGACCCATCACAACGAGACATCTTCACAAAGTCTGCTGTGCGACAATTGTTGTAGGACAGACGCTCATGGTATTCATGCAGCTTGCAAGTCTTTTCAACACCTGGAAAGAGTATATCACATTTAAAACATTTGTATGCTTTGTCGTTAAGGTAATATTTTTCATTACAAAGCTGGATGGTAAATGAATTTGGATCCTTTTTCCTATACATTGTAGATCAAGATATTGTTGTCATTGGAGTCAGGGGCGCACTGACAGGGCAGTGACACAGTTGGAGGCTGCGGCGGGGAAGGGGAGAGGCGTTTCCCTTCCTCGTTCCTCTGATAGGCTGCAGGTACTAGTATCTGCAGCCTATCAGAGGCCAGCGCAGATGGCGCGACAATATCATTATCATCGCGGCGCCTGAGCCGGGCAGCATACAAAGCTGGACACAGGCCTGCATCGCATCGGTGACATTGTCGGCACAATGTATGAGAGGGGAACTATGGGGGCATCTAGGGGCATTTTTTACTGGCACTATGGGGGGCACTATGAGGAAGGGGGAGAGGAGCACTGTGGGGGCATCTACTGAAGGGAATAAGAAGGGTCATTTTTACTGGCACATTATGGGGGCCACTATGGGGAAGGGGGAGAGGAGCACTATAGGGGCATCTACTGGGGCTCTAAAAAGGGGTATTTTATAATGACACATTATGGGGGATACTATGGGCATCTAGTGGGAGCACTATATAGGGGCATCTGCTGGGGGTGCTAAGAAGGGGTATTTTATACTGGCAAATTATGAGGGAACTATAAAGAAGGGGGAGAGGAGCATTATAGGGGAATCTGCTGTGGGGAAATAAGAGGCATTTTATACTGTTGCATTATGGGAGACACTATGGGGAAGGGGGAGAGGAGCACTATGGGGGCATCTACTGGTGGCTTTAAGAAGGGGTATTTTATACTGCCACATTATGGGGGACACTATGGGCATCTACTGGGGGCACTATAGAGGGACATTTTATATTAGGACATGTTATGGGGGCTACTATTGGGAAGGGAGAAAGAAGAGCACTATGGGGTCATCTACTGGGGGTACTTTATAGGAGTATGTTATACTGGTACATTATGGGGCACCATGAGGAAGCAGAGAGTGGAGCATAATGGGGGCATTTACTGGGGGCACTATATTGGGGTATTTTATACTGGCATACATTATTGGGTAACTATGGGGACATTAACTCTGGGTATTTTATGTACTGGCACACAGAACGGAGGCATTATTTTACTAGTTCACATAATTAGGGGGAATTATTTGCACTGGCACATATTTTAAGGGGGCATTTAAGTACTTTCTACTGTCTCATTATAAGGATAATTATTACTACTAGGGGCATTATCGTGAGCTTTACTACTATGGGGAACACTAGTATGTGCACTATGGGGGCATTATTACTAGGTGTGCTCTGGCAGAGAATTATTTCTATTGGTGGGATTTTGGGGAGCACTATTACTGTGGTAGTCACCCTGGCACAGTATCATCTTAGCACAATTATTTTTGGGGGACATTATGTTTATACTATTAGTGTCAGGGATACTATTTCCTGGGCGCAGTTATTTTTTTTAGGGTGCTGTGTGCCAATAATTATTCAAGGGGGCATTTTCTCTGTGGTACTAGTATTTTCAGGGGGACTGTATAGTATTGGGGAGCACAGCAGGCACAGTATTGGAGGTGGCAGAATGGGGTGTTCAGAAGATGGGAAGGTGAAGGAAAAGTAGGAAATTAATGTCTGTTTGTCAATATCTGCAGAGACGAGAGATGGCTGAAAAATCCTTATGGTGGTCTGGTCTGAATGGAGAAGATGAGGAAAGAGAAAGTCTACATCAAAGGTGACATCACTGAATGTAAGAGGTATGTGGTGCTATGTAGGAATGGAGATACTCCGGCTCTTCCACTTGCCATTTCCAGAAGGAGGATTCAGAGCTGAGCAGCTATAAATGTAGTGTCCCACTAGGTAAATGTGGGCACTACACAAGGGTCAATTGGGCCACGTTGTTCTCTACCTCCTGTGGAACAGGGCCATTGTGTCTTATATGTCCTCTTGATGCATAATGTCACTTTATTCATGTTATTTATGTGCATTTTCCCTGCTTTAAATGACTATCAGGCCTGTTAGGGTGTAATTCCTCCTCCAAGACAGTAGAGGGAGCTAGGGAACCCCTAATATAAATAGTCAGGTCCTGTTCAGGGAAAGTAGTGTAGAGTCAGAAGTGAGTATGGACTTTAGCTAGGCAGCAGCTAAAGGGAGCTTCTGACATGCAGCTAGACAGCCCAGGCTTCTAGTTGTTACCAGGGGAAGAGTTACCTCCTGAGAAACCAAGTACAGTACAGAGCAGAGCAGAAGTGTTTCCAGCCAGACAAGAGAGCTGAAGGGCAGAAGGATCTATCTAATGCAAGGATATATATACCTGAGGAAGTTTCTTTATCAAGGATAAAGCCACCAATAGGGCATACGGGCCTTGGGATCAAGACAGACAGGAGTTCTGAGGAATAGTGCACAGGATTTCTGAGGAAAAGGTGCAGCCTGATCTGTGAGTGTATTTAACCCTCTGAGTATCTTGCAAGAACATTGTTGCCTGCCATTATTGTAAAAGCCTGCTTGATACTGCATCTGTCATATGGAACTGAACTTAAAAGAACTGTATATAGTTAACTGCTTCAGTAAAGAAAGTTTTGGTTCACTACAAACTGTGTTCCTCAATTCTTACTACCACAAATCAGTGTGCCACCGTTACAGGCACTGGCGTCACGAATCTTAAAGGGATCTCGCCACTGGCACATTAATCCTGCAACACCCAGGGCACCTCATCTACCACCGGCCTGGTCCCTATACACAGAAAGTGCCCCAGAGGACCCCTGTGCCAGCCTCTCCATCACTGCTGTACGCCTGCCCAGGGTTTCCCTACAAACTGTGAGTAACCAAGAGCAACCCTCGTTTGCCTAAGTAACCGTGACCTCACTATCGCAATACCCTGCAGGGCTGCGTACTGCATATTCATGGTGGTGGTAGTTGTCTATTGTATAATGTAAAGCAGGCAGTGCAGCCAGGGCAGGCCCTTCCCTCTCTGTATGATGTGTAGAGCTGGGCTTCTCCACCCGAACCTACACCTTAAATATCGTGCAGCTCCTCCTCCACTCCTCCTTTGGTGCCTTCAGGACTAGAAGGGAGGAAGCGAAGCTGCAACAGCTCCTGCCATGGAGCCATGTGGTGGGCAGTTTGTGAACAGAACTGGATGGTGATTCCTACCACAGGGAGAGAAAAATAATAATTTGAGCACAGTAGCTTTATGTTGGGGCCCTGAGTATTAAATACAGTGTGTCTAGCTAGGATGAGGGTCAGACTTATACCTTCATCCTCAACAATATAATTTCAGCTGTACAGTGTTTGTTGGGAGTGGCCTATTATATGTAGGAGGCTCTCATAAGAATTGGTTGGGCCGAAACTTTTGCGTGGCGTACTACGCGCATCACCTTTTTTTCTACTCAGACCCCTCTAGACAAAATTTCTGGGTACTCCTCTGATTGGAGTCATCCATATCCTGACACCTGCCTCTTTCCTACGTGATACAATTCTATCAGCCTGCAGCCACCACTAGAGGGAGCTTATCCCTTTGAGGACACAGCAATTTTCCATTTTTGCATTTCCATTTTTTAATCCTGGCCTTGAAGGAGTCATAACTTTTGTATTTTTCCGTTCACATAGCCATATGTTTTTTACGAGACAAGTTGTACTTTCTAATGGCACCAGTTCATATTGCATTAAATTTAGTGGAAAGCTGAAAAAAAATCAAAAATTCAATTTCACCATAGTTTCCACCATAGTTCACCATCTGAGGTGTTAAATGTTTGTGATCAACGTAAACACCAATCGCATACTTTGTCTCCGGATGGCTGCTGTGTAAAACAGAAACCCAGTGGCTATAGCGCCCACTCCAATCCGCAGTGGGTGCCATCTTTACAATGTTTACCACCATGAATGTCACCCAAAGGGTTAAGAGCTTCTTACATGTTATTATAGTGTTCAGTTCAATGTATAAACAGTATGTGGTAAGTTGCCCCTACTGGTGGATAAAGGCAGCCAAAATGTTATTAACTAAAGTAGGAAAAATAAGCAATAGGGAATGAGATAAAAAAAATTAAAAAAACATTGCTCACTTGCAAAATCCCCCAAAAGACAAACAAGACTGGAAGGGACCACTATTGCAGTGCAAATGGATTGGTAGGGAATTTTTCAGGTGAGCTATGTTTTTTTCCTCCTATTAGCTCATTTATTTTTTTCTAATCAATCTCCTTATCCATGTCTATGGCAGGGGAGAGTTAGTGCTTTGCATCAGGAAATTAAAGAACTGACAACTATAATGATATAATAGTAAATTAAACAGCACAAAATATTGGACCTATTTAGATTAAGGAAAAAATGGTGTACAAAGGTGGATGCTCATAAGGAAATACGCTACCTGTATTTATTTATTTTTTTTCTTCCAATTTTTTCTTCTAATCTGTTTATATTTTCGGATCGTCGATTTTTTTTTTTATTCTATTTCCTGAGAATGGTTATGAGGGCTGACATTTTGCCTGAGCTGTTCTTGCAACATGGGCCACATGGGCCATAGACAAAATGGACTGGAGGGATTTCAGAGCGTTATCTAGGCATGATCTGTGACCTGTGCAGAGGGCATTGTATGGGGAAAAGGTAGATCTCCTATTGTGAATAGTGGATCCTGTGTTATCCGTACAGGCATGTTATCTGTCTGTGTAATCCCACCTGTGATGATAATGAGATGACTGCTGAAAAGGGATCTTCAAAGAACAGGGGGTCTCGATATATTATTAGGCTTAGTGGTCAGTAAGAAAACTGCTGGATTTTTGGATTTTTTTTAAATATAGTAATATAATAAAAAGAGGTTATCCAATTTCTCAAAACCCCCCACATGTGCTGGGCCCCTCACCGGTAATATACTTACCCCGCTCCCGGAGCCGCTCCTGTTCCCCATGGGTGCCCAGGAGCGGTGCCGGGAGCGGGGTAAGTATATTACCGGGGAGGGGGTTTTGAGACATCGGATAACCCCTTTAAACAGTAGGCCATTTTCTGATGACTGACTCTCTCGCCCTGGCAACATTTTTTTTTTATATCAAAATAGGCAGCTACAGTATGTTGGCAGATTCATCTAACATATAGTATTTAACGGACTAAACAAAGTGGGTAGATTGTGTTTTTTGGATATTACTTATAAAGTGGGTTTTGGATATGACTAATAAAGAAAATTTTACTTTACTGCAAAATATTACATGAGTTTGCATTGATTATTGCAGGTTACTGAATACTTACATACTTTACAGCAGCCATCTGGTAAGAATTCAATGGTTCCCTACAGTAAAATGAAATCGATTGAATGATAAAACATATGATACTAGGCGAGGCAGACTTGTAGAAATTTCTGCAGCTGAAAATTCCCTTCCATACATCTCAGCTTCTGCAGCATATAGCAGGTGGTTGAGGGATTGCTGTAGGGTGTGCTGTATTTACCAATGCAAGCCCAACAGCATGTGCCACTGATAATAAATGAGTCCCAATCCATGTGACCAAAAGGCCAAGCTCTCTGGACAAGAAAGCGTTGGAAGTTTTCATAAATAGCTCATGATATATTTGTCATTTTTTTCAGTGCTGTTTCAGTGAACCTGTGGCATAAAAATGCAGTGCAGTCTGCAGGCATTATGTTAAAGAGCAGGAGGAGCTGAATTACCAAAGCTTCAATATACGTAACTTGTAATAAAATCTTAAATGGCCAGAGTGCATGTCCAAATCCTTCCCCAGCCAATGGTTGGCGGCCCCAGGACATTTAACGCACCCACCCCAGTTGGGGGTGCATGAACTAGGTTATCTAGTCTCTAGTTAAAAGCAAAGGTATCATTCTCTATCTAACTTCTGTGTACTGAACTCCAGCCTAACGACCAACTCTGACTCCTAGCCTCCTGCCCTGACCTTATCCTGTTTTTGGATTGCCCTTCTGCCACCTGTTCTGACTTCAGACTTGTCTCTAATATATGTTTGTAGACTGCCTGCCCTGACCTCAGCCTGTCTCCTGACTCTGTCCATTGACTGACCCTCTGGTACCTGCACCTTTTTCTCTGATGCCAGTGAGTTAGCCTCCAACAGCACCAGGACTACTCCAGGAGGTAGCTGTCAGGATATGGCGACTACCGTCACACACAAACAGGGATAATGCAGCCCTAAACTTCCCAGACCCACTATCCCTACCTACTTCCATGGTCACCCTAGGCTGTGACACCACAACTGGGCGGCAGTCCAGAAATTCACAAGCCAGAGGAGTCTTCAGCAATACAACAAGGGAACAGCAGCAGGAGCCAGAGGACAACACATTCACTGGCACCTGTACATACAGCCGGCCTTAAAGGGGTTATCCAACACCTATAATGCCCTCAAAATGCCTGGGCACCTCATACCGGTTATATTCACCCCGTTCCCCTGCACCCACCTTGCTCCAGCTCCCTGCATGGCAGCCGCTGCATCTCCCCGTCACCTGAATCAAAACATCCAGCGATGAGGGGAAAATGGGAGGCAGGCAGCCAGCCAATAGCAGGCCGTGACAGGGATGAGCCTCTCTAGCATCGTGTGTCCCGATTGTGGCCTGCTATTGGCTGCAGCCACGACCGGAATGAGCCTCCCTGCGTCACCTGCGATGCTAGGGAGGCTCGTCCCTGTCATGGTCTGCTATTGGCTGCCTCCCCCCCCATCACCGGATGTTTTTATCAGGGTAACGGGGAGATGCAGCAGCGGCCGTGTGGGCATCAGAGCGATGCAGGTGCCGGGGAGCGGGGTAAGTATAACCTGTGTGAGGTGCCCAGACATTTTGGGGGGCACTATGGGAGTTGGATAACCCCTTTAAATAGATCGCCAGCCATAGCTTCATGCCGGCGTCACTGCACACCAAGCAGAGCTGTCAGTTGAGGGAGCTGAAGCTCTGGAGCCCCGACACACCTTGTTATTGGCCGAGGCTCTGATTTCTGAAGGGACCGCACAGCTGATTTGGTTCCCTCTCAACCGGATGCTGCCGCACCACCAAGGCAGCTCCGGCTGGAGAAACCGTGACAATAGCAGCCTGGTTGGTTCTCTGCAGCAAAGTCCAGATCCCTGTATAGAGGTTAAAGGGTAACTACCTGGGGACCGCCAGCACAATGCCCTTCAAGTTTAGCCCAAAGCCAGTGTGTCCACATCCACCGTAGTTACACTAAGTTTGCAACAAGCAGAGAATGAAATCAAGAAATGCAAGTTATACTGAATCTTTTTCAACAAAACTATATATCAATCTGCTCAGCTCCTCCTTATCTTTAACACGATACTGGAGGATTGGAATGCATTTCATGATTCTATTAAAGCAAGTAAACATAATACACTGTTGAGCAAAAGTGTAACAATGTTTAGAACCTTTGACTTTCAGGCTCCATATCTCACTATCCACTACAGCTTTGAACGTGAGACTACCATCGTTTTATAGACAATCATCTTGGCTATCTCATACATAAATTGCACTTGCAGCTATTTAGCATATGATTCGTAATGCAGATTCTTGTCATTGTTACTGTTTTGCTCCTGGTGGTGGAACTATCTTTTTCTTCTTGTATATTACAAATCACAACCTGTTCTCACATTCCCTAATAGTTCAGTGTGTTATTAGGTTGATTCCCAAGCGAAAGGTCAATGGTTCGAATCCAGGAGAAGCCATGAAGAAAATTTCCCAAGAAAAGCAGCAGCATCCAGCTCATCGGTAGCAGTATCTTGGCCAAGAAAATTGCCAAATTGCATCATGTCAGCGCCATGACAGTTGGAAGAATACGACAAGTCCATCCATTCCAAAGCCAAGAGGTGGACGTCCAGGCAAAATATCGGAGTCAACAAGTCAGCTCATCACAAGGTCTATCACTATCAGCTCCGGTGTGACAAACATGGCAGTGGAGGAGGCTAGAATGCTTCATAAGAGTGAGATCACAGACGTCCATGCAAGCACCGTGCGACACACATTACACAAGCCTGGAATGGTGGCCTGAAAAAAGGTGAAAAAGCCTCTACTTCATTATTGTCATAAGAAACAGTGGACAGTAGAAGATTGGAAACGGGTGATCTGGAGCGATGAGAAGAAAGTCTATAGACAGGGCTCTGATGGGTCTGGAAAAAACAAGGGAAAAGGGGGCTAACGGATAGAGAAATTGAAGGAACTGTCAAGTTTGGTGGAGGAAGCCTGATGATATGGGGTTGTTTCACAGCCAATGGTGTTGGATACTTGACCAGCAGAACAGTGGTCTCAATGCTGAGCTATATGTGAGTATCCTACAAGATTAGTTAAATTGTACACTCGAGTACTATGGGTATGAAAAGGATGACATAGTGTTCCAGAAGGACGGCAACCCGAAGCACAAGTCGAGATTGGCGAAGAAATGGTTCAATGACAATGAAGTAGAGGTGCTGGATTGGCCCCCACAGTCCCCAGACCTCAACCCAATCGAATACTTGTGGGTAGAGTTGAAGAAAAATCTGTATTCATACCCAAGTGAGTCGACCAGTATGCACCAACATTGGGAACGTGTAGAAGAGACCTGGGAACAGATTTCAGTTGAGATATGCTTGAATCTGATCGAGAGCATGCCCAGAAGGATTCAGGCAGTGTTGAAGGCCAAAGATGGATTTACAAAATACTAACAAAATAATAAAAAATAAAATTTAGAATTTAAGGAGCAAAACAGTAATAATGCAGATACATGACAAGAATCTGCATAACTAATCATATGCTAAATAGTTGCAAGTCCAATTTATGTATGAGATATCCAAGATGATTGTCTATGAAGCTGTAGTGGACGGTGAGATATGGAGCCTGAAAGTCAAAAGTTCCAAACATTGTTACCCTTTTTGTCATCAGTGTAAGGCCTCCTGCACACGGCCGTTTTTTTTTCCCGTTTACTGGCCGTTTTTTGCGTTCCGTATACGGTCCGTATACGGAACCATTCATTTCCGTTCCGTTGAAAGATAGAACATGTCCTATTATTGCCCGCAAATCACGTTCCGTGGCTCCATTCAAGTCAATGGGTCCGCAAAAAAAACGGAACACATACGGAAATGCATCCGTATGTCTTCCGTTTCCGTTCCGTTTTTTGCTGAACCATCTATTGAAAATGTTACGCCCAGCCCAATTTTATCTATGTAATTACTGTATACTGCATATGCCATACGGAAAAACGGAACGGAAACACAACGGAAACAAAAAAATGGAACAACGGATCCGTGAAAAACGGACCGCAAAAGACTGAAAAAGCCATACGGTCGTGTGCAATAGGCCTAAGGCCGTGAGCGGTCCGTGGTATCAAGGCCTGGCATCCTGCTGAGAGCAGGAGCGTACGGCGTCATTGGTTGCTATGACGCCATGCACTTCATGCTGCCGCTGCACTACAGTAATACACTGGTATGATCTAAACGGGTGTATTACTATAGTGCAGCGACTGCATGAAGCGCACAGCGTCATAGCAACCTACTCTCAGCAGGATGCCAGGCTGGGATACCACGGACCGCTCACGGCCGTGTTACATGGTTGTGTGCATTCAGCCTTGGGCCGGCGTTGGGGGGGGCAAACTGGGCAGATGCCCAGGGCCCCCTTTCCGAAAGGGGCCTCCTGCTGTTTCTCTAACATGCTGCAGCTGTCTGCTGCTGTCCACCCCGCACAATCTCCCCTTCTCACCAGACCTAGGTGACTGCACAGCATTAGAATCCTGCTGCCACAAATCAGCATAAGGACGTTCTGTGTGGGCGGGGCTAACATAGCCCTGCCCACATCCTGTGTCTGCACTTGCTCCAGGCTGCAAGGCCCAAACCAGATTGGGATGACTGGTCCTGCTACTGCATCCGATCCCCAGCTGCTGGACAACAGGAGCTCCCAGGACCCTGTCTTATCATAGCACCTGGCCTGTTCCCTCTCCAGCTGGTAAGTCCATGGAGCAAAACACATGCAGCAGTGTCTGTGGAGGAGGTGGTTGCAGGGCTGCTGGTGGTCACACTCTCATTGTAATGCCCTGCACTTCCCTCAAGTACTTATGGCTGCTGATCTTTGAGCTTCCTGTGCCCCCCTCTGTGAGCTCCCTTTGCCACCTTGTGTGCGCTGCCTGTGCCCCCCTCTGTGAGCTCCCTTTGCCACCTTGTGTGCGCTGCCTGTGCCCTCTGTGTGGGCTCCCTGTGCTCCTTGTGTGTGCTGTCTGTGCTGTCTGTGCAAGCTCCCAGCGCCCCCACTGTGTGAGTTGTGTGTGCTCCCTGTGCCCCCTGTATGAGCTCCTTGTGTCCTGTGCTCTCCGTGTGTCTCCAGTATGAGCTAGGTCTGCAGCACTTTTAGGACACCACTAAACGCATGCTCAAAATTAGTGCAAATTAGCAGTGTCTTTTTTTTTTTTTTTTCAATCCTTGGGGGATCCAGACCAGGGCTGCTAATAAGGGCATCTGTAAAGCTTTGTCAGACATTGTGGCTGTATCACAGCCAGATCCCCCCCATAACAGTGTGTCATCCCACGGGTCCCCCACAACAGTGTGTCATCCCACGGGTCCCCCACAACAGTGTGTCATCCCACGGGTCCCCCACAACAGTGTGTCATCCCACGGGTCCCCCACAACAGTGTGTCATCCCACGGGTCCCCCACAACAGTGTGTCATCCCACGGGTCCCCCACAACAGTGTGTCATCCCACGGGTCCCCCACAACAGTGTGTCATCCCACGGGTCCCCCACAACAGTGTGTCATCCCACGGGTCCCCCACAACAGTGTGTCATCCCACGGGTCCCCCACAACAGTGTGTCATCCCACGGGTCCCCCACAACAGTGTGTCATCCCACGGGTCCCCCACAACAGTGTGTCATCCCACGGGTCCCCCACAACAGTGTGTCATCCCACGGGTCCCCCACAACAGTGTGTCATCCCACGGGTCCCCCATAACAGTGTGCATGTCCAGCATTATCTTGATTCACTGCTATGGAATTTCGAAAAAATAGCAGAGCCAGTGATCAGCTATTTTCAGAACACTCATAGCATAATGGAGGATGACCACGCATGCACATTGTGCTCTCCCTTCCCTTCGGGCTCGGTTGGGACAACCCCTTTTTTTCAGCTTGTGGTTTTATAAACCGCACCTTGGAAAAAAAGAAGTGCCCAGGCCATTCATAACGCAGGGTACATGTCCAGAATTCCCATTGAAAATGGGAAGGAATAAAAATCCATGCTAAAGCTGCATCAAAAAGTGTTAAAAAAACATAAAAAAAATAAATAACTGATGCAGGTTTTTTTAAGCACAGAAAATACTCTGTGTGAACATATCCAACGAGGCTGCAGGATCAGCAGCTTACAGTGGAAAGGCTAAAGAGATATAATGTGGCATTCTACACTGCTGTCCGTGCCTACAAAATCCTGAAAGACTACTGGTCCAATATTTTGGGACTTGGGGCCCCACTTTCAATTTTGCCCAGGGCCACACTTTGTCTAAAACCGGCGCTGCACATAGGAACATGTTTTATCATACTCACCGGCTCACAGTCATCTTCATTAAAATGAGGGCAAGAAATTTGGGACATTGATGTGATGAACTGATTCTTGATGACGGAGCAGCTGTACAGGGAGCAGTTATTGTCAGAAGGAATCGTTTCTCCAGGCTGAAGAAATAAACGTTAGAAATGTCCTGTGTATACAACATCATGTTTAAGGCCTCATGCACACAACCGTTTTTGTGGTACGCATTTTATGCGGCTCGGATGCGGACCCATTCACTTCAATGGGGCCGCAAAAAATGCGGACAGTACTCCGTGTGCTGTCCGCATCCGTTGCACCGTTCCGTGGCCCCGCAAAAAAAAATATAGCATGTCCTATTCTTGTCCGTTTTGCGGACAAGAATAGGCATTTATTCAATGGGCCGCCCGGTTCCGTTCTGCAAATTGTGGAAGGCACACTGGCGGCTTCCGTTTTTTGCGGATCCGCGGTTTGCGGACCGCAAAAAACGGCACGGACGTGTGCATGAGGCCTAATTCTGACAGATGTACAGATGGAGCAGGGTTAGCACTCAAACTCTTAACTCAAATTTCTTAAATCATCGCGTTATCTTGAAACAAAAGCCATTGAAAAGCAATTGAAGGTGTTTGCTTAGTTAAGATAACGCATCTCAGAAAGCAGGAGTGTTAAGGTAACTTATTAAGGACATAACCATTCGCAGTGAGTATACAATAGATGTAGATTAATAGATTATGAAATTCTAAGGCCCCTTTCACACGGGCGAGAATTCCACGCGGGTGCAATGCGTAAGGTGAATGCAGTGGCGTAGCTATAGGGGTCGCAATTGCGAAGTGAAGCCCTGGCCCCTGATTTACAGACTACAGTACTTGCCGGCGGTTAACGTCACAGGGGGGAGGGGGGCGCAGGCTCAGCCAGGAGAGGGAGTGGTCTCGTCTGGCAGTACTGGCCGGAAGTGGAGCGGCGGAGGAGAAGATGCGTGCCGCCCGAGTGAGTGAGGTGAGGGCGGCCGTGGCGACGTGACTAGCAGAGACTCGGAGACAGTTGGGTGCTTTCTAGTAGCTAGAGTACACAAGCATCACATAGGATAGCAGTAGTGGGTCCTCTTACTAGCACCATTCTAGCCACATGTGCAGCTGCAAACGAGCTCTGCAAGTAAGAGGACCCCCTACTGCTATCCTACAAGTACTGGTAGATGTCACAGAAGAGTCCAATAAATCATGTGATGGTCTATGGCCCATAGAACATCACATTCATAGCACAAGCGGCAGCTATATCATCATCATATGCCAGCAGGGTTATTAACATCGCCGCCAAGCCCGCCATTATTGCTCACACAGGGCTGGTCAGCACTGGAAATATGGGATTGCAAGTGCAACCCCTATGGGAGCAGCGACTGTCACCATATTGCCGTGAGTGACTGATTCCAGCACAAGCGGCAGCGATATCATCAGTCACTCACAGCAATATGGGGACAGTCGCTGCATCCATAGGTGTTGCACTTGCAATCCCATATTTCCAGTGCTGACCAGCCCTGTGTGAGCAATAATGGCGGGCTTGGCGGCGATGTTAATAGCCCTGCTGGCATATGATGAAGCAAACTGAAAGGATAAGCTAACTATGTACCCCCCATGCTGCAGAATGACACATATAGGCCGAATGCACGCGGCCGTGTTCCAGGGCAGTGAACGGTCCGTGGTATCTCGGCCTGGATTCCTGCTGACAGCAGGAGCGCACAGCGTCATTGGTTGCTATGATGCCGTGCGCTTCATGCCGCCACTGTACTACAGTAATACACTTGTATGATCTATACGAGTGTATTACTGTAGTACAGTGGCGGCATGAAGCGCACGGCGTCAGCGCGCTCCTGCCGTCAGCAGGAATCCAGGCCGGGATACCACGGACCGTTCAGGGCCGTGTGCATTCGGCCATAGACTGATTCCAGCACAAGCGGCAGCTACTGTATATAATCATCAATATGGGCATGGTGGGCGTGCAGGGGTCTGGTGGTGTTAGGAAATGGTATTGAGGGTAGGGGGGGCCCAAACTGAATTCTTGCACCAGGACCAATGAGCCTATAGCTACGCCCCTGGGTGAACGCATTGCACCCGCACTAAAACCGGACCCATTCACTTCAATGGGGCTGTGTACATGAGTGGTGATTTTCACGCATCACTTGTGCTTTGCGTGAAAATCTCAGCAAGCTCTATATTGTGCGTTTTTGTTACAACGCAGGCCCCATAAAAGTGAATGTGGCTGCGTGAAAATTGCAAGCAACCACAAGCAAGTGCCGATGCACGCATGGTTGCTAGGAGATGATCGGGATGGAGACCCGATCTTTATTATTTTCCCTTATAACATGGTTATAAAGGAAAATAATAGCTTTCTTAATACAGAATGCTTAGTAAAATGTCCATTGAGGGGTTAAAAATAATAAACAAATTTAACTCACCCCATCCACTTGGTCGCGTAGCGGATCTCCTCTTCTTTCTACTTTCTTCAGGACCTGGCTAAAGGACCTTTGATGATGTCACTGCGCTCATCGCATGGTCCATCACCATGGTGATGGGCCATGTGATGGGCCATGTGATGAGTGCTGTGACATCATCAAAGGTCCTTTAGCCAGGTCCTGAAGAAAGTAGAAAGAAGAGGAGATCCGCTACACGACCCAAGTGGATGGGGTGAGTTAAATTTGTTTATTATTTTAACCCCTCAATGGACATTTTACTAAGCATTCTGTATTAAGAATGCTATTATTTTCCTTTATAACCATGTTATAAGGGAAAATAATAAAATCTACAGAACACCTAACCCAAACCCGAACTTCCCGCAACGCACCCGCATCCTATCCGGCCCTTGTGAAAGAGGCCTAACTGTGCGGTGCGAGGGTCTGACACCTGGCGCCCTCACTGTTCATCTGTTCTGGGAAACTACTGAACTATAGGCTCTGTCTACTGTGTAGTGGCTGAACCAGGTACTGCAGCTCAGCTTCCATTTCAGTGAATGGGAGCTAAGCTTCAGTATGGCAGCACCAGAAACTACACCGTGTATGGAGACTTCTGCTTCCACTATGCAAACTGTATAATTTCTGGCACCAAGCTGCACAAAACAGCAAATCAGTAAGGGCGCCAGGTATTAGACATCCACCATCTGATACTGATGACCTATCCCAAGGATAGGTCTTCGATATCTGTAGCCCAGACAACCCCTTTAATAACTCTGGACATTCATTTAGCATTTTGGCTGCAAAGTGTAAAAAAAAATGATGTGACTATGCCAGAATATCAGGCAGTCATGTAATGACAGAATTTCTGATAATGACTATTGGATACAGGTGTCATAGTTATACCTTCATGAGATGGTAGGAAGTAATGGAATCGTTGATTTTCAGGACGCAGTGAGTCTGCTCACACTCTCCGCAGCAATGGTGCGCGCTCTTCTTCGGTGCAAAGCCCTGTGGTTAAAAACAAACAAGTATTAAGGCTGATTTCAGCCTGTATTTGTGGGCAGGGCGTTTGCTCCCCATATATACCTGCCAATTCCTTCCCTCAGGTGGTGTGTCTCACTTGCATCTGTAGGAAGAGCCACACCTAGCTGCCCAGCAAGCTTCACGTCTGTTTTTTTCTCTTCAGTACGATTCTCTGCACAGTGCGACATTCCTGAGAGAAGTTTTCGTTCTCAAGAGGAGCCACATCCAGCTGCCGGCACGTGCAAGCATCACGGTTGTTTCAAAAGTTTCGGTTCGCTACACGGTATAGTGCAATACTTAAAGTGTTTTTCCGGTCCGTCACCAGGTAAGTACTTGTCCAATGGAGCGTGCCGTATACTTGCGGCCACGGGTCGGTCTCCCCTTCTCGCGGATGGTGTGCGGTTCATGGTGGAACGCACACGTCACCGCCGGGCCTCCACAGGCATGTTCAGCCGAGCGCCGAAGAAATGACCCTCCTGTACACGTCCACCGCTCGCTCTGCCTTCCGGAGCTCCTACGGTGGCAGGAAATGGGCAGTCGGGGGTAGCTATGTTTAGTTAGGGAAAGAGTACAAGTCTAGGTTCCCCTTGAAAGGCACACACGTCCGTCCACTCCAGGCTCGCACTGGGGGACCGCACATCCCAGTCCTAGCAGGGTCGCAGGCACGGGGGTTCCCCTTCCCCTCCCTGCAGCGGCCATGAGCGCGCCACATGTCCATTCGGAAATATCCGCCCCAGTTTAAAAAAAAAAAAAAAAGGGATAATAAAATCATTGCCCCAGCAGAGACGCTATATAGCAGAGGCGGCACAGGTGGGAAGCAGTGGGCATTGTTGCCGGCGTTACCCCAAGCTGCGGCAGCCCAGCTTTCAGCCTGTATCAGGGGTAATTTTGGTGTGCGTATTTACATATATTAATCAACAGCACATGGGCCAGTAAGCTACTTGGTCCCTGCAGGTCAGAATTGTGTCTCGGCATGGAGGCAGGGATCCACTCTGCCAGCAGGTGTCAGGGGTACAAAATTGCGCGTGGCAGGTTCCCCGTTTTCCAAACGCAGGTTTGGCTGGGAAGATTCGTCAGTGGCGCGCGATCAGTTTAGTTACCACATATACCGCGTACTTAAATTATCTGTCGCCTGGACCACTCAGGCCAAGATCAATATTGTACGTCACCTGGATCGTCCAGGCCGTGTTTAATGTTGTATGTCATCTGGATCGTCCAGTCCAACTTTAGCGTTGTATGTCACCTGGATCGTCCAGGCCGAGTTTAACGTTGTATGTCACCTGGATCGTCCAGGCCGAGTTCAATGTTGTATGTCACCTGGATCGTCCAGGCCAACTTTAGCGTTGTATGTCACCTGGATCGTCCAGGCCGAGTTCAATGTTGTATGTCACCTGGATCGTCCAGGCCGAGTTTAACGTTGTATGTCACCTGGATCGTCCAGGCCGAGTTTTAATGTTGTATGTCACCTGGATCGTCCAGGCCGAGTTCAATGTTGTATGTCACCTGGATCGTCCAGGCCAACTTTAGCGTTGTATGTCACCTGGATCGTCCAGGCCGAGTTTTAATGTTGTATGTCACCTGGATCGTCCAGGCCGAGTTCAATGTTGTATGTCACCTGGATCGTCCAGGCCAACTTTAACATTGTATGTCATCTGGATCGTCCAGGCCGAGTTCAGTGTTGTATGTCACCTGGATCGTCCAGGCCGAGTTTTAATGTTGTATGTCACCTGGATCGTACAGGCCGAGTTTTAATGTTGCATGTCACCTAGATTGTCCAGGTTCAGCTACCACTGATACCATGTCACATCATTTATCTTGCCTCCGGGTCCCGCCAGGATGAGCCAAATGCTGGGCGACATCTGGACCTTCAATTTAGCCATTATTGTTTCCACGCCATATGTCATATTGAGTCCGCCACACCCCACTCCAGGCCATCCGGGCTCGGTTCTTAGTTAGGAGCCTCACGGATGGTCAAGGGGTCTCACGGTCCTTATCCTATCCCCACGGGTACGTTATTCAGTTTACTTTGTTTTCCCCAGATTCCTAGAAGCGTCTCCGGCCATTATCATTCTAAAAACAGGCAAAGCCCCGCAAGGAGATGCCCGACGTGGACCCCACGGGTGCCACAACCCCGGCATACAACACCCCAGTGATGGATTAGAATCTCTGATCCATAACACATCTGATAACACAATCATTAGCCCCAAATATGTCCAGGAATTATAAAGCGTTGAAAGCGTTTGAGAGTTTTAGACTTCTCTATCCTCAGGGCGGCCGCGACGAAATATCTTACTTACTGGCGTTCATAGCCTTCTGCCATTCCCAACAAAAGCTCTCATATAATACTATCAAATTATACCTAGCAGGCCTTCAACTCCATTTTATGCTCAGTAATCCGGGTTCTTCTTCTATCTTGTCCAACCAGGTCATCAAGGCGGCCCTCAGGGGAATACAGGAAAATGCAAAACAGGCTGCCACCCGCAGACAGCCGGTGTCCGGCAAGCTGTTCAGGGATTTGTCTTCTGCCCTGGACGGCGATCCTTTTTGGCCCTTGACCAGCACGGTCATCCAAGCGGCCATGTTTCTAAGTTTTTACGGCTTCCTCCTGCCAGGAGAGTTCACCGGCAGCTCTCCGAGACCCGGCGGTCTTCGCAAAGAACAACTGTCGTGGCACTATAACTATTATGTACTCAGCATTCCGTCAACCAAAACAAACCAGACAGGGCCATCCACTGAAATTAAATATTTCCCTACCCGGAATAATTGGTGTCCAGTCCAGATCCTCAATAAATTATTGTCCCTGTTGCACACAGCGCCTCCTGACAGTCTGCTCCTGCCCTTCAAGAACAAACCCCTCACTTCGAACCAATTCACGTCCCACATCCGCTCTCTGGCGGCAGGTCTGGGGTACGACCCAGGAGCCATTTCGGGTCACTCGTTACGTATCGGGGCGGCATCGTCAGCTTCGAAACACCAAGTCCCCGCTCACGTTATTCGATCCATGGGGCGCTGGAGGTCATCTTGCTTCAACAGATACATTCCGAATCCACACCGGGAAATTTCTCAAGCTTTTCAGTTGTTGGCGTTATAGGTCATGCGGGCTGGAAGAATATGAATAAACCAGTGTAGACAACATAGTGTACTTGTCTTTTTGCCCTCTCCAGGCTTACCCACGCCCGTGGCTTCCGGCACAACTCAGCCATAGTTCAGGTTCGGCATGCCTTACCCACGTCCAAGACGCATTTAGCCATGCCCATAAGTATTAAGGCTGATTTCAGCCTGTATTTGTGGGCAGGGCGTTTGCTCCCCATATATACCTGCCAATTCCTTCCCTCAGGTGGTGTGTCTCACTTGCCCCTCCCTCCCACCCCTTTTTTCACACACTCCAATAGGGTACGCCCTCTCCAGGCTTACCCACGCCCGTGGCTTCCGGCACAACTCAGCCATAGTTCAGGTTCGGCATGCCTTACCCACGTCCAAGACGCATTTAGCCATGCCCATAATTATTATTAGAATTTACCATTTTGTTGCAAAGTTATTGCAGATTTCACCCATTGTGTTACACCTACAGTATGGGATTGTCAGAGGCAGGGCTTCCACTAAAAGTATCTTTGTCCTGTATGAGCAATCGGTCTAGGCCTCAAACACCGGCCTACTGTGTCCATCATCCTATGAGGGGAATGATATGAACCTTTTTTTGTAGTCTCTCTCTGGCCCATACCATATACTGAGTGGGTCCATGGGGGAGGGGGATAGAATACTATTTGGGGCCTGTACATTTACACGTAGGTGAAACAAAGGCCATGTAGTGACTGGTGAGTTTGGGCGCCTTCAGCAGTACCATCTGTAATGCCCTAATGGTAGACCTAGAAAAAGACTATAGTATTTGGGGGTCTCCTGCAATGATGAGTTTACAGTCCAATTTGTACTTACTAGTGTTGCGCGAATCAAAGTTCACGAAGTGGACTTCAATCCGAATTTCAAATAAAATTAGATTCACCGCAAAGTCTAATTTCCTCGTAACGAATCTATTTTCTCGGTAAAAAAAAATAAAAAAATCATACTTAAAGAGGTATTCCATTCTTAGACAAGGGGGGCATATCGCTAGGATATGCCCCCATTGTCTGATAGGTAGGACCCGCACCTATATCGTGAATGGAGCGGGGAGCGCTGTGGCTGGAAAACCCCAGATTTCCTGGGGTCCGTCCACCACCAAGCGCTAATCCCCGCCTCTCCCATAGAAGTGAATGGGAGCGTGCCGTGCATGCGCAGCCCATGCTCCCATTCATTTCTATGGGGCAGACGGCAATAGGCGAGCCAGCGCTCTGCTATTTTCAGCGGCCCCATAGAAATGAATGGAGGGCGGCTCTGATCATGCGCAGTGCGCTCTCCTTCACTTTCGGGGGCTCCGTTCTCAATATAAGACAATGGGGTCATATCCTAGCGATATGCCCCCATTGTCTGAGATGAGAAACCCCCTTTAACTCATCCATCTGAGTGCAAAGAGGCCGCCGCGGCCATCTTGTTTGAAGATCCTGTGCGAAATCTGGTGCACGGTGACGTAGGACATCACCACGCCGGCCAACGTGATAATGTCATCACGCACTGCGCAACATTTCACGCTGGATCTTCAAGCAAGATGGCCGCGGTGGCCTCTTCACAATCAAATGGATGAGATAAGTGCAATAAAATTTTTATTTTAATTAGCAACCACTAAAATGCTTTAATATGGATCTCAGAGGCTGCAATAAATGTGGCATCTGAGGGGTTCAAAGACGGGGGCGGCGCAATCGCCGCTCCCTGTCATTTCACCCGCTATTTACAAAGATGAAGTCATTCGTCACGAAGCGAATCTTTTTGTAAAATTCGGCGAAGCAGCCAAATAGAATTTTTGAGAACTTTGCTCATCCCTAGTACTTACCAATGGGCACTGTACATTATATGGGACATCTGTACAGGTAATCTCCAGCCCCGTGGTGCTGTTCGCACGTTCTTCACACACACAGCTCTGGCAGTCATTAGTATGGACTGGGGCCCCCGGCTGCGGACAGAAAATGTCATTGTTTTTCAATGAGTAATGTGTTTTCATTCATATGAACTGAAGTGATGTGATTTATTGACTATTCAATATTGAGTATTCAACCTGCAGAAAAATTCACACATTTGTCAAGATTATGAATGACACTTGCACAAGCAGTTCAGTCACTGGTTTCATTACAAACCAGGCTGTTCCTAAAACACCTTTTTTAAACTCATAATTTATTATTTGTCAGCAGATCTTTGAAAAAATACAATTACATTAAAGGGAAAGTTTTTTACCTGTATTTTTTTCTGCTAATGAAAAACCGATATATTGATACTTGTTCTTTTCTTTCTAACCTCTTTTTATTAATTTCTTTTGCATTCTGTTTCCTGAATATGATTATTGGGTCTGCCATCGTGCCAGTGGTGCCGCCGTGCCCACAAAACTGCAGCTCCGCGAAACACAGGCACCGGCCGTGTGAACTTCGCATTGCAGAGTGGACCCATCGACTCTGATGGGTCTGTGATCTGCAAGATGCAGCGAAAGATAGAACATGTATCCATCTTTTACGGTGTGGAGGCACGGATAGGGTTTAGGGTCCGGAACCGCGGTCAGGTGAATGCGGCCTTAGAGCTATGCTTTACAGCAGCCACATGGACTATAGGCACAAAAGACTGGAGAGGACTCATTGACTTCTATGGTTGAGGGTTCTAGACATGCTCTGTGACCTGTGCAGAGGTCATTGTGCAGGGAGGGAGAGGAGGAGAGGAGCTGTGACATCACCTTTTGTGTAGGGTGTGATCCGAGGTTATCAATACAGATGTTTTATCTATCATTGTATTCCTGTCTGTGATGATAATGACATGACTGCTGAAAAAGGATCTCTGCTTAACATGAAGGGTTATCCTATTACTAGACTTATTGAACAGTGCGAAAACTGCAAGATTTTAGTATTATTTTTAAATACAGGGGCATGAAAATTTTTTAAGAAATTGCCCAAAAATTTAAATCTAAATAGGTGTAACATAAAAATTTGACTCAAACATAAGGCCATTCTCTTATTATATATTCCATTTTGTTTTAAACTGGCAGGGAACCTATCAGTTTAATGAATGAACCCCCTACCTTCCATCTTCGCCACCCCTCCCTCATTCCCCCTGCCACTGCAGACATTATATAATGTTTTGGCTGCAACAATAATGTGCCAAACACTGAACATGGCTGCTGCCGCAAACCACTGGCCTCAGCACTATATACAGTACAAGATCACTGAGGCGAGTGATTGACTGCAGTAGGTTATCACACAACAGGCTCTGACAATGCGTTATGGACCCCACTGACTACAATGGGGTCCATCAGGATCTGTCATGGTGTCCATAATGTTACCGGAAAATATTGGGGGTCTTAATAAGCCTCTGCGCTGGCAGTGGATCCGCCGACTTTATGTAGAGGCCCCGGCCTCTACATAACTTCGGCATATCCAGTGTTACGCCCCCAAGTGGCATTACCACTCCTAAACCCTGCTTATGTCTGTATATGCAATAACCATTTTATCTTATGTCTTTATTCCAGGTCCTCCATGTAGTGTGCATTTTTTCTTAGGGTACTTTCACATTAGCTGCAGGGGAGTCCGGCAGGCTGTTCCGGTGGGTAAAAAGCCTGTCGGATCCGTCCTGCCGCTAGTTCACGTGTGCCCCCCGGACTGCAGCTCCGTCCCCATGACTATAATGGGGCGGGGGCGGAGTTCCGGCGGCAGCACGTCAGCGCATGGCGAGAGGCAGCCAGACTAAAACTATGACATTCAGTACTTTTAGTCCGCCCCCGCCCCCATTATAGTCAATGGACGGAGCGGCAGTCTGGGGGCACACGTGAACAAGCGGCAAGACGGATCCGACAGGCTGTTCACCCGACGGAACAGCCTGCTGGACTCCCCTGCCACTAGTGTGAAACTAGCCTTATGCATTTGTATCGTTCATGTAATAACCTGGTTCCCCAGCGGGTGGCAGCAGATTTGGCAGTGCTACTTTACAGAGGGTGGAACCTGGCTTTCCAGCTCTCTTAGAGACTCTCCTCCGAGGAGACAGTACGGTCTAGAGAGAACTAGTTGGCTCCTGTATGCCATGCTGTAGGGAGAAACAGCAGACGCTTGTCCCTGAGGGACTGAGCTCTCCATAAAATCCAGCCAGGACAAGAACTTCCTGGAGAGACAGACTCAGAACAACAGCAACAAGCAGAAAGGAAAGCACTTCTATTTAATATTGCTGACATAGCAGGGCTGATTGAGTACACCACAGATTTAGCAGAGAAAAGTTTGTTCTGCAAAAGTATTTGCCTGCCAAAGTCCTGCTAAAACTTGCTGGGAACCAAGACCAGTTCTGTGGATTATTTGGATTATCGTTTATGCAAAGTAAAGCAACTGTTGAACTTCCATACAATCAAGTCGTGACACGTGTATATAACATCTACAGAGACTGTAGGCCACCCTGCACCACTCTGGCAACCCTACCTCTGGGTACCAACATTACCATCTACCAAAGGGAGCCTTGTGCTTCCGCTGCTTAACCGCAGCTGGTGTCACGTTTATTTGCTCTATAAGAGGGACATATTTCGTAGAAACTTCCTAGGGGGCAAGGGATACCCCAGATGCTGAAACCCGTGGGCCTGTTGCACCAGCGCCAGTCTAAATGTAAGCAAGCTTCCTTGAATGAGATGGGCCTGCCTTCCCACGCCACGCCCACTTTTTTAAACCTGGCGTGAATGGAGAAAAGTCATAGTTTGCAGCTAAAATATCCCTGTGCCAGAAATAAGTCTAATATAGGCGTATTTCTGATCATAAATTACCCCTATTGAGTTTCTGAGTTTGAATACGGTCGACGTTGATGAGATCAGTCGGGCTGTATACATTTGTATACAGTGAGCTCCCCCTAATGGTGGCTGCAGATATCTGCTGTGATAGTGTCACAGCGAGTAATAGAAGCACTTAGTGCCCAGCCCCTACAGCATAGCAGTCACGTAGCCTGACTGCTATGTGGTCCAGGAAATAGGAAAAAAATTGACTTACATAAATATTCAACTGCAATGGACAATTAGTTCATTTGCTAAGGGTTTGGACAATGAATAACTAACTGTGTACATATATACCAACAGATGACATCTCTCGTTTCAAGCTTCCCTTACCATATATTCTGCATTGCCGTGCACACAAACTTTCTTTGGAACTGTAAAGACAGTAATAATTGATTTTATATACTGTCTTCAAGGCAACATGTATCAGTAACAGCATATAGAAAAAAATCTATTTAAATATTAAAGGACATAAAGGGAATCGCTGATTAAAGTGCACTACCAAAATGAAGGCTGGTGACTGACACATTCCTGAATGGAGTTCTACTTTTACTTTTTATAGTTTAATTATCAAAAAAGTTGTGTTTCAGAAATGTAGGATAATAAAAAATAAATAATAATAAACATAAAATAAATCACAGCAATTCCAGCTGCGGGAGCGCTCAGTTGAGTGTCAGCTCCTTGTATACAGTATATTAATAGATGGACCATTCTGGTCTAGAAGCTGTCACGTAGTGCAATAGAGTCCCACTCAACCATTCCACTGGACCCAATCTATGGAAGAGAATGGCACTATGTCTAACGCCACTATAAAGGGTCAGCTGTTGCAGAACTAAAACTCCCAGCATACCTGGACAGCCTACAGCTATTAGGGCATGCTGGGAGTCGTAGTTTTGCAACAGCTGGAGGGCCGCAGGTTGAGATCCATCCATTATAACAGAAACAAAGAAAATAGCAGAGAGGAAGTGGTGGCGTGTCAGAGCGAGCTGAGATCCTGAGCCTGATAAAAGAACTGCTTCTGCCTCCTGTGTGTCTGTAAGTGTGATCTCCCCCGTCTTATCTGTTCTGTGAGCTCAAGAGCTTACAAAAAATATATGAGAAGTAAGGGAAAGGACGTCACAGCAGTACAGTGCTTCCATAGAAGGGAGACACCCCCTGCTTGTTAGAAAAATGCATCTAGCTATGCAGCAGAAGAGGGGAATAATTAGGCTAAAAAAGACAATAGGAAGCCCCAAAAAAGACTTATTAACCTTCAGTTATGATTATACAATGAAGCACAGCCATTATACAAACTTTTTTTGAAAACTCAGGAAAAACAAACATTTGAAGATGATAGATAGATAGATAGATAGATAGATAGATAGATAGACAGGAAACAGATATTAGATAGATATATCTTACCACATTGATACTGAATACAGCAGTGTCCCTCTGGAATGCTACCCACAGCTTTATAGCCGAGCTCACAGGTGGGAGATACAGTTTCACATCTACTTCTGTCACACTCTGCAAAGGGAATCGCTGATTAAAGTACAGTACCTCAGCACATTATGTGACTGGTACATTCCTGGATGGAGTCCTACATTTATTTTTTATAGTTTAATTAGCAAAAATTTTCTGTTTCAGAAATCTAGGTTAATCAAAAATAAATAATACACATAAAATAAATCTTCTTAATCGTAGTGAGACCTCAGCACACGTCTAATTGAATGGCTTTTGTGGGAGCTCGTCTCCTAATAACCTCCTTCCACCCGCGGAGTGAAATTGTAGCTTTAAATAAGTAACACAAAATAAATCACAGCAATTCCAGCTGTGGGAGCGCTCAGTGGAGTGTCAGCTCCTTCTAAATATTCATAGATGGCGTCACTCTTGTCCAGAAGCTGTGTCAGGTGTTGCAGTATTGTCACACTCCACCCATCCAACCGGACACAGCCTAAGGCCTCCTGCACGCGAACGTGTGCGCCCAGTGGTCGTGGGGCAGCCGCAGCGGATCGTGGACCCATTCACTTTAATGGACATGTTCAATCTTTTTGCGGAACTGAAGTATGGGACGAAACCCCACAGAAGCACTCCGTAGTGCTCCCGTAGGGTTCCGTTCCGTGCTTCCATTCCGCATCTCCGGATTTGCGGACCCATTGAAGTAAATGGGTCCGCATCCGTGATGCGGAATGAACACGGAACGGTGCCCGTGTATTGCGGATGCGCAAATGCGGTCCGCAATACGGCAACGGGAAGCACACGTTCGTGTGCAGGACGCCTAAGGACGAGAATGGCACTACGTCTAACAGCACTATGAAGAGTCTGTAGTGTTTCCACATCCCTTTCATTGTCATGATCGAGAGACTTTGTCAGTGTTCCTTCCAAGCAGTCAGAAAGAAAAGAGTTAAAGTTTATATCCATCTTTGCTATCAATTTAAAATGATCCTGGTGCATCTAAAATGACAAACAACACCTGCAGACCTATGTGTCCCCATGGTAACCGATTATATAAGTTCTGATCCTGCAGTCACTCTCCCATACATCTGTCATCTACGTCTTGCCAAGATGCATTTGATACAACTTGGAGGTCACAATGGACCTCAAGAATAACATACTAACATTAATAGGAGATGCCATCATTGAGAAAACTTGGAAAATCCCTTAAAGGGAATCTGTAATCTCCAAAACACCCCTCAAACTAGAGTAAGCGGTGTATAATGTGAGTGGTGCTGAGTACAGTTACTGCATGTCATTTTCATCTTCATACTCACTTGCGTTCCATCTCTGTGCTCCCACATACCAGCAGTAAAATGCATTGAGAGGACTCCTCTTTGAGTCCTCTCCATTATATGCATGAGCTCAGGAGTCCTCTCAATGCATTTCACTGCCAGTTTGTGGGAGCCCAGTATTTGAACCCAAGAGAGTATGAAGATAAAAATGACATAATCGGACTCTCCGTCACTTACACTATACACCGCTTACTCTAGTTCAGGGGTGTGTTTCTGAGATGACAGATTCCCTTTAATGGCAAAACAAGCAGTACTTACTGCACACAGTCTCTTCACAGCAGGGATCGGAGGGGCTGGTCTGGATTTCAGGATAGAAACCTTCTAAGTCACAGTGAACTTCAGTCCTCTTCTTGCACTTGTGTTTTTGACAAGTTATTCCACTACCACCCTCAATGCAAGTGCAGTCCTGGCAGCCGAATTGGAATTTTTCTCCAAACTGTACAGAAATAACCCACTAATTATTTAATATTTGCACCCCAGATATATGTCATTGCATCTCATAAGGGTACAGGCACACGGTCAGTAGTGTTGATCAAGCACCAAAGTGCTCGAATAGAACACCTCGGGATGCCGAGCACAATGGAAGTCAATGGGAGAACCCGAACATTAAACCAGGCACCCCCTGCTCTGAAGAGGGGAGGGTATCTGGTTCACAGGAAAAGATCATTAAACTGTCCCAGGCTTTGGAGAGTGTTGCCCTGCCTCTGTTGGAACTGCTGTGTGTTCCCCTCGTCTCCCCTCCTCGGTTGCCCAAGGAACTACGTACTCTGCCGCCAGTGTTGTCAGCTGGAAATTTTTGGAGCAATTTATCCACAAGGACCTTCTGGTCTTGCACCATTTTGCTAGTCCTCTCCACCACAGGAATGAGAGATAAGAAGTTCTCTTTGTAGCGGGGGTCGAGATGAGTGATCAACCAGTGATTAGTGTTGGCCAAAATGCTTATAACGCGAGGTTCATGGGAAAGGCAGCATAACATAAAGTCAGCCATGTGTGCCAGAGTCCTAACAGACAAGACTTCACTGTCCTCATCAGGAGGAGGACTCTGAATCTCCTCATCCTTTTCCTCCTCTTCGGCCCATCCACGCTGAACAGATGGAATAAACCTGCTATGGGTACTACTCTCTGTAGCGGAGGCAACCGTCTCCTGCTCCTCCTCTTCCTCCTCCTCCTCATCATCCAATTCAGGCTGAGAAGACGAACTAAGTGTGGTCCGGCTATCACCCTGTGTACTGTCTTCTCCCATTTCCACCACTTCTACATGCAAAGCGTCCGCCTTCATTGTGAGCAGCAAGCATTTCAGTAGACACCAAAGTGGCATGGTTACGCTGATAATAGCAACCTCGCCGCTCACCATCTGTGTTGATTCCTCAAAGTTGCATAAAACCTCACAGAGGTCAGAAAACCATGCCCACTCGTCGCTTGTGAAGAGCGGAAGATGACTGGAAAGGCGACAACCATGTTGCAGCTGGTATTCCACTACTGCCCTCGGCTGCTCACAAAGCCTGGCCAACATGTGGAACGTGGAGTCCCAGCGCGTGCTCACCTCGCACAACAGTCGGTGAGCTGGCAATTGCAAGCACTGCTGCAGCGTTGCCAGACCGGAAATGGGCAAACACGCGGCGCACATTCACCAGTAGCTCAGGCAAATTGGGGTAGGTTTTGAGAAACCGCTGAACCACTAAGTTGAACACGTGGACTAGGCATGGTATGTGTTTAAGCTTGCCGAGATCCAAAGCTGCCACCAAGTTACGGCCATTATCAGACACAACCATGCTTGGTTGTAGGTTAAGTGGCGAGAGCCACAGCTCAATCTGGTCCCTTATTCCCTGTCACAGCTCTGCAGCGGTGTGCCGTTTGTCACCTAAGGAGATCAGTTTAAGCACGGCCTGTTGCAGCTTCCCCACTGCAGTGCTACACTGCTTCCAGCTACTGACTGATGGCTGACTGGTGCTGCAAGATGAGAATTCAGAGGTGGAAGTGGAGGAGGAGGTCGAGGAGGAGAAGAAGGGATTGCAACCACTAATGTAGGTGTGGCGGAAATCCTGATGGAAGTAGGGGCCGCAATCCTTGGCGTCGGTAGCACCTGTGCCATCCCAGGATATGACTAGCTCCCGGCCTCCACAACATTCACCCAGTCTGCCGTCAGCGAAATGTAGTGTCCCTGGCCAAAAGCATTTGTCCATGTGTCAGTAGTTAAGTGGACCTTCCCACTAATTGCGTTGGTCAGGGCACGAGTGATGTTACGGGACACATGCTGGTGTAATGCTGGGACTGTACACAGTGAAAAATATTGGCGGCTGGGGAAAGAGTACTGCGGGACAGCCGCCGCCATGAGGCGGCGGAAAGCCTCAGTGTCCACAAGCCAAAATGGCAACATTTCCAGGGCCAGCAATTTGGAAAGGTGCGCATTTAGTTCTATGGTCTGTGGGTGGGTGGCTGGGTATTTGCGCTTTCATTCAAAAGTCTGGGGTATAGACCTCTGTACACTGCACTGGGACACAGAAGTGGATGTGTTAGCTGATGGTGCTTGTGAAGGTCCAGGTGCATGGCGGGAGGCATCCGGGCTGCGTCTTGGAAAGGGGATTGGCCAGCACGTAACACAGGTAAGAGGAGGCAGTGGTGTGACCTGTAGACACTGTTTTTGGACCTAGGCGTTCGGCCCACCTATTAGGGTGCTTTGATGCCATGTGGCGGATCATGCTGGTGAGGTTGCTAGTGTTCACGCCCCTACTCATTTTGGTACGGCACTGGTTGCAAATTACAATTCTTTTATCGTCATCACTTTCCTCAAAATAGTGCCAAACTGCGGAACACATACCCCTTTGAAAGGGAAATTGCCGCAAGGGGGTGCTCCGGGGAACAGTTGTGGGCCTGTTTGGTGTGGCCCACCTTCTCCCTTTTGCCACCCTACTGCCTCTTCCAGCCTGTTCCAGTGCTGCAGATCCCTCCGCCTCTGTACTGCTGTCCTCGCTTTGCTTGCAGGTTGGGTCAGTGATTTTATCGTCTAACACCTCCTCTTCCACTTACTCACTCTAGTCATCCTCCTGACTTATTGACCTAAGAAGAACCTCACTTATTGACAACTGTGTCTCATCCTCATCATCAACCTCTTGAGACACTAATTGCCGTTGACTTATTGGCAACTGTGTCTGTGTACAAGATCTCCTCATGTCCCTCTTCAAGAGGGCCAAATCAAGGAATGGCGATCAAAAGAGCTCCTCGTGGATCACTTGTTTGCCAAGACTCTCCATGGTGGGGGGAAGGAGGATCAGGGTAAGGATTCTGTTGACCAGACTCTTGGCTACTGAGACTGGACTTTGTGGAAGACAGGGTGGTGCTTAACTGACATTATCTGCTGCAATTCAACCGACCACCTGGTCGCACTGGTGTGACTTCGAGAGTCGTGTCCTGCGCCACCCTGCAAACTGGTACATGAAGCTAGGTATCGTGGGTGAGTGTGTTTCTTGTGCTCTGGCAGCAGGCACAGTTTCACTGCGCCCAGGGCCACGGCCTCTTCGTGCACCATCAGCAGCATGGCCACTTCCCCATCCCTTACTGCTCGCCTTGAGCATATTAAATGGTATATATGCTTGCATGTATGTCACACGTAGAGTAGCGCAGGTTTTGTAAGTGTATGCGCAAATAAATTAAACTGAATGTCACAGATATTTAGGATGCGCAAACGTTATACAGGAGATGTAGTGCAGGTAATGTCGCTGTCACCAGCGGCGAAAATATTAAACTGAATGTCACTGATATTTAGGATGTGCAAACGTTATACAGGAGATGGAGCTCAGGTAATGTCGCTGTCAGAAGCGGCCAAACAGGTGTGCTGAATGTCACAGATGTTTAGGATGCGCAAATGTAACACAACAGATGTAGCAGAGGTTGTGTCACTGTCTGCAGCGGCCAAACAATTGCACGCAATTTAGCGCAGATTGCGCTAATAATAGATATTACAGCCAGATAAAACAATAGTCCTTAAAATGACTTTTTGAGTCTCTAACACCTTTCAAGACTAAACCCTGCCTAAAAATAAAAAACTATTCCTGTCCCTACACTATCTGTCCCTTCTGCTGCAGCTCTCCCTGACTGAGCCGAACCATGTGTCATCGGGTGCTATACGTGACGCGTTCCGGCCAGCCAATCACTAATGGAAGTAACCAACATGGCTACGGCATTACAGTGAGTGCCAGTACTTCCCCGCACGTTTACTGGCTGCGTAGTAGCCAACAAACGTGCGGAGAGGAGACTTGAGTCAAAATGGTGTTCGGACGAGGATGCTCGCCCAACACTAACGGTCAGGTTTCCTGATTCAGTTTTGGAAGCCAAAACCAGGAGTGAATAAAAAAAAAAGTGGAGGAACTGTATCTGTCCTTTATACTCTCTCCTGATTTTGGCTTCAAAAACTGCAATAGGAAACCTGACCGTGTGGCCAGACTCGGACTGACCCACCGGGGAACCGGGTAAACCCTCGGTGGGCCCCTGGCATTTTCATTCATAATGATTAGTGAGTGCGGCAGGCAGCTCTCCAGCTTCCAGCTGGCCAGCACCGCTGCCTGCCACTTCAATGAGCACGATTCCTCAGACTTGTCATATAAGTGGGCGTGGCGAGATGACTGATCCAGGCCATGATCATTCACCTCGCCACTTCACTTGCCATAGCCGCCGCCCGCCAGTGCCCAGCGCTTCCTCTACAGATCGCTCCCCGCAGCGCTGCTCGTGGGCCCCGCCTCCTCATACGTGACGTGCCTGCGCTGCGTTCTCCGTACAGAGCATCCCTACGCAGCGCAGGCACGCAGCCAGTAAGGTTTCCCGCCGCGCCCTGGAGACTGCAGAGTGCAGGGTTTATAGTGTGCCGAGGGTGCCCAGCAGTTAGCTGCCTCCTGCCTGTGAGCAAGACAGATAGAGCTGAGGCAGTGGACGTCACGCTCTCTGTCTCAGGCTAGTCCAGATAGGTAATACCATAAATTCCAGTAATAACTGTTAAAATACTATTAAATTAAAAATATTATTCACATTTTATTGCCTCCCCCCCCCCCCCCCCCTTGGAAAGTACAACTCCCAGCATGCCTTGTCAGATGCAAACCTTCAGGACCTGCTGGGAGTTGTAGTTTTCCTTTCTGCAACTTGCTGTCATTTTATGTTGCAATTATGATGCGGGCACAGGTCTTGCATTCTCACCTGCTGCCCGCACCATCAATTGCCAGTACCAAAATTACTGTATACAAGCAAATAAGGGTGGGTTTACACTTGCGTTCTTGCTTTCCGTTATAGGCTCCATTTATAACTGAATACCCCGACAGAATGAAAAACGGAAACCTTTAAGAGGCATTCCATTTTGATAAGTCACAATAGAAGTCTATGGGCAAGTATAACGGTCTGGTCTGGTCTCCGTTATGCAAGACGGAAAACAAAGTACTGTCGCCAGGATCCGTTATTATTGCCCATAGACTTCTACTATGACGGATCAAAACAGAATGCCTCTTAAAGGTTTCCGTTTTGCATTCCGTCTGTGCGTTCCATTATAATCAGAACCTATAGCAGAATGCCAGAACGCAAGTGTGAACCCACCCTTAACCTGTTTAGGACATAGGGCGTACCGGTCCTTAAGGACACAGAGCGTACCGGTACGTCCTATGTATTTCCGATCATCGCCGGGTGGTTTCTATTATGTAAGCCTCACAAAGTGACCTCAGACCTGAAGTGGTCCCTAAAAATTGGGTTTTTGAAAAATTCTGAAAAATTTCAAGATTTGCTTCTAAACTTCTAAACATTGTAACGTCCCCAAAAACTAAAATATCATTCCCAAAATGATCCAAACATGAAGTAGACATATGGGGAATGTAAAGTAATAACTATTTTTGGAGGTATTACTATGTATTATAGAAGTAGAGAAATTGAAACTTGGAAATTTGCAATTTTTGGTAAATTTGGTATTTTTTTTTATAAATAAAAATGACATTTTTTTACTCCATTTTACCAGTGTCATGAAGTACAATATGTGACAAAAAAACAATCTCAGAATGGCCTGGATAAGTCACAGCGTTTTAAAGTTATCACCACTTAAAGTGACACTGGTCAGATTTGCAAAAAATGGCCTGGTCCTTAAGGTGAAATATGGCCGAGTCCTTAAGGGGTTAAAAGGTTTCTGTCACCACAATTATCCCTATTAAACTGGCTGACATTATCCATATGCAAATGTTCTTCTCCACCTGCCGGTGTTCTAACGAATTTCCCTACCCGATAAATTTCCCTACCCTCGTCACTTCCTGTTGTGCCGCGGCCACACCGGACATGACGTTCCCAGCTTTGGAAGGAGGTGTGCCGCGCTGCACAGGCGCACAGCGACGGTAGGGAAACTTCTGCAGCCGTTCAAGGGTAGGGAAAAATGATGGACAAGTGCGCACGCGCGGCTAATTACTCCCGTCGGGATACACCGCACGTGTGTATCAGCGGGCAGGGAGATCTCTTCAACCGAACATCTATCCGATCACCGCGCCTGCATAGTGTGGGGAGTAGGGAGATCTGATGGACATTTGTTCTGTTAAATCTCCCTACCCCTCACTGCGCACACGCGGTGTCTGATCCTGCATGTCCATTTTACGTTCCCCGCAATGTTTATATGCACCACAGCATGGGCATAGTCAAGTGCTCTGCTTCTGCCAATGACATGCAATGACATGCTGCTTGTGGCCATGTCACTGCTGAAGCCAGTCATTGGCTGCAGCAGAGCATACTGATATGGCCACACTGTGCCAGATGTAAACACAGTGCAGAACAGAACATGGATATGCAGACGGCAGTGTGGAGAACCAAAGTGGTGGGGAGCAGGTAAGCATGAATCATCTGTTTAGAGAGGCAGGCTGCGGGCACTTGCCAAAAATCTTTTTTCCCAGAGAATCCCTATATAGGCCACATCTTTAACAGTTGTAAAATAAAGTAATGCAGAACAGTTTCCTCTTTACAATGAATGAAATGATAGTATTAAGCATTCTTATATCTAGGACTAACGGGAATGCTGTGTAATGTGAACAGCAAAGTGACTTCACCAGAGCACGTGTTCTTCCTGCGCAGACCTGAGAATACTGCATAGACCGCCGGTTCAGTTGATAGCCAGTTATACAGTGATACAGGGTAGGTGTAATCTAGTATTGACAGTTAGCTTTTGGTTTTTATGATAGAAACGTGACACATAAATAGAAAATGAAATAGGTGTATTTCAGTTTTTTTTTTAAAGGGCATCTATCACCAGTTTTATGGTGTCTAAGAGCAACATAAACTAGTGGCAGACCCCTTAGCAAAATGCTAGGTCACTTTTAGGGCTGAACGAACCAAAGTATCCAAAGTGGACTTCGATTTGAAATTCAGGAAAATTTTGATTTGCTGCAAAGCTGAATCGATTTTCCCTGAAATGGCAGTTAAAAACAAACAAAAAAAAACATACTTGCCTCATCCATTTGCACACGAAGAGACCACTGTGGCCATCTTGATTGAAGATACAACAAAGGTAGCCCTTGGCTGCCTAACTTTTCTGAGACTTCTTGAAGTGTGAAAGTTTACTGGAGTGAATACGGCATTCACCACCACGTATCGACTCCTATAGGGTCTTACTCAAGTGGTCAAGACACTTGAGAAAGACCCTATAGGGATGGCATGTAACTGGTGGCCTATTCACTCCAGTACACTTTTCTATTTGAAGATGCCGACAAACATTTACTTTACTTTGGATATTGTTTAGGATGAGGGAAAGGGTGGTTCATCAAGGATAAGGAATTTCCATGTGTGAGTGCTATCCAAACTACTACTGACTGTAAATAACAGATACATTATCAACTACAATGAGTTGCTTAATGATAAACACTTTGATATCGTGCAGTGCACAATACCATTCTGTTTTGTATTGTGTACTAAACTGCAAAGATTCATGTATGTAAGCCCAAAAAATGAACAAGTAATATTTCCGTTTATGGCAGCTGTAGGGTGGGCCCCTAGAATGACTCCCACTGGTGGGCCCTAGGAACCCCAGTCCGACACTGCGTGTGGCTGTATCCTTATGGCAAGTTTTCTCCATTCTACTTATACAAGTGCTTTAAACTGATATAGATGGCATGTAAAAGCATAAGGGCTGGATATTCACAAATAAGTTTTAAAAAAATGACTACCCGGCTCAGGCCTCCTCTACTAGCTAGAACATTGAGTCCCTTTACACTGAAGGCCTAAGCGGGTATTCTGTAATACCACATTCTTCCAGCAGGATTAAGGTGCAACTCATCGCCGAAAACCTCAGCAAGCCATCCTGCGCTCCTCCTGCTTCCTCTTCTACTTGATTGAGCAGGCCATTCAAGAGGACCATGCAGGAACATTGACTTTTAAATCAAGAAGGAGAGGGAGGGGGTGGCAGAGGAAATAGGAGGAGCAATTGTGCACAGAGTGGCTTGAGCCCGCCCCCAGTGCACTTAACTGCTTATTTGCCTATGAGTTAACTTTTTCTAAAGAATGAAGGAAGGGATCATTAAGTGAAAGGTATCACATTCAACTGAGGTAGCCCTACAAGGCATTGTGGCTGGTTTACCAGTGAATTTCCTGGTGACAGACTCTCTGGAAGATAGCCATACAAGTACTGTAAGTACAACAGCAAAAGATTCCTCTTAGGGTGGGTTCACATTACATTTTTGCAATCCATTTAACATATACAAAAAACGTATGCGCTAAACAAATGCTTCAGGCGGGTGCAACACAGTGGCATCTGTTTTACCATAGAGTTCCATTGTAAAAAATAAAAGTTGTGGCACAGTGAGGGGAATGGTCTGGGAAAAACAGGTATTTTCCTCCCCGCGTGTGCTGCTGGGCTGATTTGCAGCCAGGTGGGGTCAAATACTGGACTGGATTTTAATTGCCGTTCCGGGTTTTTGGCAGCACCTGGCTGTCCTTAAATAGGCAGCTGGGCTCAGCAGCAGGATCTCTGTGTTGGGATCTGAGGCTTGGTGAGAGGTTGGAGGGCTGAGACCCATTGGCCGAGGAAACAGGCCCCCTAAAGCCTGCCGTGGACTGCTGGAGGCAGAACTGACATCAAGGTGACTTGTCTTGTATGAACTTTCCAATTTGTGTGAAGTAACACCAAGATGTACTTTCCATTGTGTGTGAAGTAAACACCAAGACTGTAAAGTAACGCATTGTTTTGTGCATTTGCCTCAAGTGTGAATAAACACTGAAGTTTTGCGTTAAGAACTTGTCTTTTCCCTCTGTACTGCGTCCACTTACCCTATCTACCAGAGAAAAACCCCACAAAGTATAAACATTTTTTGCCGGATTCTGAAGGATAGAAAAGTGCGGCGCTTTTGTATGCTTTTCTCCCAACATTTATGTTACGGCAAAAACGTGATGTGAACCCAGCTTAATAATTTCGGGAAACAACTATAAATGGATTTTTCTATGTGCATCTGTATATATTTAAAAACTGTTACATAGAGTGGAAATGGTGACAATAATTCGGGGAAGGGACATACCTTTCGTGGTACATGATCTGGACCAACACATCCTAAAAGAGAAAACACATTGTAAATATAAGGCAAAGTTACCCAAGCAAGTGTCAGAAAAATATACTTAAGACTAAGGGCAACAAGTGTTTGCCTTGAAATAAGTGTTAGGGTCCATTCACACGTCCGTTGTTTCTTTCCTGATCTGTTCCGTTTTTTGCGGAACAGATCTGGACCAGTTCTGTACCCATTCATTTTCAATGGGTCCTGAAAAAAATTGGACAGCTCAATGTCTGATTTTTTTTCAGGACCCATTGAAAATGAATGGGTACAGAACTGGTCCAGATCTGTTCCACAAAAAACGGAACAGATCAGGAAAGAAACAACGGACGTGTGAATGGACCCTAAATGGGGTTTTCCAGGAGTTCAATATTGATGACCTGTCCTCAAGAAAGGTCATCAATATCTGGTCAGATGGGATCCGACTCAACATTCCCGTCAATCAGCTGTCTGAAGAGGTGAGGGCTCCAGTGTTGTACATTGTATAGAGGTTGTGGCCCTGGGACTGAACTGCAAATAGGCCATGTGTCCAATGAAAATGACGTCACTGGCCTAGAAAGAGGGCACAGTGCATCAGAATGCCATGGCCTGCTGACTCTGACCCCACTGATCAGATATTGATGACATCCTAAAGATACACCATCAACAGTGGACTCCTGGAAAAAAAAAAAGCTTTCATTATTTAGCATAAAGTAAGGTTCGTGCCAGTATTACTGATGTGATCGGAGTCGTATAAGTCTCCTTTAGTTTTAGCTAGAGATGAGCAAAGTTATCAAACGTTAGATTCGGCTGCTTCGCCGAATTTCACAAAGAAATTTGATTCGTTACTAATTACTTTGTCACGAATCGCATTCCATTGTAAGTAGCGGGCACAATAATGGGGCACAGCGTTCGTACCTCCCCCTATCATTGAACCCTTCATAGGCCGCATTCATCACTGATCGCGGAAATCTGGCAGTAATATTAAGCCCGTTCTGCATAACGGGAACCAGACGGATCCGTTATAATTCCCATAGACTTCTATTATGACGGAAAGCAAAACGGAATGCCTTTTAAAGGCTTCCGTTTTGCATTCCATCGTAATGCAAGTCTATAGGCAGCATAACGGATCCGTCCTGGTTTCCATTATGCAGGACTGGACTCCTGCATAATGGAGCCGTTATGCTGCCCATAGACTTGTATTATTAAGGATCAAAACGGAATGCCTCTTAAAGGCTTCCTTTTTGACTTCCATCTTATGTATTCGGTTATTTTCTGTTATAACCATATTTAACGGAAAGCCATAACGGAATACATAACGCTGATGTGAACCCACCCTTAACAGTATATTATGGCATGATTGCAAAAAAGAAAATAAATGTGTTTTAACGTTTTTCTTTATATTTTTCATTTATTTAATAAAAATGAATCGTGACCAAACAGTCCTTACCACAATTTGACACGCATATGTCCACAGCTGGACTGAAGCGTATAGTGCCCTCAGGGCAGAAACATCCTTCAACCAAATGTTCATCATGTTTCATTATGAAATGTTCTTCTGAGCTGGAACATAATGAAAATTTATATACTGTAAATGTACAGACAGGAACCTTTATAAAAATCACTCACTAGAGCGGGGTATTTGTTCTCATCAAACAGCTGATTGGTGGCAGTGCCAGGGGTTGGACCCTCACCAATCGGATATTGATGACCTATCCTGAAGGTAGGTCATTAATATTCTAGTCCCACAAAACCCCTTTAAGTAAACAGACATCTTATTGGACAGGTAAGAAGGCTATCTCTTCACTCGCTATACCTAACCCCTTACCCATGCTGCATGACCCCATCGGAGAGATCAACATGACTTTAGTGATTGTTTCTTTTGATAATAAACCACGTATACATAAACTGGTGTAACAATTTAGCCCTAAGGAGTTCGAGATTATAGAAAAGAACCGCCTCTTTACAAAAAAGTTATCGGAATACAAAGCACCGAGCCTCTTACGTGGTTTGACATGTTCTTGGTCTGGCTGAACCACAGGCATTATAGACCTTGTGAGAGGGACATGGCATGTCTGAAATAGAAGGAATTACATTAGTTGAGCTGACATGTTTAAATAAAAAAAAAAATGTAAAGGAGTTTTCCAGGTTTTTTAAGCTAGATGGCCTATCCTAAGCATAGATTATCAATATCAGATCGGCAGAGGCCTGGCTCCAGGCATCCTCACCAATCAGCTGCTCACAGGAATTGCTGCGCCTGACACAAGACACCAGAAAAGCACAGCTCTGTACGTTGCGTAGTGGACATGTCTGGTTATTGCTGCTCTGTTCCCATTTAAACAAGGCATTATTTTGAGCAACTACACAGTGTAAGGTACTGTTCTGGTGCCTGTTCTGGAGCAAACAGCTGATTGGCAGGGGAGGAATGGTGTCACGAGACGCCGGGGCGCTCACTCTCCTCAGCGCCGCCGGCATCCCGTTTCTGTGCAGGAGCGAGGACAGCGTCCTCGTCTCCTTGGTGATAAGGGGCGGGACGGACCGGCCGCGCATGTCTCCGCCACATGGCCGGCATCCCCAGCTACCAGGCAGGATCTGAGCGCTGAGCTGGGCACTCGGTGCTCAGCTGTACTTCCTGCTGCGGGTCATGTGACACTGGCCACGTCACATGACCCCAGCTAGCCAGTATTTAACAGGCAGCCTGCTGGCCACAGGTTGCCTGTTAATTTTAGGTTCCTGGTGATTTGTTTGACTCCAGAATACTTACCTGACCCTGTTCTCTGACGATCCTTTGCCTGCTCCTCCTGTACTGCGTATCCCTCCTGGTATTTTGACCTCTGCTCCCACCTGACTACTCTCTGCTGACTCCTGTGGTACTTCTCTACTCTTCTGGTATTTGACCCCGGCTTCTCCTGACCATTCTTTGCCTAACCCTCTGTACTGCGTGCTCTCTTGGTTCTGACCCGGTCCGCTCACGTTCCGTATTTTTGTCTTGTCTGTCTTCCCTGCACATATTCTAAGTTAGGGACTGCCGTCCAGTTGTCCCCGGTCATCAGGACTCGTGAGGCAACTAGGCAGGGCCAGGGGTGAGGGTGGAGCGCAGTGGTCACGATCCTCCCCCGTGTGTGTGTGTGTGTGTGTGTGTGTGTGGACGTGACCGTTTCAAATGGCATAGGTCATAAATATTAAAGAACCAGAAGACTCATTTAGATGATGACCTTCTGAAGGTTAGTAGTAAGTAGACCATAAAATAAATCTTTTTGAATTGGTCCAGCTGTAGGGTTTCCTGGTCAACCGGAAAAACTTACAGCATTCTGGGGCTTGACTCCTCCAGTCTATACAAATTCCTTTATCTACGCAGAGTTGAGCGTAATGCTGCAGGCTGGAGCATTCAATCTTGGATCTTGACACATGGCAGCTATCATACACACAAGCCTCGTGGTAATCTTCTGGTTGCACAATCTTGTGGCATTTCTGGAATGTTCTTTACAAACAAAATTCAAAAAAACACCAATAATTATTTAGGTCTGCAAGCTAAAGAGGGGTACACATAATCATATGGAGAATAAATACATACTGTCCCATAATAAGGCTGCAAAGTGGTGATGGTTGGCAAGTAGGAGAAGGAGAAGTCACTGTAGGGGGCACTGTAGTCTTAAACTTGCCACATCCAGGTTTTTTGGGATCTTCTATGATCCAGGAATCAGCCATATTTTCACACTTTGATACAATGTCACCATCACGTGTCTTGCAGTCATCTGACCGGTTGTTAGTGCATGTGCCTGTATTAGGAGAACCAAGCCGTCAACTTTCATTGTTGAAATTTATATGACTTAAAACTATATAATATATAGAAACTGGACAAATGCAGCTACATTTTTATTATCTACTATGTGACAAAGAAGATGAAGATGCAATTTATTTATTTATTTTTTTAAAGAAAGAAAGAAAGGACCCATCACACCACCCCGAGTTGTAATTAGTTCCTACCAAAATGTTCTTGAACTCACCACACTGTCCTTGCGTATTATGACCAAATCGGTCATAAGGCAGTTTGACAGAGAACGTCAAGCCATTGTATGTAATATTAGCTCTCAGTTCTGGTATTTCCACCACGTAGTAGATGCCAATAGTGTAAATTTTCACCCCATATTTCTGATATGGGGTACCTACCATAACTCCATTTACATCAACCTTCAGAAAGAGAAAGAGGCAATGTAATTGCTTGCACAGTCATAAGTTTATCCTGAACCTGTTTATTGGGTCGCTGGGTAAGTTTTTACCTCTATATCTGTGTCATGTGAACCACCGACCACAAGTTGGATTTCTTGAGTATTATAGAGCACAATCATGTTTCGTGGGCAGGATACCAAGTCCTTTGTTCCACAGTCATAGTTATCCAAGTATACTGTGAAGTTATTCTTCTTCTCTATCTCCTCGACTAGGGTATAGGTGCAGTTGCCTTGAAAAGTGTAGTAGGTTCCATCAAATGTCTTGTAGTGTGGATCGCCCCAGCCGGAGCAAACACCTGCGTTATAAAATTCATATCTGCAATTGGTAGTGACCATTCGTGAATACAATATTTGAGATATACTAACTACAAAGGTGAAGACAAATGTATCAGTAGCGCTATATGAAAACACTTACAATCACATTCCCAGTGCCAGCAGCATTGGTCTTCATCTGGTACGGCTATTGGTGAGTACCCATTGGCACAGGTGATCATAGGTGGAGACTTGCACTTCAGTTCAATAATCTCTACCGTGTGGTTTTCCAAGCATTTGGCCAGTGTGCAATTATCGAGCCTCCATGTTTCATTTGGCTGGGGAAACAAATTTGAGAAAGTAAGTCTAGTTTCACACTAGAGCTAGGGATCCAGCAGGCTTCCAGCATCGCCAGAAGCTTGAACGTCTCCATTCAGACCCATTAACTATAATGGGGACTAGCAAAAATCCGTCTGCAACCCAGCAAACAGTGGTGTAACTAGAGTGTTTTGTGCCCCAGTGCAAACTTTGGATCCCCCCTTCCCCAATTTATACAAAGAGGCAGCATTTTTTTTTTACACTTAGCCCAATGCATGGCTATACTCACCCAGTCCTAACTAATAAAATCTGGTCCCAGCTCATCCAGGGTGTGTCACGGTGGGGACTGGGGGAAACCCCCCACCGTACAATGTAAAAGGATAAATAATAGCTGCTAGGCCAAGAAGCTAGGAAAAGGGAAGCAGGTCACCTCCTCTCCCTAACTCCTCACCGTATAAGCAGACCCCGATGATAGGACGGCTCATACCCTGGAAACCTGGGACCCCGAGTCACCCTGATAATCCCTCACATAGGAGCAGGGGAGAGACGTCCTGTTCATCCAAGATACAGAAGAACAGGAGTCTCTGAAGACCTAGTAGCAGGGAAAAGGAGAGACCATACATAGCAAGAGGATCGGCAGGTAAGAACACAAGACAACACACTTACCTGCCGAAGTCTCCACGACTGGAACCCGTGCATATGTACAGGAGCCCTAACACCAAACAGGACACCGTAGCAGCAACTCACACAGGTATCCAACACACCAGACTCCGCCAGAACCCCCATGCCACAAGGTGTATGGCAGCCCCAGGCAGCACTGCATACAGGCTAGTGGTTCACCCCTCCAGGAAACCAACCCCCTTCCGGAGGACACAACACACAGGGAAAACGTCAAAACCAACAACAGCCCAGACATGTAACAACAATCAAGACGTACAACACACCCTGAACATAAACCCACACCTAACATACAACAAGTGAGGTAGGGTATAAGAAGCATACAAAAGGAAGACAATTTATGTCCAACAAGGTGGCCTTCAAGGACTGGGCAGAATAACCCAGGAAAAGAGCAGAGCTCTACAACTGCCCCCAGCCAGGAAGCCACAGATAAAGACACCCAGGACACACCTAAATCCCCACTAGCTAGATGATTAACCTCTCACACACCAAACCGCAGGGAGTCACACCTTAAAGGGAAAATGCACGTGCAAACCGACAACAACACATTGCCACCGGCAACCAGTCTGCACGGCAACCGCATCACGGTCAAACAACAATATGACCGTGACAGGGTGTCGCTGGCGTCGGCATGATGTCCACTGGATCCAAAACAACGTCCCTGTGGTGATAGAGAAAAAAGAATAATCACATAAGGAAGGGATGGTGACTGCCCCTGTGAAATTACCAGCAGGAGGCTCTGTGCTGGCCTGTAAGACTGAGCCATGCCAATGTATAGCAGGGTAATCTAGGACATTTCCCCTAAATTCTACCACACAGTACTAATGCCCACATTGTGGCCCCTCAGTAAGCCCACCGTTGTTCCTGTCACAGAAGTTAGGCCCACTTTTGTGCCCTCTCACTGTAGTTATGTCCGATTATGTGCCCCCTCACAGTAGTTATGCCAGATTATGTGCCCCCTCACAGTAGTTATGGCAGATTATGTGCCCCCTTCACAGTAGTTATGCCCGATTATTTGCTCCCCTCACAGTAGTTTTGCCAAAAATGTGCCCCCACACAGTAGTTATGCCCAGATATATGCCCCCTCACAGTAGTTATGCCTAGATATATGCCCCCTCACAAGTTATGCCCAGATATATGCCCCCTCTCAGTAGTTATGCCCAGATATGTGCCCTCTCACAGTAGTTATGCCCAGATATGTGCCCCCTCACAGTAGTTATACCAGATTGTGCCCCTCACAATAGTTATACCAGATTATGTGCCCCTCACAGTAGTTATGTCCAGATATGTGCCCCCTCTCAGTAGTTATGCCAGATTAGGTGCCACCTCACAGTAGTTATGCCAGATTAAGTTCCCCCTCACCGTAGTTATGCCAGATTAGGTTCCCCCTCATTGCAGTTATACCAGATTAGGTGCCCCTCAAAGTAGTTATGCCAGATTAGGTGCCACCTCACAGTAGTTATGCCAGATTAAGTTCCCCCTCACCGTAGTTATGCCAGATTAGGTTCCCCCTCATTGCAGTTATACCAGATTAGGTGCCCCTCAAAGTAGTTATGCCAGATTAGGTGCCACCTCACAGTAGTTATGCCAGATTATATGCCCCCTCACATTAGATTTGCCAGATTAGGAGCCCCCTCACAGTAGTTATGCCAGATTAGGTGCCCCCTCAGTAAATATGTCCACTTTTGTGCCCCCTCACTCTAGTTGTGGCCCCCCTTTTGCCTCCAGTCTGCAGCTTTATGAGAGAAAAAAAAATCACGTTGCGCTGCTTGATGTGCTGGAGGTCCCGGGCTTTCAGCGCTCCTCCCACAGCCAGCAGCGCAATGTGCGGCCTGTAGGGGGAACGCCGGATGTCAGAAGAACAGTGAAACAGGGAGAGGGCCCCCTGCTTCACTCTGGAAACAAACAGCCCAGCATTGACAAGAACTGCCAGGTGAGTGCGTGCCAGGAGCGCATATTATACATGTTTGAAGAGCGCTCTGACGGGGCCTGGCATTGTCACTGTACTTCGTACATCAGAGCGCTCCTGTTACATGCAAGTGCAGAGGGGCCCCTCCCCCGCCGGGACCTGTCGCTGTTGCACCCTTTGCGACCGCGATCGTTACGCCCCTGCCGGCAAATATGGCGAGATCAGCAAGAAGAACACCATTGCGTGTTCAAGCTTCCGGCAATGGCGAATGCAAAGAGATCTGGCAGGCTGTTTCCTACCGGGACAGCCTGCCAGATCCCCAGCGCTAGTGTGAAACTAGCCTAATGGAGATCCTGCAAAGACTAATGTAGAAACAGAACGAATTGGTTCAAAATATATAAATTTCAGTTTATTGATTCATTCCTATATGACTGACACTAAAGCTCTCATGAATAAAGAAACAGACTTCTGGTCCACACAGCAGATTCCTGAGCTTTCAGCGCTCCTCCCAGTGATCTGGTGAGTATCACTGAGGGTCCTATGTGGCAATGGCTACAATTATCGGAGGGTGAAAATATGCTAAATCACAAAATTACACATTTTGCACAAGTTACTGTGAATACAACATTTACAAATGGTGGGTACAGATTATTTTTTTCTGGGAATGCCTAAATGGGAGCAGCTACGGAGCTGTGCTGTTTCGGTGTCCTTTCCAGTGCTCAGCCTGTTCAAACAGCTGACCCCCACAAATTTCATATTGACGACATATCCCAAGGATAGAGGCCGAATCCACTACATTTTCCAGCAGCTACAACTAGGGCGAGGAAAGTGCAAAGAGATTTTACAGCTTCCATTAAACTCAATGGTAACTGTATACTTTTCTATGCACTGTTTTCCCCCTATTGAAGGCTGCAGGCAGGCAATTTTATGATTTACCTTGTAAATGGAAGCAGAGAGTTTAGCGCTCTATGGGGGAGATATATCAATGTATTTATGCCGGTTGTCGGGTGTAATACTTAAAAAAAATATGGAGTCCAGAATTAATGCCATGTTTATAAAGCACCAGCTCCACTTTGTCTGTCAGGTGAAGTGGGCAAATGTGTAACTTTCATATTAAAAGATTACTCCTTGAGTAAAAAAAAAATGAGAATTCATCACTAAGCTCACCAGTGGGACCATACTAAGTTTTGCTATGGGACCCCATGATATTTGTGAATGGCCGTGACATCAGTAGCTATTTGCTCAGTAAATATCTGAAGTTACTCACCTCTCGATATTTCTCAAAGGAACAACCACGTTTCTCAGTTGTTGATGAGAACGTAGGTGTTGTCTTACTGTGACTTGCATTTAAGGGTGTTGTGCTGGATGTTGTGGAGGCCATCTGTGGTGATGTGCTAGTAAAATGGGGTGAAGTATCTGATGTTGATTTTAATGCTGGAATTGAGGTACTCGCTGGAGAAGATGTGGAGCAAAGCCAGTTATTCATTTCAATTTTACATTTCATACTGCAAATGATTTCATGGCACCATGTTTCATTGGTTACTTTGCTGATTATTTTCCCTGGGGATTAAATAAAGATACATTTTAATAGTAAATGGCAGCAATTTACGGCATATTTACAGGAGTCAACTGAGCAGGCACTTATCAGGAAGGAACAGTACCTTCCTAAGAACTGCCTGCTCATCAGAGGAGATGAGAGCTGCCTATACATGCAGCAATCACCTCAACTGCATGTGGCAAGCCGATGACTACTGACATTGATTTTGACCATACAAGTTCATTGTTTCTCGGCAGCAGATCCCTGTTTACACAGAATGATCTGCTGCTGTAACAGGCAGTTGGCGTAGACCCACTGTGCCAACTAACCGGATTGTCTTTGGGTTAAAGGCCATTGTCTTGGCGGTTCCCTGTTATTCACCCTTTAACCCATATACAGGGATCTGGACTTCACTGCAGGAAACCAACCAGGCAGCTATCTCCTTGAATAGTACTGATGTAATTAGCAGCTGATCCATGGGGGACAGAGACACTGATGCAAAACACCTAAGGAGCAGACAATACTCATAGCCAGGATCAGGGCAGGCAGAGTTTGTGGATATCCATAAAACCTATACTCAGGATAGGTCATCAATATCAGAGCGGAGGGGGTCTGACACCCGGCACCCCTGCCTGATCAGCTGTATAAGGAGACGGCGTACGCAGTGTGCATGTGCTGTCTCCTGTCTCTCCTTCTGTTCACCGCTGATTTGCCATAGACATAGCAGCAGGAAGAGAGAAGAGAGATGGCACGTGCACAGTGCGCGCGCCTTCTCCTAGAACAGCTGATAAGCGCGGGGGTGCGCAGTTGTCAGACCCCCTCCAATCTGATATTAAGGACCTGTCCTGAGGATAGGTCATTAATATTAAAAGCCCAGAGAACCCCTTTAACTTTAACAGTACTACAAAGTTCACTAACCACTAGCCCCAATACACACAGGGTGAGCCTGAGCCCACCCGGGACAGCGAGCCAGTGGTGGACACGGGTTGCTAACATAACAGCTGTCCAGAAACGGCGATTAATGTGTCAGCTGAGTCCATTGCCCCTAGTGGTTCATTTGCATATATTAAAACATCATTTTTTTCCAGTAATGCGGAACCATATGAATATGGGACCAACACAGATGCCTTCAGCTGATAAGTGCACATGTAACAGGTCAGCCAGTGTCATAGGTACAAAACTGCTGACAGATGCCCTTTAAATGTGTGTTGATGATGTCTGCTGCTAGGATATTACTGTAATAATTGCCGTTTAACAAACCTATGACTGAATACAAGAGATTTACTGCAAATACATTACAGGAAGAGATTGAACTGATAATCTCACACCTCATATAAAACTACCTTAAATACAGACACACTTACCTGGGGGGTATGTAGTTCCATTATACATACAAACACATGTTGTAGAAGATGAGATACTTGTTTCTTTTGCAGTAGTTGGTTCAGGAAGAGAAGTGATTACTGAACTAGTTGTAGTTGATGTCTGCCTCATAGTGTGGCCGGTAGTAGATGTCTCTTGACTAGTAGTAGTAGTCATAGATAATTTACTGATATCTGTCAAATACAAGTAGTATACACGTCGATAAATATTGTAATGTTTTTTTTTTGTTTTGTTTTTTCAAATATAAATTACAGAATATAAATATTTTAATGTTTGCAATGTTAGCTTTGTCAAAATCATGGCATAGTTGTAGACATTACTGTTACAGACAACATTAAAGCCTGAAAGACCTTTGTTAAAGCAAACCTGTCACATTGAAAATGTAGGCTGCAAGTTATAGAGCAGGAGGAGCTGAGCAGATTTAGGCCTAGTTCACACGACCGTATGGCTTTTATTGTTTTTTGCGGTCTGTTTTTCACGGATCCGTTGTTCCGTTTTTGAGTTCCGTTGTGTTTCCTTTTTCTTTCCGTTTTTCCGTTCCGTTTTCCGTATGCCATGTACAGTATACAGTAATTACATAGAAAAAATTGGGCTGGCCATAACATTTTCAATAGATGGTTCAGAAAAAACGGAACGGAAACGGAAGACATACGGATGCATTTCCGTATGTGTTCCGTTTTTTTTGCGGACCCATTGACTTGAATGGAGGCACGACCCGTGATTTACGGCCAAATATAGGACAAGCTCTATCTTTCAACGGAACGGAAAAACGGAAATACGGAAACGGAATGCATACGGAACACATTCCGTTTTTTTTGCGGAACCATTGAAATGAATGGTTCCGTATACGGACCGTATACGGAACACAAAAAAACGGCCCGTACACTCGCAAAAAAAAAAAACGTTTATGTGAACTAGGCCTTATATAGAGTTTTGTGGGAAAAGGTTAATTAAAACTTATAATTCTTTCATTTAAATTCCTGCTCATTCTAGGCTTTGGAGTCAAGGAGGCGGTCCTATCAGTGATTGACAGCTATCTGTGTATGCACAGTCATTCAGGGAAGGCTGTCAATAACTAATAGGACCTCCCACTGGCCTCTTAAGCCCAGAATGAGCAGGAATTTAAATAAACGAAACAGGGCTTATGATGATTCTTTTCTCACAAAACTATAAATCAGTCTGCTCAGCTCCTCCTGCTCTATAACATGTTGCCTTCAGATCAGACACCCTGTTCAAAGTGACGGGTTCCCTTTAGCCAACACCTTATGACTTACCCTTACCTGTTAAATAAGGAATTGTACTTTTTATAGTACTTTCCGTGGTTGATTGGATAGTAGATGGCATATGGCTCCTACTTGCTGATGTAGAAGAAGGGGAGCTAACGATTGAAGAAGCTTCAGGAGTCAATGTTGATCCTGATACAATTTTCGTAGGTTTGTACGTTGTAAGTTTTGTTAGACTAGTATAAGATGCAGTTGCTGTAGTTGTAGCAGTAGCATCATCAGGCTGAGTACTCACATATGGTCCAGATACAGTGCTGATATACCTTGTAGTCACTTTGCTTGTCAAAATAGGAGACATGGTGGGACTTCTATTATTAGGAGTATTGGCTTTAGATGAGGAACCTGGAATTATATGTGTATATAGGGTAGTTTCAGGTGAAATATGTGATGTAGTGGAACTAGAAGTTGGAAACCAAGGAGTGGAACTTAGTGTAAACTTAGTGGGAGAAGTTTCTATAAAGTCCTTACTGGTATATACTCGAGTGGTTTTATTTGTAACAGGAAAAATTGTGGTGGACTCAGTAGCAGCAGTTGTTGAGGCTGGAACAGATTCAGAAACTGTGAGTATGGTTGTATCTATAGAAGCAGTTGTACTAGAATTGGTAGTCATAGCTGAGGGTGAAGTAGGTTCAGATGTCTGTATTCTTTTACTAGTAGTTGTAGAAATAGTAGGAGATACATTGCCGGTTGTAGGAGGTGAGGCTGTAGAACCTGCAGTAGTTGTTTCAACGGTTAATGTTATTTCAGTAGGTTTGCTGACTGTTGTAACTTCACCTGTAGTATAAGGAGATGTATTGGTGGTACCAGTAGCTTCTGATGTGATTGGCATAGATTTGGTAGGTGTATATGTACCCTGACTTGTAGTTGATGGAGTCAATAAAGCAGTGGTGGTTACTGTGGTTGGTAGAGAAGTAGCAGTGGTTACTGTGATCGGCAGAGAAGTAGTAGAGGTGGCTTTATTAGGTTCCATGGTCAATGAAGTCTCATCAGTTCTGAGTAATATTCTTGTGTAATATTCAGTAGTAGAAACAGTAGTGGCTGATGTTAATACAGATTCAGAAGTGGCATATTCACTTGGTGTTTTAGGGAGAGATGTCACGGTGGAAGTCGTGCCACCTTCTGTGGTGATCATTTGTTCAGGAGTATAAATCACTCTACTTGTACTTGAAGTAGCAGGAGGTGAAGCTGTGGTGGAAGTGGTAGGTGATATAAAAGAGGTATTAGCAGGAGGAGTGGTTGGTGAGATGGTGACAGGTGTGGTATTAGGAGATGGTATGATGGTAGTGAATGAAGCTTCAGTAGTTGGGGTTGGTGTGGATTCAGGTCCTATGTGTATTGTTTCAGCTTTACTTGTACTGGCTGGAGATGTGATGGTGGTTTTCTTAGTTGTTCCAGTATTATGAACTGAAACAAGAAAATATTTAATTAGCTGCAAAGTAACATAACAAGAGCAACTGTACACACAGCAAATAATACCAAGTTCAGTTTCAAATGTAGCAGAGCTGAATTTATCTTCAAAAGGTAGTCTGGAAAGTTAATGCTGATGACTTATCCTTAGGTATCCCTGCTGACCAGCCATTTGTCATTTACAGTACCATACATTTTATTGCAGCTGCATGTGGTACTGTAGCTATGGCAGCATCATGGGGCACAGCTATGTGTAGCATAATGCACAGATTCTACAAAATGTATGGCACTGTGCCTGGTAATGAAGGAGCCCACATGCCACAGCCTCTTCAAAACAGCTAAATGGTGGGATTGCCAGGAGTCAGACCCACACCAATCTAATATTTGATGGTCTATCCTAAGGGCAGGTCATCAGTTATAAAATCCTGTAAAATCCCTTTAGATGGTCACTAGACTTTCAAAAACTTTGCATAAATCAATAGTACAGGTGACTGTAAGGCTACTTTCGCAACTGAACAAACCTGATCAATTGTAAGTCAATGGATGCCAAATCCTCTGCAGGATCTCAAAACCTGAATTGAAAACATAGATGTAAAAGTAGCCTAAGAAATATCTTATAAGATAAAAATGCCTGTTTCTCCCTCTAGCAGCTCACTCCTCCTCATCCATCCCTTCTCCATAGACTTCTATAGGCAGCATGTGTCTGTGTCGTTCACATTGCCGCTCTCCACAGACGTCTATGGGCTGAATGTGTCTGTGGCTCTCTCACTGCAGCTCCTCCCACTTCAAAGACTTCTGTGGGGAGCTTGATAGTGATCCTTCAGTGAGCTGGCAGTCTGTCTCATCTCTCAAGACGGATTCAGGAGAGAATATAAAAGTTTAGGTGGTGGGAGAGAGAGACATTTTTTCTGATAAGATATATTACAAAGTCTCTTATATTCCCCTGTACTATTGATTTGTGTAACATTAGTTAAAAGTGAGGTGCAGTGACCATTTAACCGAATCTTTTGTGAACCATGGTATCTCACTGTGTTAAAGAGACTGCACATAAGCCTTAACTGGAGTCCTATTAAAAATCACAGACATTGTAAGATTGATATGGTGTGTCAGATTACAAATTCTATTCTGGAACATTGAAACTCAGTACAGCTAGATCTGCAATGCATATAAATTCAAATGCAAATGCATTTTTAGGCACAGATTGCATGACACTCTAAAACTTAACATTTAATATTCATTGATAAAAATCATCAAAATATGAAGATAACACAATGGGCCCTCACAAACAAGAAGAAAATAAGCCAATGCAGTGACAGGGGTCTACGTCAACAGAGGTCCTGTCAGGGAGGGATACTATCCCTAGGGAGGCCCTCACTACCCCTAATAACAGGGATACACTCTCATGGTGGGTATACCCTGCGCTGGAACCTCCTGATATCACCCTAGTATACCCTATAATGAAACAACGCGTTTCCCCCCCCCCCCATCTGCTTCATCAGTGGACAACAGATACAAAATAGGGTATGACAGAAAAAAACATCCAGGACTACAGAGGTGAAAAATACAAATGGCACGGGTCCAGGATAGGGCCACTCACGTGTCTAGGCAGTGGGAGGGCACAGCAGCTTGAGAGAGTTACTGGTACTCAGCACTGATGCGTTTGCAAATGCATTTTCCCAAATTTCCAAGAATTTCAACATCCTATTCTGTACTGTTTGTATGTGAAATGTATTACATCTAAATATATCTGGTTTCCTTTATAGTCACCTTGGGGTAACTTCACAGTAGTCTTAAATGTTGTCCGTGGCGTCTTGATGTTTATTCCAAATGCTGTAAAAAGGGGAACAAAGAACTCGCATAAATTCTAAATATCAGAAACGGTGAAAAGCTATACGACGCCAACGGGTTAGGGCTATTTTATTAGAATATTCACAATGGGCAGACACTTGATAGCATTTCTTGAGTATAATAATATTACAGGGTATAGAATTCTGAAGAAGGGATGTTGATCCAGGTGGTTATTCTGATTGCCTTATTAAAGTTGAGAAGGACTTTTTCCTCCCGAGTCCCTAAGATGAGTAAAATTGGCTTCTACCTTGGCTTTTGTCTTCTGGATCAACTTTGCAGAATAACAGGATGAACTGGATGGATGCAAGCCTTTCTTTTAGCCTTTCAAACTACAGTATGTTACCTTTTTTTTTTATGTGAATAGAACTATATTATTTTTATTATTAGATTTATATTTATTTTTATATTGCCAATATCTTATGCCCCAAAGAAAGCAGCACTTCAATGAAAATCCAAAGTGCGTGCCGGCAACCGTAACCTTGATCCAGGGTAAAGATATTGCATTGTTCCCAATGGATCCAACCAAAAAGTGGTTTATTCACTCATGCCAATGCATTGAGATAATTCATCACTCTGTTCACCATTATCCTATGTGACTGTGTACTGTATAATGTAGAAGAAATACGTCAGCAATTCTGTTCCGCACTTCCGTTGAAATTGAATATGCCGAAAAAACTGAATATGCCCTATTCTTGTCTGCAATTGCGGACAAGAATAGACATATTCTGATAGTGCCGGCAATGTGCGGTCCGCAAAATGTGGAATGCACAATGCCGGTGTCCGTGTTTTGCGAATCTGTGGATCCGCAAAACACACACAGACATGTGAATGGACCCTTACAGACATCTGTGCATTTCAAAACACAAAGGGAGAAGAGGTTTCCAAATACCAATCTGGGCAAAAGTGGAGCAACCTTTTAAAGGGGTTTTCCCATTAAGTGTAATAGTACCAAAGTGATGCAGAAATTATCATAATGGGCCATTTTATACTATATACTTCATTTTTAGTCCTTGTCATCTTCATCTTCTGGCTAACTTACAAGGTGAAATGTGCATGACGGCCACGGTTAGCGCTGCAGTGTCGTGCAGTGTCCCCCCTGTGATAGCAGTGTCCATACATGTGTAAAGGCACCAGTTATTGGGATGGAGAGAAGACTAAGGATACGGCCACAAAGGACAGATTTTCAACCGTGGAATCTCCACTGTGGATTTTGTCTAAAAATCAGCTGTGGGTGTACCGTGAAGTTCGGACTACACATTGCGAAACTACGTAGAAATCTGCAGAATACCGTAAGTTAACATGCTGTAAATTTAAAATCTGCACTAAAGGTCAGTTATATCTCCGGGTTTTATTGGAAGCACGTGGGTGGGCTACTGTAAAAGTCTGTAGATATGACGTTAAACCTGCCAGACCACCAGATTGAGCGGACATACCACTGGCAAGAGGATTGATAGGGGACAGGTAAGTGGCTCATTTATAAATACTGAAGTATAAAAAATAGAATGACATCACAAAGATGCTTATTATTACAATTTACCACTATGTAGCTTAGGCTACTTTCACACTTGCGGCAGTGTGATCGACGACGGAACTGCCCGCCGGATCCGCCGATCTGGATGTGACTGAAAGCATTTGTGAGATGCATCCGGATGCGGATCTGTCTCACAAATGAATTGCAAGGACGGATCCGTCTCTCCGCTTGTCATGCAGACAGACGGATCCGTCTTGTATCTTTTTATTACATTTTTACCGGTCTGTACATGCGCAGATCGGAAGGACGGATACGGCATTCCGGTATTTTGAATCCCAGATCCGGCACTAATACATTCCTATGGGGAAAAATGGCGGATCCGGCATTCAGGCAAATCTTTAGTTTTTTTTTCGCCAGAGATAAAACCGTAGCATGCTGCGGTTTTATCTTTTGCCTTGTTTCCATTGTGTTTCCGTTTCTGTTCCGTTTTTCCATTCCGTTTTTCCGTATGGCATATACAGTATACAGTAATTACATAGAAAAAATTGGGCTGGGCATAACATTTTCAATAGATGGTTCCGCAAAAACGGAACGGATATGTAAGACATACGGATGCATTTCCGAATGTGTTCGTTTTTTTTTGCGGACCCATTGACTTGAATGGAGCCATGGAACGTGATTTGCGGGCAATTATAGGACATGTTCTATCTTTCAACGGAACGGAAAAACGGAAATACGGAAACGGAATGCATACGGAGTACATTCCGTTTTTTTTGCGGAACCATTGAAATAAATGGTTCCGTATACGGAACGCAAAAAACGGCCCGCAAAACGAAAAATAAAAACGGTAGTGTGAAAGAGGCCTAATACTGTGGTGAGGGCAGCAGTATCTTATGCTGTACTGTGGTATTTGTTTCTGCTGAGTATTGCAGCACCTACTTATGTGGCCCTGCCTTCTGTCAATTTGGACCCACCTACAACATAGGCCCACTTTTAGTTTTGTTTTCCAGGGCCACGTTAAAGGGGTCCTCTTACTTCAGAAAAATAGCATTAATTATGTAGAGAAAGTTAATACAAGCCACGTACTAATGTTCTGTGATTGTCCATATTGCCTCCTTTGCTGGCTGGATTGATTTTTCCATCACATTATACACTGCTCGTTTCTAGAGGTTACGTCCACCCTGCAATCGAGTAGCGGAGTCGTGCTTGCAAACTATAGGAAATCTGATTAGCCTATGTGCGGTACCACGTTCCAGGCCACCAGAGACATCTGCGTCTTTTCCTGTGGTGTGCGAGCGCGACCACCACTGATGGATTGCAGGGTGGTCGTAACCACGGAAACGAGCAGTGTATAATGTGATGGAAAAATGAATCCGGCCAGCAAAGGAGGCAATATGGATATTCACAATACATTAGTAAGTGGCTTGTAGTAACTTCCTCTATGTAATAAATGCTATTTGCAGAAGTGAGAGGACCCCTTTAAGTTCCCAGTCTGGATTGTAGGTCAAGTGACCTTTTCATACAGTGGTAAAATCTAGTATAGTAAAGGTGATTCTCCAGCACGCCATAAAAATGTTAATCCTTTATAGAAAAAAAACAAACATCTTGTACAAATAGGTAAAAACGTACGCGCTTTGGGCATAGTACAGCTTGTCCTTACTCGTGGAACAATGGTTTTCTCTTATACTGCACAAGGTGCCAATCAGATTTTATTAACATGCTTAACCCCATGCGAATTCTTTAAGAGAGATACACGGATGATTATCGGTATCTGTTCACATGAAATGTGTTGATGATTGGCACCTCTGTCAAAAAATTCCAAAAAGTCAATAAAAACACATAAGGGTACGGCCACACGCTGCGGTTTTGATGTAGTCATGATGCAGTTAGGAAATGCATGCAATCGGTTACCGCATTCACAATCACGCGTTTAGGGTGCGTTTTTTTGTCTGCCACAGTTTGAACTGTGAATTTTCCTGGTTCTTTAGCATTGCGAATAACTTCAAGTAATAACACCTGTGGTAAATCTTACAAGGCAGTTACTAATGTGTTGCGATTGTCCATATTACCCTCTCTGCTGGCTCCATTCATTTTTCCATCACTTTATACACTGCTTGTATACAGGGGTTATAACCACCCTGCAATCCATCAGTAGTGGTCGTGTGTTAACACAATAGGGAAAGGTGCTGGCCTCTCTGGTGGCCAGGACTGCTGGAGAACACATGGGCTGGCGCTTTTTCCTGTAGTGTCCAAGCACGACCACCGCTGCTGGATTACAGGATGGTCGCAACCATGGAAACGAGCAGTGTATAATGGGATGAAAAAATGAACCCAGCCAGAAAAGGAGACAATATGGACAATCGCAGTACATTAGTAAGTGCCTTGTAGTAAAATTCTCGACATGATAAATGCAGTTTGCTGAAGTGAGTGGACCCCTTTAATGGTGGTCTCAGAGTTCTCTCTGTACTGCCTACATATTCCATCTGATGACACGCACTCCATTAATGGAGGATTTGTACAAGATGTTACTCTTGTACTGGTTGATGTAACTGTTTTTGTAAACTTCCACAACGGGAATGAACACATTTATAGGTTCCGGTACATTGTCATGAGATAAGGTTTTACATTCCCTCAGAGAGAGGATATTACCCAAAGAAAGCAATCTTTTAGCCACGTATTGGACACCATTTTCCAAGCTCCTTCGCATTGTATTATCACCTTACAATACTTTCTACTATTCTATTATAGTCAGCACTATAACTTGTGCAGAAAACAATCTGATCTCGCTTTACCTCCCCATATTTTTTATTACTGTTTCTTTTAAGTAAATCCTCTTCAGGTTTTGTACTGACCTTCCCTTTTCATACAGCTGGGGAAATCCCAAAAATCCAAAAATATTAGACTCTAATTATGTAAGACAACTTTTGATGAGTCTATCTATTTATCTCTATATCTCATATCTGTCTATCTATCTATCTATCTATTTAGCGTTACCTACATTGGCTAACGTGCATGTAATGGCTCTCTTGAAGGTGAGGGTTGATTACAGTAAGACTTTCTGCCTTTGGTATATCATTATCAATGATGGATCGCTATGGTGCTGTGTTTTTCCATCCGTGATAAAGGGACTTGGTGTTTATATACCCTGCATACTCTTTCCATGACCCAGTTCCTCTTTTTAGATTCTCACCACCCAGTAGCAAAAGGCATGGGGCCAACCAGGGGTGTCTGTATCTGTAACAGCCCCATAGCAGCGGTTATGGTATGTATGTCCTTGCTGATGTCATCTGGTAGGGATTACTTGAAAGTGAACAGGTGTGCACATTCACCATTTTTTAGTGAATGACCATCAACACTTAGTCTTCGATGATCTAAAAATATTATTTGACTTGATTTTCATTACTTCATATATGTTGGTGTATGACAGATACATTTCAGAGCTTATTCTCTACTTACTTGTAGTTGGGGAAGAGGTCACACGTGTAGAAGTAGAAGTCTCTTTGTTTGGAGTGGAGATAGAAGTATGAGAACTTGTCTCACTGAGCTTTGTAGTCTTTGATGTCCATGTTGTGTTTGTGCTTGTACCAGGACGGCTAGTAGTGGTGGTTAATGAAGTGCTGGACTTGTGTCCTGAGCTTTCAGAAGTTGTATGTAAGCACCTATCTGGCACTCTACAGCAGTAGACACGGACCTCATAGTCAAAACACACTGGTGAAGAGTTCTGTTCTTTGTTGTTACAGATAAGCCCGTAGGAGACGTCACAGGTCACCTTCTGCCGCAGCTCATCTAGTGCTTTATTTGGCCAATGTCTTGCCCTGCAGGAAATGTGCAATGGCCTCTCACAGACATCATGTCCAGCCTGTCTGATATTATTATATGTTTCGTAATCCCCTCCTGATTCATATGTAGGGTAACTCACACTAAACCATTCCGACCATGAACAAACAGTTGTACAACTTTGTGCTGCAAGAGATAAAAACAACATAAAATAGTTTTTATATCACTAGAAATCTCTCACACAGCAACAAACAACCCAAGTTATGCCTTATTCACGTAGTCGGTGTTCGGTCAGTGATTTCCATCAGTGATTGTGAGCCGAAACCAGGAGTACAGCCTCCAAAGACATAAAGTATAAGGGAAAGATCTGCACCAGCTCTATGTTTAGAGATGCACCTGGTTTGGGCTCAAAATCACTGATGGAAATCACTGACCGAACACTGACATGTGAATAAGGCATTAGTCTGAGTTTAAACCGGAGTTGTGAATTCCATTTTTCTATTCTTTATCATGAAGATAGAAAAACAAAACAAAATCTAAGCTATAAGCAATCCATCAGAGAGAGGTGCCAGTGGTAACCAATGAACTCCACCAACTTATGATTATATCCATAGGGTACTGTCATGGTGTTTGTCATCTTACCAGTGCTGCGCTATTTTTCTCCAGCAAATATAATGGAATCTGTGATGGAGGTTCCAAATGGATTCTCCGGTGCAGATGTGACTGTGGTAATGTGGGACTGTGGTAATGGAGACTGCTTACAAGTGCTGCTGCTCATTAGCCACATTCCCACCCTCCTCTGTACTTCATGTGTCCTCATGAACTTCTTTCCTACAGAGATTCAGCTGAAGATCTTATCAGCTGTATTCAGGATTATAATCCCTGACAAGCAGAGCAGAGAGGAGGATGAGGCAGCTCTTTAGCTCAGTTTTGTGAAGTAACTTGTCCTGCTGTGTGATTAGGACAGGTTTTGTGTGTACTAATAGGACAGCAGCCATTTTATTTCTTGCTCCCTAGAGACAAAACGACCCATGATAACCAATGAAAGGTATTCGGAATATATTTATAATAATGTAATATTTAAGTATTTTAATTTTCTTAATTTCTGGAGAACCCCTTTTTTTTAGATTTCATAAAAACGGAAATAACTTTCAACAGTGGACATTCTGCGAACCCATGCAAACAACACCATCAATTCCTATAGTGTATGATGTCATTTCCATTTACTTTTAGTAGTGATTTCACTCATGGGAGTTGGAGAACGTGCAGGTATAGAAGTTGTATAGTGGGGAGGAGAAAAAAAAAACATATCTTTTATTAATACATCTAAAAATGCAAAATACTACATATAATATAGCCACTAGAACCCAATCTATATATAAGAAGAAGTTGGGTATGACAGGAACCCTAGACTGAACTGCACTGACACCTACCCAGCCCTAATGAACTCTAGGGACCCCCATTCACTTGCCCTATCAGGTGGTATATAGCAGGGCAACCGTCCTGAAAAGTACACCACCAATACCTCAGGAACCTTTGCCTATGAATTTCCAGCTATGCTCCTACTATATTAGACCTATTCCAATGTGTTTTTTTAATTAATGCGCAGCTCATCCGGGAGACAGAGGGTCATAGTAACCGGACACAAGACTATAAGTCAGTTGTAGGTGTAGAAAGCATTCCTAGAAATGTAATACTAGAGTCTGGCATGGTCTCTGTTGTAGACTTGGTTGCGGATGAAGCGTATTGATGCTAGAATTGCTGTGGGTTTACCTGGTGCTGACATCAGGCCAGCATGCGTAAGTTGGTAGATAGCCTAGTACTGCTTCCATGTGCTTATTAGAATAAGCTGTCATGAGGGTTTACATGAGGAATAATACTATGTCAGGCCATATGGGGAAGATTTATCAAAACTGGTGTAAAGAACAACTGGCTTAGTTGCCCTTAGTAACCAATCAGATTCCATCTTTTATCTTTTAGAGCTTCTTTGGAAAATAAAAAGTGAAATCTGATTGGTTCCTATGGACGACTAAGCCATATTTTCTTTACACAAGTTTTAATAAATCTCCCCAATAATTGTTTTGTAACTTGCATTTTTTCCCTCTGAAATCTGTAATTGTATTTTTTTTCAGTAATAGAGGGCAGAGACTAGCAGGAATCCTGTCGGCCTAAGCACTACACATGGAAAGACAGGAAATCCTGCACCCCAAGGGCTCATGCACATGATTGTTGCTTGGTTTCGCATCCGAGCTGCATTTTTTGCGGCTCGGATGCGGACCCATTCACATCAATGGGGCAACAGCCCAATGATGTCCCAAGTTTCATTAGTCTGTTTAAACTGTGCTAAAGTTGAATATATATGTGTTCCTGTGTTTCTGTGATTCTAGTCCTTTAAGACTGCAGCCATTGTAATATGATGCTGGAGTGACACGCCCCTATGATGATGTCAGCCTGCCTGTTTGCTGACAGAGTATGAGAAGAGAAACAGGAAGTGACGAGACAGGGACAGGGCCGGACTGGGCTGCCGGGATACCGGGAAATTTCCCGTTAGGCCGGCAGGCCTGAGTGCCGCAAGGCCGCGGCCCTGGTGACAATTGGGGGCGGCCGGCGGCAGGGCACAGCAGAAGATGAGCGCTTCCATTGTGGAAGCGCTCATCTCCATAAGATGGCGATACAAATGTCTGTTCTACGGCAGGGGAGGGAGAGGTGTGTCCCCTCCTGTTCCTCTGATAGGCTGCCAGCACTAGGCCAGCAGCCTATCAGAGGCCGGTGCAGGCGGCGCAATGATGTCATCGCGCGGCCTGAGCCGTATAGCGAGGGACACAGGCCGGAAGAGACCTGCATCGAATCGCTGGAGGTAAGTATAAGTGTTTTTTTTTATTTTTTATATAGGTACAATACTGGATCATGATGGGGGGGCTACTGGCACATAAGGGGGGGCTACTGGCACATAAGGGGGGGCTACTGGCACATAAGGGGGGCTACTGGCACATGATAAGGGGGGCTACTGGCACATGGGGGGCTATTGGCACATGATGAGGGGGCTACTGGCACATAAGGGGGGCTACTGGCACATGATAAGGGGCAGCTACTGGCACATAAGGGGGCTACTAGAACATGATAAGGGGGGCTACTGGCACATGATGGGGGGGCTACTGGCACATGGGGGGCTATTGGCACATGATGAGGGGGCTACTGGCACATAAGAGGGGCTACTTGCACATGATATGGGGCAGCTACTGGCACATAAGGGGGCTACTGGAACATAATAAGGGGGGCTACTGGCACATGATGGGGGGGGCTACTGGCACATGATGGGGGGGGCTATTGGCACATAAGGAGGGGCTACTGACCCATGATAAGGGGGGGTTACTGGCACATAAGGGGGCTACTGGAACATGATAAGGGGCGGCTACTGGCACATGATAAGGGGCGGCTACTGGCACATGATTAGGGGCGGCTACTGGCACATGATAAGGGGCGGCTACTGGCACATGATAAGGGGCGGCTACTGGAACATGATAAGGGGGGGCTACTGGCACATACGGACGACTACTGGCACATACGGACGACTACTGGCACATACGGGGGGCTACTGGCACATAAGGGGGGCTACTGGCACATAAGGGGGGCTACTGGCACATAAGGGGGGCTACTGGCACATGATGGGGGGCTACTGGAACATGATAAGGGGGGCTACTGGCACACATGGACAACTACTGGCACATGATAAGGGGGCTACTGGCACATAAGGGGGGCTACTGGCACATAAGGGGGGCTACTGGCACATAAGGGGGGTTACTGGCACATAAGGGGGGCTACTGGCACATAATAAGGGGGGGCTACTGGCACATTATAGGGGGGGCACTCTGGCTACTGGTCGAAAGGCTCATTGGGGGGGATTGTAACAGGACTGCTGTAGAATATCGAAAATAGCTGGTCAAGTAAAATGTTGCATGCAACAATCATTAAATAGGTGGCCACACGTGTTTTAAAATGAACGCTTTCTCCTATTATAAACAAATAAATAATGACGCAATGCTGTGGGGTTGGTATGCAACTTTTTCCAGGGCTGGTTTTTATCCCCAGTCCGGCCCTGGACAGGGAGCAGCAGACAGGTGTCTGTGCTGTGTTGAGAGTGTGTGGAGCTATTAGAGGACTTTCCTGTGCAGCCAAGCTGTATGCATTTCAGTCCAGAGGTGGACAGAGTATAAAGAGACATTTAGTGGAGCCACGCTGAAAAGACTGTGCTCAGTGGCTAATCAGTGAAACTGACATTGTGGCTGTGTATATTGCCACCAAAGTTAGAGACTCGCAGTGCTGTTGAGTACCGGACAGTAACTGCAAAACCCTGGCTTACATCACACCATTGGGCCCCACCGCGCGCTTCTACAGACTGTAAGCGGTCCACCTGGACCACTTGGAAAAAGGGTGGGTGCGCACCCAACTGTGAAGTTAGGGTCAGTCAGGGATAGTTTAGGGAATATTGTTCATTCAGTGTCCGTACTGCCGAAGCTGACATAGTAAAAGTGGAAACTGTTGTAGAATCTGATTAAAGAACATAGCGGCTCACTTTCCTGGTATCAAAGGAGGGGTGCTCTTGCTTGATAGTGATTTTACCCAATCACAGATGAATGTAATATACATTTTCAAATATGGCAGGCACTCCTCATCTGGTTATATTGGGTGATCAAGGATTGATATAGATATTGACATTATATCATTTATTATCACAATGTTATAAAGTAATATAAAATAATTTGACAATAGTTTTCAACAACAATGGTTTAAAAACAACAATTTAAACAATAAAAATTAAAAATTAAATATATAGAAAAAAGCATCAATGTTTATTTTATAATTGCTACTATAAACATTGATGCTTTTTTCTATATTTTTAATTTTTATTGTTTAAATTGTTGTTTTTAAACCATTGTTGTTAAACTATTGTCAAATTATTTTATATTTTATAACATTTTGATAATAAATTATATAATGTCAATATCTATATCAATCCTTGTTGTAGAATCTGGCTTGAATTGTTCATACTATACTGTGTATTTTGCCTTTCCTTCCCTGTTCTTTTCCCTTTAACTTGCCTTTATTAACCTGTAGTAAATGCATTTTTCTTGAACTTGACTACTGCGTGTGCGTTCTTTTCTGGTTGAGGAGCCCAAACCACCTGCCTTGCTCTCAGTTCACAAATTAGCGTAGTCGGCAGGATCCGCTTACCAGAGTGGACGGCGATGCACCCGTTAGGGGGGATGGTGCTGGAGGAAGAATGCCAGCAGGGGCTATAATGAGTCAGTTAGCTAAATTTGATGGCAATAATATGTCTGTGAGTGTGTGGGTGGAACAGATACAAATGGTACAGCGAATGTACCAGACCGCACCAGAAGTACTAGTAGAGCTAGCCATATTGACGGTACAAGGGGATGCTAAGACCACGGTAATAATGCGACCATTCGAACAAAGACAGACATTTTAGCAAGTGGTCCAGATTCTAGAAACTATCTATAGAGAAACCGCATTGCTGGTGTCACTGCAGGCTCGGTTCTTCCAGAGGGTACAACACCAGAATGAAAGTCTCCCCCAATATGCGAATGCTCTACAAGAACTGCTACAAGATATTCAAGGGAAAGAAAGAGGGGGCTCATCAGCCTTTTGTAACCCTGATCGGACTCTCCGTGACCAGTTTGTCCTGGGGATCCGTGACGGCAGTTTAACTGTTACTATGCAGGACTTTATACGAGGAGAGACTGATGCTAAATTTCATGACCTACAGGTAAAGGCCATTGCACGTGCCAATAGTATGGTCCTGAAGCCCCAGACCGCAGTTGGAGTCCCTTTGTCGCAGGGGGCTAGCTCTGGCCCAGAAATAGTAGAAAAGAGGACGTTTAAGAATTTCTCACAGTAATGCAGAAATTGCAAGAGCAAATGGAACGCCTGCAAACCAGTTGTGCTGAAAATTCTATGAGAATTGCAGACTTCCAGAAAACTAGAGACGAAGGGGCGGGCCGTCCACACCAAGAAGGTCAGAATCACCCACAACCCCGCTGGAGGGATAAGGACAGGACCTACTGAAGGGGTCCAAATAATTTAGTACAGCGCTCAGGAGAAACCAAAGGGGCTTACCGAAGGGGCCAGAACCGATGGCCAGAACGACGGGAGATATATGCTGCTGGGAGTGTGGACAGATGGGCCATGTTGCTGCTAAATGTCTAGAGCAGCGACAAGCTTATGAGAGACTGCCGTTAAACTGAAGTCCCCTGCTGCTGTAGGGCGTGTAGTAGGGAACACTGAGAAGGAGACTATGTGGGGAGAATTCCTTGATGAGGACCTAATCGCTGCAAGTCCCATCATACAGATGGAATTGGAAGGTATTCCGGTTACCGGGATCATTGACATGGGTTCCCAAGTAACGACCCTGAGTAGAGACTGTTATGAACAGTACTTACGGCAACATGTGAAATATAATCCCCATACATTCATACGACTGATCGCAGCTAACCAATTACCAGTCCCAGTGGTGGGAGTGGCCTGGATGAATGTCTGGCTTTGCGGTCAAGATCTAGGTAAGAAAGGCATTGTGGTGGTACAGGAGTCACATGAAGTAAAGGTCCCTGTCATTTTAGGGATGAATGTGTTAAAAGAATTGGATCAGATTCTCTTTGGAAAGAAAGGTCATGGTTATTGGAAAGAAGCCATCACCCATCGGCCTACTCAAACAGCATTCCAGCGACTCATCCGGACATGTGGCTTACAGAAAAGTTTGGATGCACAGCGTCCTCTGGCTCGAATTTCGGTCCATTTGCATACAAAAGTTACACTGCCACCCAGTAGGGAGATGATAGTGTCCATGCCTGTAGGCACCTGTCAGAAACTAGAAGGCATAGCTGTGTTGGTAGAACCACTATAAGGGTGTATTGGCTTTTATTATTGAATCATTAAAGGTTATGTTTTAGAAGAGTGGTGTTTCTGTGAATCTGATTGAAATTACCACATTCTACTATAGTCCCCTTGAACAGGGTTATGCTCAATCTGTGAGTCTCTTGGTAGAACCTTTGCAGGCAGCTGAAGGGGGTGTTGATTCGCTAGTAGCCCATTCCTTGGCAGTAGTTCGCAATGGGAGAGTACCACTCCGATGTGTAAACACCCAGGACCAGAGTGTACTGTAGACCTGACCCCAGGAAGGCTGCTGGCTAACATCTATGTCACTCTGGAGGAAGTAAGGAAAGTAACCTCCGATGCAGCTGAAGCCGGCTGAAAGGGATGAGTGGACTGTAACCGCAACCGTTCCTCATATTGTCAAGGCCGAAGCCGAACAAATAGAGGTGTGTGCGCTTAAAATGTGATAAAGAAAGTGCTGTGCAAATGTGCCATCACTCAGTGGCCCGGTCACCAGTAAGTTTAGGCACCCCAGGGTCACCACTCCTGGGGCACTATGCACTTTGGGCTTTTAACACGACCCAGCGTCAAGGCTTCGATCCGTGGTTCCCTGTTCCGCTCAACGTCTATAGGTTGGGCATCCACAACCCTCCCCATGGGCGGAGTACAGTGCAAGGAGGTACACTGAAGAAAGGGTACTACACAGTGTTTCTCTGCTCTACATCTCGGGAGTAAACTCCACCGGACGGATAAGAACAGATACTACACATGATCTTAGCCATAAAGGCTGAGAAACGAGTTGGAGCTTACTGGCTCTCAGTCAGATGAGAACTGGTCTTGAATGTCTCATTGCACACAAGGCTGCCATTGTAAGGTATGCTGACTACCTGTATCATGGATAGATTGTTGGCTTGCACATACATAGCTTTTGGCATATAGCCTTTGTGGGATTGTTTGTTATAGTTAATGAAATTGTGCGTGCAATATGTGCATATTACATTGCTGATTTTTGCATCGCAAATTTTTGAATTTGTTGAGGAAGGGTTGAGACGCATCCATATATATATATATATATACATACATACATGCAAACACGTGCGTGCATGTATGATATATATGCATGCATTAATCACGTTATAGGAGGATGTGTGCGGATGTTCCCAGCATCTGTGCACATCTGCCCTTAGTGGCCCACAGGGGCTCATGAAGGCCCCTGTGGGATATATGTGATCCCTTTTAATATATGTAGGGGCTTGTGCCCCCTTATGATGTAGGGGCTTGTGCCCCCTTATGATGTAGGGGCTTGTGATGTGCCCCTTATTATATGTGCCCCCTTATATATATATATATATATTAATGTGGTCCCTTATATAATCCCCCTTAGAAGTATGATTAATGTATACATGTGTATGGATGTGCCCCAAGCATCGATACACATGTATATTCATATTATGCCCCCTTGTCATATCCCCATACCATATAAATCCCCCCCCCCCTTACATGGACACAGATGCATCAATGTAAATGTGCCCCAAGCATTTACATTGATGTAATCTGGGTGAAGGCGCCAGGATGACCGGACAAGGTCCGGTCATTCTGGTGACCTCAAAAGGATTCAAATTCAATAGAATTTGAATCCTTTTGTTCTAATTATCTGCAGTCCTGCTGGAGATAATTAAGCATAATAGAGAGAGAGGAGATACCTCCGCTCACTCTATTATGTGCATTCTGGCATCGCAATTCCCTTGCGATGTCCGGAATGCTGGGAGCTACAGGCAGGAGATCAAAGGATCTCCCGGCTGTCAGCAAGTGCACGCGGCGCGCGTGCAGGGACGCGCGGGCAGCGCGGTGACGTCATCTCACCGCGCCGGCCCACGTGTCCTGCACTGTGGTGTGGGTGCGCGCGCGCGCCCCCTGGTGGCGCGGGAGTGCGGGCCGCCGGGGGGATAAATATCCGGCGGCCCCGGCACTCAAGAGAGGTTGGGGACCCCCCCCCCCCACCTAAGAAGAGGAGCGCGTCCTGCGCTCCGGGAGGAGTTAGGATCGGGGCCCCCCCAGATGGAGAACACATCGGCGCTCAGGAAGAGCGCAGGCAGCCACCCGGGTTGCGCTGCGCTAATCCACAGCGCGGCCCCCCCACTCCGACACAAGGACCGGACCCCTGCCGCCCCCCCAGAGGAGAGCACGATCGGCGCTCTGTACAGAGCGGCCCCCTGGCTGGCGAGGATCCCCCTAGAAGAACGAGCAGTAACCATAAGTATCAACCTCCCCCTCCTATACCCCTTCTGTGCCCCTGATTCTATCCCCTACATCCCCTGGTCCCTTGCCTTTCCCTAGACCCCTGATCTCTCCCCTGGTTACCCCTGATCTCTCCCCTGATCTCTCCCCTGATCTCTCCCCTGATCTCTCCCCTGATCTCTCCCCTGATCTCCCCTGGTCACCCCTGGTTACCCCTGGTCTCCCCTGGTCACCCCTGGTCTCCCCTGGTTACCCCTGGAACCCTATACCCCCCTAAACACCCCAGGTAGACCCTGATTAACCCCTGGTTCCCTGTGTGCCTGCTCTCCCCTGGTTCACCCCCCATAGACCCCTGAACCCTGAATAACCCCTGTTTCCCTGCCTTGGTTCCTTTTGTAGAGCATGCTTCTGCTCTGCAAACAAATCCTTATAACCCTTCGTCATCCGTAGGGACAGTGTATAGTCAGGTGGGGTGGATTGTCAATATACCTGTATGTGTGAACTGTGTAGTTAGTTTATGGGTGGAATTGGGAACGTGTAGTGTAGTTTAGGATTGTATATTTAATGCTGTATTGTAGTGTACTGCGTGCGTAGTGTATTGCTAGTGTAATGCGTGGTGTAATAAATACTGTTATATTTGTACCCTTTTGTGTAGCGTGTACTTGTTAGTGGTAGCGAGTTAGTAAGGCGCATGCAGCTAGCATTAGCGATCAGTGTAGAGCATAGCGAAAGTGTTATTATTATATAAAGGCATAAATGGGCGGAGTTATCACTAGATGGCTCCTCCCATTTATGAATATTAATTATCGATATCTGCATAAATATTGGTGATTAATATTCCCCCTTTACAGAATTCACAAATTTATTGCGAATATTCAACTAAAAATTTGCAAAATATTGCGAATTCGAATATTGCCTATGCCGCTCATCACTACGACTGACACGTGAGATATTATCAGTCCTGAGTCAGTGGGAGAAGTTGGAGATGAAAAAAGGAGTGATATGCCGAAAGGTCTATCTACCTTCTGAAATCGACATTCGATACCAAATTGTGGTGCTTAGTGTATTGGCTCGCTCATTGGCGGTTGAGGCTCATAATTAGAATGGACATTTTGGTCACGAGAAGACCTTTAGTTGGTTACAGCGACTGATTTACTGCCCTGGTCTCCGTCCAATGGTCGAAGAAGTATGCCAAAGCTGTTGAATTTGAGAGATCCATAAGGCAATAGAACAGAGATCTCCCCTGCAAACCATAGTGACCCAGGAACCTTAGTCTATCATGATGATTTCCAATCTTATGGTGGGCCCATCCAACAGTATTGCCTCGTAATGGTGGACCACTTCACCAAATTTGCGGTGGTGACCGCCACCAAGGACTAGACAGCTGAGCCAGCAGTTCGGGCTCTGTGCCAAGATTTCATTCAAGTGTATGGGTGTCCCCAACTCAAACTGACATTGTGGCTGTGTATATTGCCACCAAAGTTAGAGACTCGCAGTGCGGTTGAAGTACCAGCGGAGCCCAAACCACCTGCCTTGCTCTCGGTTCACAATGGAAACACAAACAAACGGAACGTTCAGTTCAGTTTTGTCCCCAGACCCCATTGACAATGAATGGCGACGAAACTGAAGTGTTTTCCTCCACTATTGAGATCCTATGACTGATCTCAATACCGGAAGGGGAAAATGTTGGTGTGAAAGTAGCTTGACTCTCTGTAGCACATCCTCAGAAGCAGCAAGGCTTATAATAGATGCGCAGATCTCAAGGTGATTGTCGAGAAGCTAGCGTTCCTTCCCAGCAATCGCCTGTTTGTTAGTGAAGGAGACTTCTGCTATTACATGCAGCAATCTCCTCCTCAGTATGGGGAGAAGCGATCACTAATGCCATTGCTCGCTCCCATACCGAATCACTGTTTGCCAGCAGCAGATAGTGAATACATGGCACGATCTGCCGCCGGCAAACGATGATTTTTCAACCTGCTGAAAGATTCCAATTGCCCATTAACCTTTAATCTATTTTCTTGGAAAATAGTTTCACTAACTAAACCAACTCTTACCTTGCGTTGCCAGCTCTGACGTAATGGAGGATGAAAAAAGTGCAGATCCTGAAGTTATATCTAGACTTCTGGTTGTAGTCTCCAGGATTGTGGTAGATGTACTGATACCAATAGGAGTTGTGGTTAATGGGGTGGATTCAGAACATATCCACTGGCAGCACTCCACTTGGACTTCATAGTTAAAACACTTTTGCCAAAGGTTGTCATCTAGCTTCTGCTCACTGTTCTTACAGATGAGTCCATATGAGACATTGCAATGTACAACCTGTTTTAAGTTATCCAAGTTGACATTGGGAGCATTTGCTGCTCTGCATTGAATCTGTTCTGGGACTTCACAGAACACATGGTGTTTCCTTATCTCGTCATATGTTTCATAGTCACCACTACCCACATCATCTCCTGGCTTACTTACATCAAGCCATTGGGTCCACTGGCACACTTTTTCATAAACACAAGCTACAAGGGAACACACAAGACGTGACATATATTAAAGCAGATACATTTATACAGGAAGTCCAGGAGATGCAGGTAGACCACTACAATCACTATGATGCAGGGATCAGGGTTGGACATTACAAGAAATGTGACTCTCACACAGACCCTGTTTCACAAACTGCACGTTTGTCTAAGACTGGCCTGAAATGTGCTTTATATATGCTGTCAGCTTAATATATACAGTTAAAGGGGATGTTACACAAAAAATATTTAATGTTTTTTTTTTTAAACCAGCAACTGGGTTCTTTTTGTGTTTGCATGTAATTAAAAATGTGGTACAGCCACTGAATTGTTCAATAAAACGTATCTGTATAGTGTCACCTGCTGTTTGTTCTTTTGATTATTTCTCCTAAGTAATATCAGTGAGGTGGTCGCACATGCTCACTTCCTTCTTTCAGCTGCCACCACATTTACTGTTAGAAGCTGTTACAGTTACAGGAAAAGAGCTGTAGAAGAAAGGACATCCCCTCTCCCAAAAAGGACATGCCCTCTAGGCTGCCAGCCTGAAGAGAATCTAGCAGAGCAATCTGAACAGAATATGGAAAGCTGTAGATACATGTGAGCTACACAGCTGGTTCTAGCTTTGTTAGAGATTGTCATCGATGATGTCTGATTTCCATTTTTTTATTTATTCATGGAACTGTGAAGGACCATAGCTTTGTGGGTACTTGGTTGAAATTTTTTGACTAGGAGATTTCAGTCTTAGAAAAGCAGTGACACACTGATGTAGACCCTGTCTCCATTACACAAGATTTCTTTTTGACCCTGTTTCTTTTCCAACACATCAACTGTACATGGGTTACATACAGAGTCCAGACAAATCATCCAAAAATGAATAGTCATATAATGTATCAAAGAATAAAGCTATAGTGTAAAAAGGCTGCCTACAGCTCACCAGCCTTATAATTTCACTATAAAGTCCAAAACCAATCTATGTTATTATCCTGTTCGACTCATCATTTGAATGTTTGCCTTACCTGGACCCGTTTAGAATTGTTCTTGAAAAATATTAATAAAAAAACAACTTACTTGTTGAAGAGTGGTGGGTCCCAATGGTCACTGGAGTCGTAGTAGTGACTAAAACAAAATTTTGAAATAATTTCTTTCACCATATCTTCATTTTTGTCTCCTACATCAGATAATTCTATATTGTTTAGGTAAGTTGTTTCATGCCGTTTCTTTCTAATTGAATCATTCGCTACCGATCTAGCAAACTGCCGCAGCATATTTCATGGGTAACATACTGTAGTGCACCTACTTTATTTGCCATCATACACTTTCTAGTAGAATAGCGGTTCGATTAACACTTGCTACATCAGTATATTTGACTCGCCAGAGGGTTTATGGGAAATAATGGGAAGTGACAAGTGCCGTAATACCATGGTCAGTACTAAGTTTCATGCCATTAATAGCTACAATTAGAGATGAGCAAATTTCTTAAAATTAGTTTTGAGTTTGATTCTAACAAATTGGTTAGGAGATTAATTTTGGGTAGTAATAAATTTCAACCCAAAATGAAAGCACCCCAATTGCCCTAGAAAGTTGTGAATGACATTTTGGGGTCTCCCATGACTGTTTCTGACCCCTTTCAAACTTTTTAATGCCAAGACAGCATTGGTAATGTCAAAGTGACAGTGACATATACAACTATGGCTAAACGGACGGCAGCCAAATCGAATTGGAAAAGATTCAACTGGTATCCGAATTTCTGGGAAATCTGAGACAAATCAATTTGTTTAGAATTGTTTTGTTCATCTCTAGCTACAATAATACCTTCTAGACATTGGGGCAGATTTATCATACCTTCACTCCAGAATTCTGGCTTTAAAAGTCGCAAAATTGGGTTTGCACTTGCACAAAATTTTTGCGACTTTTGAATATCTACACCACTCACTCCAGTTTTGGAATGTGGGGGGAAAAGTAGGCGTATGTAGGTATTAATGAGTTTCACTCCAGATTCATCATTGAGACTTTTTTTTAAAAGTCGCAACAAAAGTCGCAATCTCACTCCAGTAGGAGGGTGGAGTACTTATTTCTAGACAAAAGTGTTAGGTTTAAGGAAAAGACAAGTTTATAAAACAACATGCGACATTTGATAAATGTGGCATAAAGTACGGCAACACAGACTCAAGAAAACCTGACTTCAAATATTCCCTTTGTGATAAATTACCCCCAATGTCTCTTTTATATGCTGCTCTATGGTGACCCCACAAGCAAGCAAGCCCTGGAGATATTCTACTCTAGAAGCAATGCACCACAATACGGCATCCAATAGAATATAGTAAGAGTCTTTTTCTGTTGGTTACCTATGGAATAGCAGAGAAAACCTTACTATGCATTCGTACGAAATTTAAGAAAAATGAAGGAATGATATGGGCCCATATCTATAGGTACCAGATTACAGCTCTGTACAACTTGACATTTTTTAAGGACCCTTAATTCGGCTTTGTGTATGAGGTATAATTTCATCTAATAATTACCCCCTCAAAGGGACAAATAGTAACTATGTGACGTACGCTCTACAACTCCCATGATGCAGGAGTTACAGACTGTATCGCATGATCCTTTGAAATGGCTGCTGACTGGCTTCGAAGGGTCATTCGAACAAGAACATGGAATGAGGATTTTTTTTTCCAGTGCCTTCTCTTTGACTCTTTGGGGGGTCTGTTTAGTGTGCACAGTTGTACCTATAAGTATGCCTTGTACTGATGTCCTTGTTTTACTAGACATGTCATAATGATCAGTTCTCTTCAAGAACATTGTAAACATATCACAAATAAAAGCAAGAATAATCCAATGTAGTTTTACCCATCGTAGGTGCAGTTGGAGAGATGGTCGCAGGGGTAATAGAGGTGGTGGTGATGGGTGTTGTACTGGAACAAGCAGAGGCATCTACGAACAAAAAGTCAGGAGAAAGAAATGTTCAATGGATTGCAGAATCGGAGGATCTTGAGGATGGGTCATCAGTAGTAAAATCCTGTAAAACCACTTTAACAAAATTCTAAAGCAAAATGTTCCAAAAAGGTGTGAAAAATGTCAAAAACTACACTAAAGTGAACCAGGCAGTGAACTTTGCCAAACCGCTAATACTGCTTGTTAGATATCATAAAAAGCATGCCTATAATGCCATAGATGAGAAAATGATGTTTTAGTTTATCTTGTGCCATATATTAATTAGTGTTCAGCGTTTCCTTAGCAGGGAAGTGGTTTTGCCAGTTAAACCTTCCCAACCCCATCCTGTTTGCGTTTGATAGATAACATTCTAGATCATCATCTAGTGCAGAGCCTGAAGAAGGACTGCATCACTTCCACCCTTGTTGTTCTTCGAAACTCTTTGTCCACTGTTCCCTCAGGTCATGAAAAGGACATAGCATAATATATCAGTATTTCTGTGAAATGTTCCTTTAATTCTATGTATCATGAGAATTATAGCATAATTATATATGAATAGAATATTTTTTTAGAAATACATATGAAATACCTACCTTGTTTTTGACAGTCAATGTTTCCATTTGAAGAGCAGACACTAACATGAGAGAAAACAGTCATATGTTATATTTGACTATTAATATTGGAACACTCCTTGAAAAATAAAATTGTGTTCCATCTGCCCCAGTCAACAACAACAATGTAAAAGTTTAATTTCTTACCATTTATGACAATTCATATAATGAGGCACTTCTATTCCAGATTTGTAGTGAACCTCATTAACATAGCAACCACATTGCTCCTTGGTCACACATTTCTTGTTTGCTTCATCGAAAATAGGTTTATCCTTTGGGCAAGTTGGGTAGCAACCTTAAACCACAAAATGCATGTTAAAGAAGAGGGGTTTAAATTGAACAATTAATATAAAATTACAACTAAATTAATAATAAATTCATACAGATATACAGAAATCTTGTTATAATGATAATAATCTATAGTGTATATAAAAATTAAATTATAATTTCTCTGTAGTCACTCACCTTCCAGATAAGTAATGGTGACTTTAGTGTAGATGTTGTTGATGGAACGACACGTTTTTACACTGTGATTACCACATGGGTGATAATGCCACTCACATTCACCCTTAGGGTTGTAGTAGTCACAAAATATGGCTATAATAAAACAGAAATTTCATCGGTACTTATCTTTTACATAAGAATATATGTTAGCATGATAAGCATCACTTTATATCTGTTAGGCTACTTCCACATCTGCGTTTTTGCTGGATTCGTCATGGGTCATCAAAAACCCTTCCATTAGGATAATACAACCGGCTGCATCCGTTATGAACGATCTGGTTGTATTATCTCTAAAATAGCCATGACGGATACGGCACTAAAACCATTGTTTTGTGTCCAAGAAAACGGATCCGGCACCATTGACTGACATTGTATTTCATGCCGCATCTGTCTTGCTCCGCATCCCAAGATCCACTCAAAAATGCTGCTTGTAGCATTATTCTGTCCGGCATGGGAAGTCAACCAAATGGAACGGAATGTATTCTCGTGCACTCAGTTCAGTTTTGTCCCCATTGATAATAAACGGGGACAAAACTGAAGCCTTTTCCTCCGGCATTGAGATCCTATGACGGAAAGTAGCCGTATATAATTCCATTTTATATAAACAATTATACTGTACTTTATTGAAAAAAATAGGGCTTACAAAACCAAAGGATGTTCCCCTGTGCTACATCAGAGAACAGATCAAACCAAAAACTGCACAGGAGAACTTAAAAAGGTATAAATACATCTTTATTGAACATATATGTCACGTAGGGGAGGGAACAGTGCAGCCTTGTTCTCCACCAACACCACTCTCCCTACCTACTTGCATGATCCGCCCTAAATGTCAACCCACAACTTGGCCACAGTCTCTGACTTGACTAAGTGCAGGGTCTAAACCCAGTGGGGTAAAAGAGTAGTAAGAGAACCAGACAGGCAAAACCAGGACCGTATCAGAGTCCAATAGCTAAGTCAAAATCAGGCCACAGTCCAAAACAAAGACATGTCAGAACCAGCACAAGATACAAACACAGTGTCAAATGGGGTCAGATGGGGTCAGTGCCAGGAGATAACGTCAGAGGAATATCTCTGTGTCATTCTCTACAACCTTAGGCCCTCACGTGGCATAGCACAGTTCCTTACACTACACCCTCTTAGGCCCAGCATTTGACATAACACCGTTTCTTACCCTACACCCCCTTAAGCCCTGCACTTGGTATAGAACAGTTCCTTTGGTGTCCCTTTAAATTTCCCATGTAGGTATGATTTATTATGTTAATTGAACTCACGGCATATGTCTGGTGTTCTCCAGTAGACACAGGCTTCTGCTTTGGTACACTCTTGAGCATAGGCAGCAACTGCAGTACAGAAGCATTCACAGTCTCCACCACTGTCACATGAGCAGGCATCATTTACACAGGCCTCATAAAATGGTTTTGGATCAACCTAGAAGAATATTAATTCATGTGGATGTGCATACGATCCATGAAACACACAATATATTTCTTTAACCCCTTAGTGACCACTAATACGCCTTTTAACTGACTTAAACAAAGGAGGTTTTAGCTAAACAGCTTGCTTTAATCAATCAGTACATGTACTTAAAATGGTGCATTAAAAGCTATAACTTGTCCTGCAAAAAATAAGACCTCATACAAGTACATTGATGAAAAAACACTTGGTCACTAAGGGGTTAAAGAAAGTTTGTAGGATCATAAATATAATAAGGGGAAGGGATGGATCACCTTTACACATCAGTTTTTCAAGTGCTGTATTGCACCAACATGTATGACTTTTTGCCACCTGCCTCACCACTTTTACAAAAAGTGGGTGGCATGAGTGGAAAAAGGTGGGTCACAGGTGGTACCTCCTCTGGCCAACTCATTTAACAACATGTGCACCAGAAAACTGGCACACATTAGACAAGAAATCTACACCAACAAACTAACTGGCATAGATTTCTCTTTGATTCCTTCTACTGTAGAACCCTTGATAATGAGCCAGAATTATCACCTCTTAAAGGGAGTCTGTCTCCTACCTGACCGGTTTTAAACAGATCACATTGTTCAATGGGGCACAAAGACATGACACAGATGTTACCTGTGTTTAGTTTTTCAGACGCTTCAAATCGCCCAAAAAGTCATTTTTATCATATGCTAATGATCCGTCGCAAGTGCCCAGGGGCGGAGAGTTTTCTGAAAGTGCCCAAGTTCCCCTCACTCGTGCCTAACTCCGCCCCTTAGTAAACTCAGGCCAACCCTGTGGCATCATATTTCCCTATAGGCCCTTTCGCGCATCGCTGCTGGGTCTGGGTGTGCACAGTGTTCTGCCCACTGTAGGCAGAGGCACAGAGATATGCAGTGCACATGCACCAGTTTCAAACTTACACTGCTTCCTTCTAGCAGTGTTCCCAGTGATGTCACCGGCACTAATGGGCGGGCTTTAGCGTTGCCCTAGCCTGTAAAAAGGCTAGGGCAGCGCTAAAGCCCGCCCAGTGCCAGTGACGTCACTAGGAACACTGCTAGGCGGAAGCAGTGTAAGTCTGTAAACAAAAAACGCTGAAATGCTCCAATGCTCATCTCAGAGGGGCTGCCTAGGTGAAGAAGGAGATATTTCTAGGTTCAGCTCTGAACCTGGACAACCCCTTTAAAAGGAATCACACTTGCAAGGCTATTTTGTTTCCTTTAATGAGAGGAATAAACCAGTTTTCTACTGGCTAACATGGTACCGGACTTTTATCTTATGTCAGTGTATGTAACATTCATATATGTATATAGTTATGGAGAAAGTTCAGTATCACTTGAGCTGTAGCCAGCATGTCCTTCATGAAACTGTGGCCTCAGGTCTTCACAGACTATGACCTTAAGGGTACAGCCACATGATCAGGTTTCTTGATTCAGTTCTTGAAGCCAAAACCAGGAGTAAATTTAAAAAAAGAAGTGGCATTTGTCCTTTATACTTTCTCTCCTTTTATGATCTACTCCTGAATTTGGCTTTCAAATCAGGAAACCTGACCATGTGGAAGTTCCCAAACAAGAACCAAGCTAATGGTCCACAAGTCCATATTTGTCCCTACACTCCTGTATGGTAGTGGTTACCTGTCACCTAAACATTTTCAAGAGTTTTTATCAGCACAGCCACCAGAAGACTGAGACATATATGACCAGTATCAAGGCCAAGATCCTGCAAAACCAACTCTGCTGGACAGGTAACTGCATCAAAATGCCCAACTGAAGACTTCTCAGACAAGCCCTGTGCTCTCAGCCTAGTCGAGGCCAGAGAACACGAGGTGACAAGATGAAGAAATTCAAGTGCACCTTCAAGATCTACTTTAAAAAAAAGGCCAGATCAACATTGGGACACTCTGGAATTAGAACTTATGGGACAGCCTATCAAGGGTCAGTTAAGTTTGAGACTGGCTACCTCTCCAATGAGGCAAACAAAATTTGATGATGGAAGGAGAGAGGGGAACACCAACAGAAACAGATATTTGAAAACAGAATCTTATGCCTCTCTGACCCAAAACCTGTGGCTCAAGGATTGAAGTCTTGCCATTTTAGGATGCATAAGCAGTCTTGATGGCATCATTCACATTTCAAATCACCATCAATGATGATAATGAGACACAGAGGCAATGAATGCCCACATCAGTCCTTATATTCTCCCTACATACAAATGAACCAATGGTTGAGATTTATCAAAATTGGTGCAAAACTGACTTCAGATTCTACTTTTCATTCTTCAGAGGTTCGGTCCTTTTGGAAAATGAAAGATCTGATCAATCTGATTGGTTGCTGGTTTGGTAAATTTCCCAATGTGTTATTTTTTTGTTCTTTGATCCAACATATATATTTGCTAATTACTACCTTGCTATGACAGATTTTAAAAACTTGACTTTTGATTAGACCACACTGTTTCTCAGCCCAGGAATGTCGATGAGGATTTTGACTGCAGGGGTTGAGTACATCAGTAGCATCAGGACACGTGGCATCCACTTTCCAGCTGTTTCCAAATTCCAAAACATCAATGACTTGTATCATGTGACTGGTTTTAAAATCATTTTGTGAATTGTCATCAAAGTTGCCACACAAACCACACAGTTTTCCCTAGAAAAATAATAAATGAATCAAAAACTTGAAAATAAGAACATAAATTCTTGGGATATTATATAGAAATTGATTAAACGTACACATCAATTTTGTTAGAGAAAACATGACATTATTTAAGTAGTTATTAATAACAAAATATATGATATCATATTATGTCATACCAATGCATTGGTGTCATTGATGGTAAGATTTTTCTCCCCTGTCCTATTATATTCACTTTTCTAGCAATTTTTTACATGTAGTACATCATTGGTTTATGTTTTACGTAGAGTGATTTGAGAGGTTGATCATAGTTGGCGAGTGATTTAAGGGTTAATACCATGTGTCTGGTGATCTAGGGTAGTGAAGGGGCTAATGTAAATGTTTATGGTGCTCTAAGGTGTTATAGGTCAATACCTTATATCCCTGGAGATCAAGGGGAGGAGGAGGGGAGGTTTAAAGAACTGTTGCCTTGAGTTGTGTCTTCTTTTGCAGCTCGGTCACCATTAACTTAAATGAGATTGAGCAATAATACCGACATAGCCAATGGACAAAAGTGTCGTTGTTGTGTTAGAAAAACAGACTCTTTTTTTCTAATATTATTCCTGGAGATGCAAAATGACGATGAAGGGGTAGTTGGTTTTTTATGTGATGATCTAGGTCAGCAGAGGGCTAAAATGTGTGTGTATATACATACACATATATATATATATATATATATATATATATAGTACAGTATATCTGCCTGAGACATCTGCATGACAAGCGTCGCAGCAATCCAAATTTGATTTTAATAAAATATATATGTAAAAATATGTGGTGATAAATGCAGCATATGCTATCTTGAATGTCAGTATTAGAGCTTTAAAATTATAAAACAGCTTTTAGCCTTTGGTGTTGTATTCATAGTTCAGAAAAATAATGACCCTCGCACCCAAATTTGCAGATAAGGGTTCTGATACCTTCTTACCTTATATTCAGGTGATACTTTGATGAATATGGTGGTTTTCTTGTCCCAAATTAGAAGAATGCCATTACTTGCCTCAATGACCAAATAAATACCTACTTCGCGGGTTAGATAATCTACATGTTTTCCTCCTTCTCCAACAGTCTTCACTATATGTTTTTCTGATAATTTTAGCATGGTATTCTGAAATGTGGTAAAAAAATTGTTTTATTAACTCAATGTGGTACTTATGTATGCAATCATGTCTTTCTTTAATTCACCTATTCGTACATACCCCAAGGAAGACTTTGACAGATTTTGAACATGTAACTCCAGTGGTACCACATGGAATATTCTCAGTGAGGACACTGAAGCTGCCACCAGAACGGTCAGGCTCACAGTAGTCCTAGGATTTTAAGCATAGGCGTACATTTTGACTATTAAAAAACATAATGAACTAGTAAAATACACATTAAACTGCACACACAGTAAATACATTATAGAGATATTTTAATAAATGAGTACAAAGTGCAAACATGTGGAGATTCCTAAGTAGCAAAAGATAAAGTTTTTTAAAGGTCAGTCACAGGAACATTGTTGTTTATTAGATATTTTTTCTATATTCTCCCTTTAAAGGCACAACACATATTACTCATTGTAAGGGTTACACAGTGTTGGTATATAAACTTCATATATAGCATTACCAACAGGTAATGAACGCAGGTGGATTCTGCATGAGATCACCAGCACCCAATACGATCTGCTGACTCCTGATGCAGCTTCATCCTGAGAAGGTGTTCTCCAGTTGGTGCAACCCTTTTAATATCTCTATATACTTCTAATCACTTTCACTATTCTTCATTATGTGTTTAACCCATGCACAGCTACAATAGACTATTTTCCATCTGCTTATATCTATACTAAATTCCAATGCTACTAAATGCATATGTGCTAAATCAGTAGATAATCTGGCGAGCTTTCTTTATATCTAGGTTGGAATGTATTACCATTCAAGTATTTGCTAGGTGATCATCAGTGATTAATACTGGGTCAATTACCTGGGCAGCCACAAATTCACAATTCCCATCAAAGTCATAAATTTTACTGTCAAAAGAGATATAATGACCATTTCCATAGATTGTACATGTTCCATAGCAGCCACTATTCGTGCAGGTCCATTTTCCTTCCTGGCAAAAACTGTAAGTAAAGACACAAAGAATCTCCTGCCAGTAAACCATGAATATTACAAGAAATATACAGTCAGGTCCATAAATATTGGGACATCGACACAATTCTAACATTTTTGGCTCTATACACCACCACAGTGGATTTGAAATGAAACAAACAAGATGTGTTTTAACTGCAGACTGTCAGCTTTAATTTGAGGGTATTTACATCCAAATTAGGTGAACGGTGTAGGAATTACAACAGTTTGCATATGCGCCTCCCACTTGTTAAGGGACCAAAAGTAATGGGACAGAATAATCATAAATAAAAATTTCACTTTTTAATACTTGGTTGCAAATCCCTTGCAGTCAATTACAGCCTGAAGTCTGTAATGCATAGACATCACTAGGCGCTGGGTTTCATCCCTGGTGATGCTCTGCCAGGCCTCTACTGCAACTGTCTTCAGTTCCTGCTTGTTCTTGGGGCATTTTCCCTTCAGTTTTGTCTTCAGCAAGTGAAATGCATGCTCAATTGGATTCAGGTCAGGTGATTGACTTGGCCATTGCATAACATTCCACTTCTTTCCCTTAAAAAACTCTTTGGTTGCTTTTGCAGTATGCTTTGGGTCATTGTCTATCTGCACTGTGAAGCGTCGTCCAATGAGTTCTGAAGCATTTGGCTGAATATGAGCAGATAATATTGCCCAAAACACTTCAGAGTTCATCCTGCTGCTTTTGTCAGCAGTCACATCATCAATAAATACAAGAGAACCAGTTCCATTGGCAGCCATACATGCCCACGCCATGACACTACCACCACCATGCTTCACTGATGAAGTGGTATGCTTAGGATCATGAGCAGTTACTTTCCTTCTCCATACTCTTCTCTTCCCATCACTCTGGTACAAGTTGATCTTGGTCTCATCTGTCCATAGGATGTTGTTCCAGAACTGTGAAGGCTTTTTTAGATGTCATTTGGCAAACTCTAACCTGGACTTCCTGTTTTTGAGGCTCACCAATGGTTTACATCTTGTGGTGAACCCTCTGTATTCACTCTGGTGAAGTCTTCTCTTGATTGTTGACTTTGACACACATACACCTACCTCCTGGAGAGTTTTCTTGATCTAGCCAACTGTTGTGAAGAGTTTTCTTCACCAGAGAAAGATTTTTTTGGTCATCCACCACAAATGTTTTCTGTGGTCTTCCGGGTCTTTTGGTGTTGCTAAGCTCACCGCTGCGTTCCTTCTTTTTAAGAATGTTCCAAACAGTTGTTTTGGCCATGCCTTATGTTTTTGCTATCTCTCTGATGAGTTTGTTTTGTTTTTTCAGCCTAATGATGGCTTGCTTCACTGATAGTGACAGTTCTTTGGATCTCATCTTGAGAGTTGACCCAACAGATTCCAAATGCAAATTGCACACTTGAAATGAACTCTGGACCTTTTATCTGCTCATTGTAATTGGAATAATGAGGGAATAACACACACCTGGCCATGGAACAGCTGAGAAGCCAATTGTCCCATTACTTTTGGTCCCCTAACAAGTGGGAGGCACATATGCAAACTGTTGTAATTCCTACACCGTTCACCTGATTTGGATGTAAATACCCTCAAATTAAAGCTGACAGTCTGCAGTTAAAGCACATCTTGTTTGTTTCATTTCAAATCCATTGTGGTGGTGTATAGAGCCAAAAATGTTAGAATTGTGTCGATGTCCCAATATTTATGGACCTGAATGTAAGTAGAGATGAGCGAAGTTTCTAAAAATTTGATTAGGCCAATTCGCCGAACTTTGACAAGAAATTTGATTTTGTTAAGAATTTATTTGTCACTAAACGCGATAAATCAGTTACACCCGGGCCACTCTGCCTAACCATATTCATCCCACTTGGTGGCACAGTCTCATTGTGAAGGCTCGGAAGTTAAACTGCATGGAGATTGCAGGGAGAGTGTTTGGCAGTGTGCATTACGTTCTTGTGTGTTACAGCAGTAGCACTAACAGTGACAATAGTGGCCCCATAACAGAGTGGGAATGGGGGCCAACAGCAGTGGCAGTAAAGTCTTATGCCCATGTCCGTGGAACGCGGACCGTGAGATACCGGCCTGGATTCCTGCTGAGTGCAGGAGCGCACAGCGTCATTGGTTGCTATGACGCCGTGCACCCGCTGCTGTACAGTAATACACTCGTATAGATAATACGAGTGTATTACTGTACAGCAGCGGGCGCACAGCGTCATAGCAACCAATGACGCCGTGCGCTCCTGCACTCAGCAGAAATCCAGGCCGGTATCTCACGGTCCGTGTTCCACGGACATGTGCTTGAGGCTTAACACAGGCAATAGTGGCCCCATGACAGAAAAGGGAGATGGGGCAGCAGCAGTAAGGCTGTGCTCACATCACTATTTATTTTTCCGTTCTTCTGATCCATCAGAAGAACAAAGAACTAAAAAAACAAAGCCTGTAATTTAAGCATCCATACAGCCTCTTTCAGACGGTCAGTATTTAATCAGTAACTGTAAGCCAAAACTAGCAGTGGGTCCAAAACAGAGATAAATGTAATAGAAATACAGTATTTGCATCTGTTCTGTGTTTTGGACCCACTCCTGCTTTTGGCTTACAAATACTGATGTAAAATACTGACTGTGTGAAAAAAGGCCTTATGCTCAATTTGCATTCGTTTTGATCATTTACAGCTGAAATCAGTTTTTTTTACAAGGAAAAAAGTCCTGCATGCAGGACTTTTATGGCCTCTTGTACACGGTCAGTATTTTGCATCAGTATTTGATCAGTATTTGTCAGCCAAAAACAGGAGTGGGTCCAAAACAGAGACATAATGAAATGGAAATGTTTGCATCTGTGTTTTGAACCCACTCCTGCTTTTGACTTACAAATTCTGATCAAATACTGACCGTGTGAAAGAGGCCTTACTGATGCTCAAAATACAGGATCCTTTTTTAATTTATTTTTCTGTTCTTCTGACAGATAAGAAGAAATGAAAAATAACCAGTGGATAATAGTGGCCCCATAACAGAGTGGGGATAGGGGCCAACAGCAGTGGCAGTAACAGGCATAATAGTAGACCGATAACAGAGTGTGGAGGGGGGGCAGTAGCAGTGACCATGACAATAGTCAGCCCATGACAGAGTTGGGGGGGGGCCACAGTGGCATGCAGCACAAGATGGCAGATCACAGTAGTAGCAAAACCCAAAAAAACCAAAACAGCGTGATAGTAAGGCCCAGTGACATGCATATCCTTTTAAAAAATTGTACATGTACAAATAAAAACATGTACATATCAGGTAAGGTAGCAGAAGCAGCAGGCGGGTGGCATCAGGCAGCATCAGAAAGGCGGCAGCAGGACGTGGCCAGAAGTAACGGGCCATTTTGAAGACTATTCCCGTCTGTCAGCAGACTACAGTATGATCATTAGTGGCAGAATGATCTATTCTGTTGCATCAGGCACCAGCGTCTGGAAATCTGGGTTGATCCACGTCTGATCTTTTTGAAGGTTAGTCTCTTAACATTTTGGGAGGACAGGGGAGTTCTCTTAGGGATGAGTATGCCATCCACCGCACTGAACATCCCCTCTGATGCCACACTACTGGCTAGGCATGCCCATTGCAAACTCAGTGAGTTGCGGTCACACTTCAAGTTTGCATGCCCAGTAGTCCAGGGGATCTTTGATCATGGTTGACAGGGTGGAGTCCAATATGCCACCACCTGCTGGTTGAGGTTCTGCTGCATGTACTGCTGTTGCTGGGTGGTTTCTTCAGTAGGTGACCTAAACTAAACTGCTGAAGAAAACTGCTCATCATAGCCTCCAGACTAAAATTGCTGCATAAGGAGCTGGTGCTGCTCCTGCCCCCCCCCCTCCCACCACCACCACCACCGCCACCACCACCGGTCATGGCAGTGGAGCATGAGCGCAGAGGGTCCCCCTGGTCAGACTTTCCTGCCGATGGCCGATGACATTCATAGGCAGCATCCAACTGACTACACAGCATGTCTCTATAGTATTCCATTTCTGTATCCCTATCAGAAGGTCTAAAAAATGTCATCTACCTTGTCTTTTCCGTCGCCCTCCAGCATCTCATGCTCCTCCTGTTCCTATCCTGTTTGCTTGGGCAGATAAACCACCTAGTTTTGTATAAAATTCCTGTGTTTGTCCTCCTCCTCTGCCAGTTCATCCTCCTAGGGGCTCAGGTGGCCATGAAATGGAGATGCCACATCTTCTGTCCCCTCACCAATCAGATTTGTCAGCATTCCCTCCAGGACGTGAAGGAGCAGAATGACATAATTCATCCCATAGTTCTGCCGACTTACAAATAAAGTGGCCTCCTCAGCAAGCAGCACGTGTCACATAAGCTGCCACTGGCTAATGTGGAAGTTTTACCGGGGAGTAGACTTGTCTGTCTGCAGCATTAAGAAATCGTTGACCATCTCCATCTGCATCTGCTCATACAGGCAGCATAACATATGCAGCGTGGAGTTCCAATGGGTGGAAACGTAGCGAAACAGGCGATGTTGGGGAAGAGCAATTTGCCTTTGTAGTTCAAGAAGGGAGTGTTTTGCATGGTAAGAGTGGCTGAAATAGATGCAGAGTTTCCTGGACATTTTTAACAGCTCTTGCAGTTGAATGGAAAACTTGAGGAACCAGGTGACAATGAGAATAAAGACGTGCGCCATGCAGGGTGCATGGGTTAGCCCTGCTTGATGCAGCATAGATAAAATGTTTTTCCTGTTATCTGTAACCATGGTTCCTATCTCTAGTTGGTAAGGAGACAGCCAGTGTTTGATTTCTTTATTGATGACGCCGAGCCCAGTGTGGCTCCGTTCACCAAGGCTGACCAGGTGCAGAACAGTGTGACAATGCGTAGCTTTGCCTAGGTGATATGCTGGAGGCCCACTGTGAACTGTGCCTAGAGGGCAGAGTGAGGAGAAGGTGGTGGATGAGGAGGCAGAGGAGGACATTGGCGCAGAAATCCAAGCATTACAATGAGGAGGCAGCATTGCCATCAACTGGCCAAGCTGCTGATGTGCCTGGTCCGGAACAACATTTACCCCAGGACTGGCCCACTTTCTGCTCAACGTACGTGTGCAGGGCTGGTACAGCTTTTTTGGAAAAGTAATTTCAGCTTGGGACTTTCCATCTTGGATGGGCACAAGCCATCAGTTGTATGAAATGTGCAGAGTCAACTATATGGAAAGGGAGGGACTGAAGTACCAGCAACTTGGCCAGGTGCACGTTCAGCTTCTGTGTCGTTGCATGAGTGCACACATACTGTTGTATTTTTGCAATCGCCTCGGTGATGGATTGCTGTCAAAATGAGTGACGAGGAGCATCAGGAGCAATAGACGACATTGAAGTCGATGGGAGGGAACGACAGCTTCCTTCTTCTGACGTCAAGCCCTGATTGCTGGAGAGGGGGTGCAGGCCGGTGGGAAATGCAATAGTTGCTACATCAGGCTTAACAGTGATTAACGTGATTGTGGCAGCAGTTCAACAATATGCAGGCGGCGATATATTAGACCGCTCTTTAATACTGAGGCACAGTAATTCTATGTATAAACTAACAGATTTAACTGGGATTATGGCAGTAGTTAAACAAGGTGCACAAGGCGATTACACCCAACCTGCACTGTCCCTGCAGTCTCCCCTATAGTCTCTAAAAACTCTCCCTATCCAATATTTTCCTATTAATAGCTTTCTAAAACATTGTCCCTAGCGCATAAGCGCTTGTCACATCTCTGTGAGAGTGAATGGCGCAGCAGGTGAACAAGATGAACAGGGTGATTACAGTGAGCCTTCACTGTCCCTACTGTCAACCTATGCTCTCCCTACAGTGTCTAAAAACTATGCCTACGATCTCCCTACACTGTACCTATCCAATATTCTACAATAAAAGCTTTTGAACACTGTCTCTAGCGCATGCCACGTCTCTCCCCATGCTCAACTCACAGTGAAATTGTGGAGACTGTGCGGGATATGGCTTTTATAGGGCTGTGACATCACAGAGGATTGCTATCTGCTAATTGGCTGGCTGTACGACATTATGGGTCACATCTTATTTTCACTTTGTAACACATGCATCAGTCATTTTAGAAAAAAATAACTATTCATTACCACGAAGCGCAATGAAATTCAGATTTGTGGCAAATCAAATTTTTCCTAAACTTTGGATTCAATTACACTTCAGATGTTTGATTCGCTCAACGATAAGGCTCAATAAGATTATTTTGACTACAAATGAAAAAAAACAGGGGCTATTATATAGCATATGATGTTACCAAGTATTGCAGTCCACCTTGACCTGGGATCCATGCGGATAAATGTCTTCATTATGGACACAAGGACATCTATCTTCAGGAACACAGTCTCCGGCTCCATCATCTAGAAGTCCACTGGGGCAAGCACACCCTGAGATACACTCTGTCTGGAACTGCATTAATAAAGCACAAATCCATAGATGTTATTTCAATACTTTGCCTAGGCAATATAAAGAATGACCAGTACTCTTTAGGCAAAGTATGAAAAGTTAACAAGTACTAAATGTTAAGAAGCCTTTATTGATGTGAAAAAATAAAAGAAGGAAGGAAGGAAAGAAAGAGAAATGTAAAATAAACTAAATGCAAAACAAACTACATTTGTCATAAAAAAAAGCAGAAGAACAGAACTTTCTTACTGAAAAACAAGAGAAATAGACCGTTATTGTCCTCACTTGTTGCAACAAGGAAGGCTAGAATGCACTTCATAGTTTAGAACTTGTTGATCTTTTTTCACAACTTAGGTTATAACATCTTATATACTGATTGACCTTTATGATATCATGGGGTGATTTTATGGCGCTTTTGCTTTTTAGGGGTGATTTTATGGCTTTGGGAGATTTGATAGTGCTGCCACTGTGAAACATCCTCTGGAAAGGAGTATTTTATACTTTGCCTGTTTGGTTGTCGACGACCTTTGGAAGGGAGTATTTTACACTTTGCTGGTTTGCCTTTAGGCATTATATAGAGTACTTAGGAAATGTGTGAAATATTAAGGGGCCCATCAGGGGAAGACTGGCCATAGCCCCTACGATGCCCAGAGGGCTGCTACTGAGATACATATAATGCTCTCAGCATTAATTAATGTAGGCAGTATTTTATGCTGCACTGTGGTATTTGGTTCTGCTGGGGCGGTCTTTTGTTCTGTACTACAGTATTGCTGGCCCTGCCTACTTCTGTTGCCCTGCCTTCTGTCAATTTGGGGCAGCCTACAACATTAGGGCACTTTTTGGTTTTTTTCCAGGGCCACCTTAAGTTCCCAGTCCACCCGAGGGGCTTATTTATGAGGGGGCCCATTTATGAACTGATACATGCCATTTTGCAACACAATCTGCGATTTTGCCCGTTCACGACACTTCTATGACAGGTCTAGCAAAAAGGGCGGGCTGGCGGGCCTGTCTCATTCATCATTTTGTATGCCAGTTTTTGACATAAAAAATTACTTAAATGTACAGCAGCAACAGAGCTGGTATAGATTTAAGATTGATACACACCCTGCTGGAGGAAGCGCCAAAGGTATGTAGAGGTATGCGCCTCTACATAACTTTGCCTCTTCCTCCAGCATAAAGAGACAATTAAGACCGGCGTGTAAATCAATTGGTCTTAATAAATGAGCCCCTAAGTGTTTCATACTTTGCCTGAATACTTTAGGTCTTTTACACATTGCCTGTAACATATAAAATATATGTAATAATAAAACATGCCTCATATACTTATAACACATATTATATAACTTATTTATGTAACGTAAGGGTGTATATAACAGTGAGACATGTCATGCATCTGCTATGAAGAGTGGACCCGGTTGGTTATATCAAATTTGCTACTAGATGGTAAGAAACAAAACAGGGCTCCCCTCTTCAGAGGAACTTCATTGTTAGTAAGCAGGAGGAAAGGAATTGGAATCTTAGATGTAAAGGATGCAGAATTGGAAAGCAAACAGACCATGGTAGGAAAACCTGGCACTGTAATGCAGGAGCCATTTTGAACTTCGCCACGGGGCCCCTCTCTTCTACTGTACGTACACCACTGACTCAAAATCCAGGTGGTTATTTGAGAATTAAAATAAAAACATAATAATCCAATCTCATCTTACGTATTCAATACTCAGAGTCTTGCAGCTTCTGCGTATAGGAGCTCCTGGCGCCAGGGGCTGTCTCTTATCACAGTCCAAGTAAACTTTCCCTCCAGGACAAGCTGTAAATAGGGTTAGATTAAGACTTGAAGCTTTGAACAGTTCTGCTTTACCCAATCTAGTGCCACTGCTCAGTAAATTATCATTTCTAAATTATAAATTTTTCTTTTTATTTTTGATGATATCAATCACATTTTAATAGTACCATTTTTTTTTTAGGTTGAAATAGGGTCAAATATGTCGGGTAATGTCGAGCGAAGTTATAAAAACTTTGATTCGGCTGCTTTGCTGAATTTTGCAAAGAAATTCGCCATGTGACGAATTACTTCTTTGCAGGCTCAATGATGGGGAAGAGTGATTGCGCCGGCCCCGGCATTGAACCCTTTAGATGCTGCGTTCATCGCTAATAGCGGCATCTGATGTAAAATGGAGGCCTTTCAGGGGTTAAAAAAATAAAAGTATAACACTCACCTTATCCGTTTGAGCGCAAAGAGGCCACCGCAGCCATCTTGATTGAAGAATCTCGCAAGGTGTATAATGATGTCATCGCGCTAGGCATCGCGGTGCAAGATCTTCAATTAAGATGGCCACGGTGGCCTCTTTGCGCTCAAATAGATGAGGTAAGCATGTTTTTTTTTTATGCCATTTCAGGTAAAATTGATTCGTTACCACAAACCATGAGGAAATTCGACTTTGCGGCAAATCGAATTTTCCCTGAAATTCATATCAATGTCCACTTTGGATATTTCAATTCGCTCAACCCTAATTTTGGGTACACAACAGGGCTAACAGGAGAAACTAGTTACTTCCTTCCACTATTAAACAATATTTCTATCATTCCTTGTCCCTGTTAGAAAAAACAATGTTGAACGGTGACCCCTGGGGACCGGGTGGCAAAAAGCAGCCTTGTCAGAGCAAGTATGGTTGCTTAAAAACCAGAAAGAAAGACAACAGTCTCCACATAGGCATTAAGGGGCACAGTCAAGGTTGCCAAGTCATGTCTGTGTTGTATTCTTTCATAAAGGACACCTCTTACCTGGTCTATACTGTCCTCACCAAGGTAGCATGAAGTAGTGAGAGACATGCTGACATCAGTGCTCTGTCTCTTATCTGTTAAAGTAAAGCAGCTGCAGTTTAATTCTGGCAGTGCACGCTGGAGAAGAGTCATGTGCTATCAGAGAAGAGTCCGGCTTAGTCATTAGCTCCCTCTCTCCCCACGCACCCACCAATAAAGCTCTCTCCAAGGGGGAAACAAAGAAAACTTCCAATCATCAGGAAGTTGTAGTTCATGAATAAGCCAGACTCTTCCCGGTCAGCACCTGACTCTTCTCCAGCATTAAAATGTAAATCTTGGCAGCAGCTTTTCTTTAGCAGTTAGGTGACAGACTGCTGATTTCAGTGTCTTAGTCACAACTTTATGGTGCCCTTGTACCATAACGGAGGTAACAGGTTCTTCTTAAAGGGGTTGTGCAGGCAGTATATAATCATGACCTATCCTCAAGATAGGTCACCAATGTCTGATCGGTGGGGGTCCAACACCCAGCACCCCTGCCTGATCAGCTGTTCCATGCGAGAGCTGCTTCCTCTTCATTACACTGCACGTTGTCTCCCTTGCCGCAGCAACGCAGTGTAATTACACTGGGGCGCTGAGACGACAGGCAGTGTAATGAAGAGGAAGTAGCGCTCACATGGAGAGCCACCTCCTCTTCAACCAACTGATTGGTGGGGTGCCGGGTGTCGGACCCCCGCCAATCAGATATTGATGACCTATCCTGAGGATAGGTCATCAATATATGCTGCCTGCATAACCCCCTTAAGTAGTTTGATGTAAGATATACATCGAGTCATCACTGAAGCCTATTATTAAGTTTAGTCCTCACTGATTCGACCTTGTGCTTTTGTAGAGAACTGGTATTCACTAAACAGCTTGGTTCATGGTGATGCATACAGGGAGTGCAGAATTATTAGGCAAGTTGTATTTTTGAGGATTAATTTTATTATTGAACAACAACCATGTTCTCAATGAACCCAAAAAACTCATTAATATCAAAGCTGAATATTTTTGGAAGTAGTTTTTAGTTTGTTTTTAGTTTTAGCTATTTTAGGGGGATATCTGTGTGTGCAGGTGACTATTACTGTGCATAATTATTAGGCAACTTAACAAAAAACAAATATATACCCATTTCCATTATTTATTTTTACCAGTGAAACCAATATAACATCTCAACATTCACAAATATACATTTCTGACATTCAAAAACAAAACAAAAACAAATCAGTGACCAATATAGCCACCTTTCTTTGCAAGGACACTCAAAAGCCTGCCATCCATGGATTCTGTCAGTGTTTTGATCTGTTCACCATCAACATTGCGTGCAGCAGCAACCACAGCCTCCCAGACACTGTTCAGAGAGGTGTACTGTTTTCCCTCCTTGTAAATCTCACATTTGATGATGGACCACAGGTTCTCAATGGGGTTCAGATCAGGTGAACAAGGAGGCCATGTCATTAGATTTTCTTCTTTTATACCCTTTCTTGCCAGCCACGCTGTGGAGTACTTGGACGCGTGTGATGGAGCATTGTCCTGCATGAAAATCATGTTTTTCTTGAAGGATGCAGACTTCTTCCTGTACCATTGCTTGAAGAAGGTGTCTTCCAGAAACTGGCAGTAGGACTGGGAGTTGAGCTTGACTCCATCCTCAACCCGAAAAGGCCCCACAAGCTCATCTTTGATGATACCAGCCCAAACCAGTACTCCACCTCCACCTTGCTGGCGTCTGAGTCGGACTGGAGCTCTCTGCCCTTTACCAATCCAGCCACGGGCCCATCCATCTGGCCCATCAAGACTCATTCTCATTTCATCAGTCCATAAAACCTTAGAAAAATCAGTCTTGAGATATTTCTTGGCCCAGTCTTGACGTTTCAGCTTGTGTGTCTTGTTCAGTGGTGGTCGTCATTCAGCCTTTCTTACCTTGGCCATGTCTCTAAGTATTGCACACCTTGTGCTTTTGGGCACTCCAGTGATGTTGCAGCTTTGAAATATGGCCAAACTGGTGGCAAGTGGCATCCTGGCAGCTGCACGCTTGACTTTTCTCAGTTCATGGGCAGTTATTTTGCGCCTTGGTTTTTCCACACGCTTCTTGCGACCCTGTTGACTATTTTGAATGAAACGATTGATTGTTCGATGATCACGCTTCAGAAGCTTTGCAATTTTAAGAGTGCTGCATCCCTCTGCAAGATATCTCACTATTTTTGACTTTTCTGAGCCTGTCAAGTCCTTCTTTTGACCCATTTTGCCAAAGGAAAGGAAGTTGCCTAATAATTATGCACACCTGATATAGGGTGTTGATGTCATTAGACCACACCCCTTCTCATTACAGAGATGCACATCACCTAATATGCTTAATTGGTAGTAGGCTTTCAAGCCTATACAGCTTGGAGTAAGACAACATGCATAAAGAGCATGATGTGGTCAAAATACTCATTTGCCTAATAATTCTGCACGCAGTGTAGATAGAATACTATACATGTCATTTTAAAGTATTAATCATATTCCGTCTTACTTCTGTTGACTTTATCAGTGCAGGCAAGATTCCCATTTTGGCAGATGCTATCAAGAAGAAAGAAATTAATAAATAGATGTGTTACACTAATGTGATAAATATGTATATATGTGCAATAACACTTAGAATTGCTAATTGCGGGGTAATTAGAAAAAGATCACGTCTGATCAATCTGGATTTCTTTATAATCAATGTTCCCAGTTTTAAGCGTACATGCACACGACTGTGCTGTGTTTTGCGGTCCGCAAATTGTGGATCTGCAAAACACTGATGCCGCCCGTGTGCGTTCCACAATTTGCAGAACGGAACAGTCTGCCCATTATAGAAATGCCTATTCTTGTCTGCAAAACGGACATGTTCTATTTTTTTTGCGGGGCCACAGAACGGAGCCACGGATGCGGACATTACACAGAGTGCTGTCCGCATCTTTTGTGGCCCTATTGAGGTGAATGGGTCCGCATCTTAGCCACAACAAATGCGGCTTGGATGCAAACCCAAACAATGGTCGTGTGCATGAGGCCTAAGGCTTATGTTTTAATGTTTAGAACTTTTTCCTAATGATCTGAGAGAAACATATAACAGGTTATGGGTACTACTGTAGATTTCTGAGAAAGGGGCATTGATCAACAGATTCATTTTTGAATGTTTGGATAAATGAATATTTGGAGTAGGGATGGAATTTTTACCTTAAAGGGGTTGTCTCATCATGGACAATAGGGGCATATTGCTAGGATATGCCCCCATTGACTTTTAGGCGCGGGACCCACCTCTGGGACCCGCACCTATATCGAGAACGGAGCCCCGCAAGTGAAGAAGGGCGCACTGCGCATGCACAGCCACCCTCCATTCATTTTTTTTATGGGGAGGACGAAAATAGCCGGGTGCTGGCTTGCCTATTTCTGTCGGCCCCGTAGAAATGAATGGGACTGGAGTCCTCCAGCCATCACCTTGCGGCGCTCCATTCTCGATATAGGTGCGGGTCCCCGCGGTGGGACCCGCACCTATAAGACAATGGGGGCATATCCTAGCGATATGCCCCCATGGTCTATGATGAGACAACCCCTTTAAAGGAGTTGTGCCATGATTAATCATACAGCATATGACAATCTCTTTTTAACAAGTCTCCTGACTTGTCTGTTTTAGTAACTACTTTCATTCCCTATGTAATAACAACTCTGGAACATCTATTCTGATGACTCTATTACGCCACTTTATATGCCATTCCTCTCTTATTTTTACTAGATATTTATGAATGACTTGCCAGGAGACAATTAAGTCCAACTGGATGTTATGAGTTGAGGGTATGTCCCTGCACATACTGGCAGCATTGATCAAATAATATCAAACTGTGCAGGGACATACCCCCAAGTGGTAATCCCCCCCCCTGCCTTCCCCAATCTGGACCTCCATTGCAAACTGCTAGTAAGTCATTCATAACTTCCAAACAACTCCATTCATGCGATTACCACTGCGATTTACTTAACAATACGAACAAATACAAAATTCAACAAAATCCAATCCAGATCTTCGAGATCACCCAATTAGACAATCGTAACGCCCACTTTAAGAAAAAATGCTTAAAATACCCTCACAAGTTCCAGTACATCACTATAAGCCACTGAGGAAGGAGCAGAGAAAACGCGTTTGGTAAAAGGAACTCGAGGGACACACAAGTTTTATTCTTATTTTTATATTTACTCATATATTTTTTTATACTTTTTTACATTTACCCGTTTTTCTAAATCATTCGAATTATCTTTCCGAAAGCTTAAAGCCAATCAGAAAGAACCAATAAGCGGAAAACCAATTGCAATTCAACACTCCGAAAGCGAATTCCCACCCTAAATCTAGGGACCAATCACAACCACCACCAGGAGTGACGTGTTGCCCCGCCCTGTCACGTGAGACGCCAAAACACACCCGCAACGGACCACGTGGGACGCCTCGTAGGTCCTAGCAGAGTAAAGGGAGCGATCGGACAAGCGGAACAGAACACAGCGAATCGGTAAAGTACCATCTATTCAACATTTTAACGGACACAAAGTGGAACTATATTTATCACTTCCACTCCAATCCTATTTTTATATTTTTATTTTCACATTGTATATTTTTTCCTACAATTCATGGACCCATTTATATGATTTTTTATGATCACTACAAGACTGTCATAAGAATTCCACTACCAGGACAAGCATCCTGAGGAAACACTGGAAGTCCAACCTTTTGTATACACATGCACATGTTCCCACTAAGGCCGAATGTACACGGCCGTGTTCCGCGGCCGAGAGCGGTCCGTGGTATGCCGGGCTGGATTCCTGTTCAGAGCAGGAGCGCACGGCATCATTGGTTGCTATGACGCCGTGCGCTTCATGCCGCCGCTGCACTATAGTAATACACTCATATGATCTATACGAATGTATTACTGTACAGCAGCGGCGGCATGAAGCGCATGGCGTCATAGCAACCAATGACGCCGTGCGCTCCTGCTCTGAACAGGAATCCAGCCCGGCATACCACGGACCGCTCTCGGCCGCGGAACACGGCCGTGTACATTCGGCCTAAAGTTCACATATCGCACTGAAGTCCTACTACACCCAATACCCAACTAATATCTAACCAAGAGTCACCCAGCACGAATATCGACACACCTAGCACTGCAGCAAACCTTTATACATCTGTGTACTTAACCTCCTATGTACCCAACACCAAATTGAACACTTGACACTCAATGTATGTATGTATGTATTGGATGTATTTAGCACAGATAAATATGGCAAATAACAACAACTAAGATACTCTCACACATCCCAACCTAATATCCGTCCAAAATCCCAACACAGCCATCCAAGAAAGAAGACCCCCCACCCCCAACAATATTTCTGCCCAAAAAAATTAACAATTTTAACAATTATAATAATTACATAAATAAACACACAATTTTAAACTCCATCATCGTCTCTCTATTTATTCCGTGCAGCAACATATGAGAGTGTGCCTGTCATACCCATCTACAGGGTGGGCCATTTATATGGATACACCTTAATAAAATGGGAATGGTTGGTGATATTAACTTCTTGTTTGTGGCACATTAGTATATGTGAGGGGGGAAACTTTTCAAGATGGGTGGTAACCATGGCGGCCATTTTGAAGTCGGCCATTTTGAATCCAACTTTTGTTTTTTCAATAGGAAGAGGGTCATTTGACACATCAAACTTATTGGGAATTTCACAAGAAAAACAATGGTGTGCTTGGTTTTAACGTAACTTTATTTTTTCATGAGTTATTTATAAGTTTCTGACCACTTACAAAATGTGTTCAATGTGCTGCACATTGTGTTGGATTGTCAATGCAACCCTCTTCTCCCACTCTTCACACACTGATATCAACACCGCAGGAGAAATGCAAGCACAGGCTTCCAGTATCCGTAGTTTCAGGTGCTGCACATCTCGGATCATCTGAAGGCAATCGTCTATGCTGTGAAGATACGAGATGTGCAGCACCTGAAACTACGGATACTGGAAGCCTGTGCTAGCATTTCTCCTGCGGTGTTGCTATCAGTGTGTGAAGAGTCATTATCTAGCAAGAATAATAGAGGAATGGCACTACATAGAGTCATAAGAATAGATGCACCAGAATGGTTATCACATGGGAATGCAGCAGACATGTCAGCAGAGGTAGGATTATTGCCTTCTTGTAGATTAACACAGTAGGATTACAGGCTGGACTTTATGGATGTCTGTCTTTTTTTAAAGTATCAACTATGTAACTAAACAAAGGAATGATGACTTATGTAGTACACACTCCATAAAATCCGGTGGTTTAGATATAGTATATGATCATCTAGTCAAACTAAGGCCCCAGGAAGAGTTTATGCAGTGGTAAGCAACTGGTAGTCCCAGTGGCGTAACTAGAAATGACCGGCCCCACAGCAAATTTTTGAATAGGCCCTCCTCCCCCAGCAACTTCCGAATCTTGTGCAACCTCCACTCCTGAGGCTAGTCAAGATCATGCTCTCATATGAGGCCCAGCAGCCCCTCTTTCTGTTTCATTCAGTTTCACTGTACATAATGTCATTGTATAATACTGTTGATGAGCCCTGACAATAATATCTTTTAGTCCTCCTCCTAGGTGGGCCCTTTCTGAGTTATGGGCCCCAAAGAAGCCGCTTTGTCTGCTTCCCCTATAGCTACGCCCCGGGGTAGTCCTCAAGTGCTTGCCCTGCGGTCTTTATTCCACTTTTCCACCAGTGTACTATAATGTGCAGAGCTCCATAAGCATGCAACTTTTTTTTTTTACTAACCCCCTAACTTCAGTGGGTCCATGGTCTAGATTTTGTGGCCAAGTATAGGACAGAACGGACATATGGATGCAGAAAGGACATGTATAATCGGTGTGCTTTCTACATCTGTATGTCCAGGGGTGGGATTCAAATTTTTAATAACAGGTTCCCTACTCAATCGTGGACACGCGGAGTCACGACACATGTTTACATATACATACACCATATATATATATACACAACACACATAGACATAAATACACCATATGTACACTATACACACATACCACTAAACTTTTAAAAAGCCTAAGGAGCTAAACTATGGAATGGAAGCGATCATCTCCAGCTGCCGCTATAATTTTAACAACCGGATCTGGAGAACCTGAGGGAACTGGCTGAATCCCATGCCTGCTTATTTCCTTTCTGCAAGAGATAGAACATGTCCTATTCTTGGCCTATTCTTGAAGGGTCAGCAAAAAAAAAACCCGGATGCAACATAGACGTCACACAGACATGATGTCGTGTGCATAAGGCCTAAAGCATAATGTTTTACTGATTCATGAAAGTTGAATCTAGGTATTTTGGAATCTGGACCATTTAGTAAATCTACTAAAGTATCAACTACAAATCTTTATTCCCGTCCCACACTTACCAGTGCTTATCCTTTGTGCTGATTATCTCTCGGGGTTTCAGGTAAGTGTCATGATAATAGCAGGAACACTTAGATAGATGTACACATTGGTCCTTCTCATTCAAATACTGCCCATCTGGACACCCACAGCCATCTACTGAGGTGAAAACACTACCACAAGCCTTCTCATCCTCTGCCAGGGACCGGCAGGTCGGCTGGCAGGTGGTCAAGTTATACAGGTAGATTTGGCTAGATGGGCAGGATGTAATATCCTTATCTGTGGGGGATAAAAGGGAAACAGAGGATGCTATTCATTCACTTATACAGTTGAACGCCATTGTGTATCTATCACATTTCGCTTATTACTGTAAGGGGAACATAATTGATTTGTGATACATTTGAAAAATACAGAAACAATATAAAAAATAAACACAACTGAGAAGAATAACAGCCACAGTGTAATGGGATACATCATCATAGAAAACAAGACATTTACAAATTATTGTGGCCAAAAACAGTGCACCATAACTTGCAAATTTTTACGCTTTTTGGCACATTTGTAAAGTAATGAGAGAAGTAGGTGGGGCTTTTCACGAGGGGCGGGGTTTAGCATGGTCCGCCAGATTTACTATAACTTGTGCCAGAAACTGGCTTACATTATAGCTGAAGTCTATGTCAGCCCCTAGGTGATGTAGACTTCAGTTTTTGGTGCATGACAGGGCAGAGATGCCTTTTAATAAATTAAGCGCATCTCACTCCAGTAGGGGAATGTCGGTCTTGATAAATGTCCCTCAGTATTTTTTAGAATTTTTTGTTGTCTTTCTTTTTCATTGTTGCAGTACTATGCAAGTGAAAAAACTAAATAGTGTCGCTCTGTAGCAGTCAGCACAAGTGATAAGACCTCCTATATATATTGGTAATAATTTGTTGGTTTACTGCTGCTGTGAGAGGAATATATTATCTGTTGGTATAATAGTAGTAGATGTAGAATTGGGGTAACAGTATGGCACGTCTATTGTTCTCTTGATAGGCCTAGATAAAGATGTCCACAGAAGAGCACTGTACTTATCAAGGTAATGAGTGATGGTCTAATTGAGTCATTCATCCTCCTTCCCTCTCTGGCCTCAGTGACAGTCTGACTGAGAGAGTCAATTGCCCGGATTATTCACGTCCTACTGTAAGATGTTAATATGTCATAAAAATGTATTTGATGATAGTGTTCATTTAACAACCTGTAGATTCTCCTCCAGAAGTAATAACCTTCACCAAATGTTTTTACTGCTGCAAATAAGATTTGAACAGTGCTGAGGAAGATTTTTCAGTTCATCAGTATATTTGGGATGCTTTGCCTGCACAGCATTCTTCAAGTTAAAGGGTAAAGGTCAAGACTTGTGTATCCTGGGTAATTGTCTTGAATCAGACATCTTTTCAGCTTGGGGGCATTGACTGCTGCCCTCGCATTATCCTGTAAAATGTTTTCTTACATCTTAGAATTCATTGTTCCTTCAATGTTTGCATGTGTCCACACCTTGAGGCCACAAAGTAGCCTAAAATAATGGTGATCCCTCCACCATGCTTCATAGTTTGAGGTTTTGGTGTTGGTGTGCAGTGTTCTTTTACTTTGTACATTTGTTCTAAAAAGAGCCAATTTTGTGCTATCTGTCCAGAGAACATTTTTCCAGGAGCATTGTGGAACATCCAGGTGATTGTGGTGAATCTTGAGATGGGCTGCAGTGTTTCTTTTGGACAACGGCGGCTTCCATCATGGTGTCTTTCCATGAGCACCATTCTTGTTCAGCGCCTTTCTAAAGCCTCTTGCACATGAACGGACCGCAAATTGAGGTCCCCAATGCACGGGACAACGTCCGTGCGGCGGCCGGGACGGATCGAGGCCCATTCCACATGAATGGGTCCGTGATCCATCTACACCGCAAAAAAATAGAACAAGTTCAATTTTTTTGCGGTGCGGAGGCACGGACAGAAACACCACGGAAGCACTCCGTAGTGCTTCCATTCCGCATCTCTGTGATTGCGGAGTGCACACGGGCCGGTGCCCGTGTATTGCGGACCCGCGGTATGCAAGAGGCCTAATAGTGGATACATGAACATACTTTTTTTGCAGTCTGTAGAGTCTTCTGTAGGTCTTTCGCTGTTACCCTTAAGTTCTTTCCCATTTTTTTAGGATTGCTAGTTGTACTTTTGGGGTGGTCTTAACAGGACACCAGTTCCTAGTGGCAACAGTCTTGCATTTTCTTCATTCATAGATAATTTGTCTAACCATGGATTGATGTTCACCTGTTGCTTCAGGCTCCCTGCATTGTTGATGTTAACTTGATGTGCTTGATAAAATACATGAACTGCTTACTAGTTTACTTATATTCAGACCACATTTTGTTAATAATGAATGCAGAATTTCAGGTAAGTCCTAAGGTCACAGATTTCTTCCTTTTCTGGTCAATTATTTGGTTACATTTCCATGTACACCTGTTTTCATGTCAGGTTTATGTGCATTTTATATTTTGAGGTACCTACCCCTTTAGCCATCAGTTTAACAGTTTTCTTCCTAGTCTTTTTTTGCTATATTTATCCCTTTAGATTGATTATATACTGTTAGAGTTACTGCCAGGAAGGTGTAATTTTTATGTTTTTTCATCTTCTGTGTATGTGTCATCTTTGCCCCATTTTAATGTACACTATGAGATGTTTTTTATGAGATGTACAATCTGGTGATTTGTTTATAGGTGTTTATAATTCCTAAGGACGTTTCACAAGTGTGTGCTCGGTCCAGGAAACAAGCCACGTGTGATAGCTGCATTTCCCAAACCAATCAATGCTTATCGGACCTGAACTCACAAAGTCATAATCACTTATGACTGACTTATGAGTTCTTGCCTGACCATGGGACTACTGTACTGTACTCATGGTATTATATGAGTACAGTGCATTAGATCCATGGTCAGGCAGGAACTCACAGCATCATAAGTGATTAAGTGTAGATAAAGCCTTAGGGTGCACTTAGTCTTTCTTATAACTGTCTTATGTAAATTTGCATTCAATATTTTTCATAAATCTGCTCTTACCACAGGTTCCATTCTTCCATCCCCACAGAATGATCCCCTTCGTGGCACAGGCTCTGACGTAGGAGGAGAGAGCTGCACACATACAATGCTCACTGTCCTTACAGCTACATGAGTCATAGCGACATCTCTGGGGGTGAAAATAAGAGGGTCGATTAAATATTACAGTTCCTTATTATGGTCCTACCGGTTTCCAGAACTGAGTCTCCTGCTTTCTATGTCCTTTAATAAAGTGTCTCCAATCTACAAACCGGATTCCAAAAAAGTTGGGACACTATACAAATCGTGAATAAAAACTGAATGCAATGATGTGGAGGTGCCAACTTCTAATATTTTATTCAGAATAGAACATAAATCACGGAACAAAAATTTAAACTGAGAAAATGTACCATTTTAAGGGAAAAATATGTTGAATCAGAATTTCATGGTGTCAACAAATCCCCAAAAAGTTGGGACAAGGCCATTTTCACCACTGTGTGGCATCTCCCCTTCTTCTTACAACACTCAACAGACGTCTGGGGACCGAGGAGACCAGTTTCTCAAGTTTAGAAATAGGAATGCTCTCCCATTCTTGTCTAATACAGGCCTCTAACTGTTCAATCGTCTTGGGCCTTCTTTGTTGCACCTTCCTCTTTATGATGCGCCAAATGTTCTCTATAGGTGAAAGATCTGGACTGCAGACTGGCCATTTCAGTACCCGGATCCTTCTCCTACGCAGCCATGATGTTGTGATTGATGCAGAATGTGGTCTGGCATTATCTTGTTGAAAAATGCAGGGTCTTCCCTGAAAGAAATGACGTCTGGATGGGTGCATATGTTTTTCTAGAACCTGAATATATTTTTCTGCATTGATGGTGCCTTTCTAGACATGCAAGCTGCCCATGCCACACGCACTCATGCAACCCCATACCATCAGAGATGCAGGCTTCTGAACTGAGCGTTGATAACAACTTGGGTTGTCCTTGTCCTCTTTGGTCCGGATGACATGGCGTCCCAGATTTCCAAAAAGAACTTCGAATCGTGACTCGTCTGACCACAGAACAGTCTTCTATTTTGCCACACTCCATTTTAAATGATCCCTGGCCCAGTGAAAACGCCTGAGCTTGTGGATCTTGCTTAGAAATGGCTTCTTCTTTGCACTGTAGAGTTTCAGCTGGCAAAAACGGATGGCACGGTGGATTGTGTTTACTGACAATGGTTTCTGGAAGTATTCCTGAGCCCATTCTGTGATTTCCTTTACAGTAGCATTCCTGTTTGTGGTGCAGTGTCGTTTAAGGGCCCGGAGATCACGGGCATCCAGTATGGTTTTACGGCCTTGACCCTTAATCACAGAGATTGTTCCAGATTCTCTGAATCTTCGGATGATGTGATGCACAGTTGATGATGATAGATGCAAAGTCTTTGCAATTTTTCGCTGGGTAACACCTTTCTGATATTGCTCCACTATCTTTCTGCACAACATTGTGGGAATTGGTGATCATCTACCCATCTTGGCTTCTGAGAGACACTGTCACTCTGAGAAGCTCTTTTTATACCCAATCATGTTGCCAATTTACCTAATTAGTGTTAATTGGTCTTCCAGCTCTTCGTTATGCTCAAATTTACTTTTTCCAGCCTTTATTGCTACTTGTCCCAACTTTTTGGGGATTTGTTGACACCGTGAAAATTGGAATCAACGTATTTTTCCTTTAAAATGATACATTTACTCGGATTAAACGTTTGATCTGTCATCTACGTTCTATTACAAATAAAATATTGACATTTGCCATCTCCACATCATTGCATTCAGTTTTTATTCACAATTTGTTTAGTGTCCCAACTTTTTTGGAATCCGGTTTGTACCAAAAATATATTTTACATTTATCTAGGCACTACAGTAAAGTGTTGTTTGCTTTGTGGATGGTTTACAGTCTAGCCTGTGAGGTTGGCTGCAGCCTATGAGTTTAGCAGAGCCTTTGAGTGTGGCTGAAGCCTGTGAGTTGTGTGAAGATGCCAGAAAAAGCAACTGCACCAAGAGTCAACGTCTGAGAGAGAGAAACACACAAACCATTACAGAAGTTTGAGAACCCGTTGAGTGTATGGGCAGAGACAGTGAAGAAAATTGGACTTTACTGCATGTGGTTAGGGAAGTTGCTTCAGGCGCCTGCCACAATGGGACTTGTATGCCTTTGGTCAATTGGGAAGACTGCATAATATATATAGAAAGGGACTTAGAGGGGACCATCCTACATATCACCTACACAGAGCATTTTGAAAAACTGGCTGAACCAGTGGCTGACACTTAAAATACATATAATGTTTTGACACTTAAAATACATATAAAGTAGCAGGAACAGCAGCAATAGCTTCCAAACGAGGGGCACCAGCTATGCAAAATACTCATTAGGAATGTATAGCTGTAGTTAATTTTTTATTTTAATCCGAAGGGTAGCTTTTGGAGATGTACAAGAGAAGACAACTGTACAAACCTATGCAGAGTGATTTACAGTATAATAATACAAACCTTTGCATATTCAGTAGGGTCTATTGTGGAATGACACTTGGCAAAAGGAGACTCAACATTTTCTAACTTAGAGCACCAATAGTCTGCGTAATTTTCTGTAAAGGCAAAAATGTAAAACATTGAAATCAGTGACTACTCCAAGCAAATAGCAGCTAAAGGTATGTACACACAGATGTCATGGCGTTATGATGTTATGGTAAATTGGTTTTGAAATGGATACCAATAAAACCTGCTACATCTAATTGACTTAGAAGGCTTGTCCTTAGGATAGATCATCAATATAATATCAGGGGGGGTCTGACACCCAGCACCCGAACCTACACAGAGACGGACAGAGCTTCACTGTCAGAGAGCAGTAAATTCCCACCACTTGAAAGTGCTGCCTGTGTTTTAAAGCCCAAACCAAGACCCGGCCTGGAACGTGGCCGCCCACACACCCTGCACGTTGGCTGATCCCAGTAAGAGCCGGCCCGGATCTGCTTTACAGCCATACTAAATAGCAAAACCATGTCAGCGAGCACTAGCTGCCGCTGACACATGAAATTACCGTCTCTTACCTCACCGAGGCCAGGAATCTCGGTGACACATACCTTCCGTCAATGACGGACCCTTGCGCCTTCCTACAATGAGTTTACTAAGCAATACACTGATAAGGGAGAGATAACCCTGCCACGAGGACATACAATCTACAAGAAAAGGTATACAAAGGTAACAGTAGAAGCCGGTTTATACAGTTCTGTAGTGACGGTGGGTTTATTGTACCTTGTAAGTTTTTCTGAAGTAAGGTGGGCCCACAACTATAGTCCTGAGAACATAAGATGCTTTTTCCCTGACACCAGTCTTATTTAATTCATTCTTATGGCTATTCATAATGTCAGTAATGTTAGACAATAACATTAATTCTTACTGTTCTCAATGCTAATGCTGCAAGGATCGTCCAACCAGTCCGACATGTCACGACAAGTGGCCAGGGCTTTCCATGTGTTGGCAAAGGCTGATGCTGTGGCTTCAACAAGACCTCCAGGTGTTGTAAAGTCATCGCCTTCCTTGGAGTTGAAATTCCCACAAAGACCTGAAGAGTTATAAAAGAAAAGCTTTCCATGTTCAATATGGTCATATTTATTATATGATATTGTACAGGGGTGTCCACAAATCTCATAGACACCTATAGCAAAATGTAATATGTGCGTCACTGCCCCACCTAGTTTCCCAGTATGCCGGAGTCAAACACTATCATGACAAGTGCAACACCTTGAATTCTGAGAAATTTACATTTTATTATTGAGCAGAAGACATTTTTATAAAAAAAAAAACTGTAATAAAAAAGGAGTTGCCTTGGCCTCACCCACTTTATCCTACCTTTTCCTACTGTTGGAAAAAGTAAAACAGGTGCCTCATAAATATGGTGCTCATTCTGAACAGTATATTTCTCAATGTATTTACACCAAACAACTGTGATGAATATATTAATAAATCTCCCCATATAACTCTTAATCACTTCTTCCCTTTACTATTACAAAGCTGGCTGCCTGCAGCCACCACTAGGGGGAGCTCAGTGCACAGGAATTTATAAAGTTACCATAATAACCTCTTTGCACTGAACTCCTTCTAGTGGCAGCTGCATGAAAATGCAGGGTTTTTCATGTTGAGAAGAGATGAAGTTCAGCAATGGGCCCCCGGGCTCTCCCCGGGCCCCATAGAAGTTGCTTGGTCTGCTTTAACTGAAATAAGACCAGTGACATTGTAATTTCTCATAAAATTTTTTAAAATACATTGATTTAAATTGGCGAGGGAACAATTGAGTGTTGTGCTTTTATTGTAATGTGCTTATTATTTGCAGTTGTGCACTTCTTTACAAGTCATTGTGGGGGGTCCAGCAACGCACACCCTCACCAATGAGCTGTTTGAGAGTAGCTCCAGTGCTGGAACGACACAGCTGTGTCCATTGTGTAGTGGACAATGCTGGTTATTGCACTGCTGCCCCCATTCACTTCAATGGGAGCAGGCGTGCAGTAACCAGGTCCATCCACCACACAATAGAAGGAGCGGTGTGGTTCCGGCACCAGAGCTACTGCAGAGCAAGAACCCCCAACATTTAGGTATTGATGTCCAATCCAGAGGATAGTTCATCACTTGCAAAGGAGTGCATAATCCCTTTAATGACAATGAATTTTACCACTGGACCATTTGTATTTATCAACAAGTAAATATCAGTTTGTCTACTGATTTTCCAAACTTTAGAAACCTTTCATGTTAGTAATATGTGTCCTTCACAAAAATTGGGAAAGAGCACACAGATGCACATTGCAGAATCAGAAATTTCTGACCAGGCCTATATACAGAAGAAGGACCCCCAAACAACAAGGGTTCATCCTGGTAAAGATTGACTCTGTATCCCCTTTTATAGAACATGAGAGTGCAGCACTAATTTGCCCCTCAATTTTTATACACTGGAGAAGAGATTGCACAGTACCCTTGGGCCAATTCTGCCCCCCATAGCCTACTACTGTGCTGGCGGCCTTGCCTTGACTGAGAGGGTGCCATGTAAACGTTCACACTTTCTGTGAGAAAGAGGAATTTGACAAACCCAAGTTGAGTCTCCTCGACTTAAAGGAACCTTTTTTACCTCCGATATAGTCTATTGTCCATACATCTTTGTTCTCCACATTATTCCATGTTCTACTGTAACATTACGCATTTCTCTTAAACCATAGTAGTATGTTAGTGTGTGTCATTGATCATAAGGATAACCCTGGTGACCCACCTGCCTGTGTTGCCTGCAACTGAACTTACCTTGTGGTTGTTTTTTGGAAGCTTTCTCCTTAGTGATATACAGTTGCATTTTTGGTAGTAGCTGTATTTGCATTTGGAGGCCATGAGCAGTTTGAACAATAACATAGGGTTTAGATGGTTGTAGTATGGAAAAGTTGGCTGTGGAGGAAACAAAAATATGACAATTTATCTGGTATCGGTTATCATCTAATCTGCTTTCTCATATACAGAGTCTACTGATGATGCTATCAGTATAAACATTCATTTCTCTTAAACTGTCCATTAATATCTTTAAAAGAGAGCTGGGTAAAACTGATATCCTTTGGTTTGGGAAATACATGGCCTAAGGGTAGAGTATGACAGGGAGGTATATTTTGTGTTATTTGAATTATGCTCCATCACTCAGATGAACCCATAGTGAGACCCGCTCAGAATGTTCTATAAGCTCCTTGGTCATATTCTACAAACTTTTGAGTGAGTTTAAAGGGGTTTTCTGGGTTGCATCAACATCTTTTAAAGTAATCATTTATGAAGGTAGCTGTAATGTTGCTCCTATCTCCCGTTCTGGGCTGTGGTCACACGGCCATGTCCATGCAGCTCTTTCTTATTTCCTGTGATGTTATGTCTATGGGTGGGGCAGTGATAGAAGAGTGTCCATGTAACTAGCTAGGTGGAAGGAGGTGTAAACTAGGTGGAAGTTTGGGGCTACATCTGTGACAGAGAAAGGTGAAGGGCATCATGGGTTTGGTTGGATACAGCAACAAGAAGTGCTACATACAGGATGGAAACAAACCTGAGGGATTGGTTTACATGGTGAAAACAGGTCAGAAGAGTTGAAATTGAAAAAATATAAAGCATGGGGAAGGTGTACACGATGTAAGCAACTCCGTGAGCCTATCTGATAAAAACCATAGTAATCCCAGAAAATCCCTTTCAGTCAACTAAGGACCATGCAGTACTTACTGTATCTACGGACTTATTTTATATATGTGCACTTGACATACCCTACTATTGGACACCTTACCTGTGATATAAGGAAGCATAACCTTAAGGTCATTGTGGACAACTGTTCCATCTGATTTGAGTTTCACAACCTGAAATAATATGGAATTACTCTGGAGAAGTTAGTTGGAAGATTTGTATCTATTGTAGTCTACGCCTCTACGGCATATTCTAAATCACATAAGCTTATGGTGACTATACTATACTAAAGCCTAACAAAATACAAAAAGCTGCACGTTCCATCTTTGTATTTAAAGTGGTTGTCCTACCATAAGAACCTATCACTTATCCAAAGGATATGTGATAAGTATCTGATTGCTAGGGTTCTCTAGACAGAAGGTATGTTCTTATGGTGCAACAAACCTTTTAATAACCAATATAGTGATTTCAGGGACCATTTTGACCTTTCCATATGGTCTATGCAGTATATACATGTATACAGTATATAACCGTCTGACAGGATATAAATACAGACATTACTACCCACTGCACCACCTGCTCGAGCACATTATAAAGTAAGTGGTGATGCTACACTTCAGCTCTTTTGCTTCAATCTCTTACTATGATATATACTGTATGAAGTATGTCAAGCACTTTTCTCTAATTTTAGGTCTGCACAGCATATGGTTTTTCGCTGTCATTTTCTTGTCAGCACTGCCATACTCACGTTTTTTAAGTTGTCTGTGACTAGTATAACAGACTGGAGGCAAGTCTCTCTCTCAGAGGAACCGCAAGGCATCAGCTTGCCCAAGATCAGATTTCTCATGCTGTCCTACAAGTTGAAGCATAAGGTGTGATTAGATTGACCACGTTTTTATTTCAGCAACCACATCAAGGGTAAAGTAAAAATTAAGGCTCCATTCACACGTCCGCAATTTCGTTCCGCATTTTGCGGAACGGAATTGCGGACCCATTCATTTCTATGGATCCGCACTTCCGGGTCCGCACTTCCGTTCCGCAAAAAAATAGAACATGTCCTATTCTTGTCCGCAATTGCGGACAAGAACAGGCATATTCTATTAGTGCCGGCAATGTGCGGTCCGCAAAATGCGGAACGCACATTGCCACTGTCCGTGTTTTGCGGATCCGCAAAACACGTTGCGGACGTGTGAATGGAGCATAAGATCCATGCAATTATGTAAAGAATTATTACAGTATACACAAATAATAAGTAGGCTTTGGACAATCTCTACTTGTTAGACAGGTCCCTTGACAATAAGCTTACCACATAGTGTACTCTACTGATACTCCCAGCAATCTTCTGTAAACTGCAATAAACCTGGTAGTAAGTGTTCAGTTACTTACTTGCCTCTACAGGGGAAATTAAGCATGACATGGTGTCCATTCATGTCAATGAGATGTCAGGACAAGGCAGGTCATCCATAGTGAGAGATACTCTTTGTAACCATTCTCCATCCTACCTGGAGCCAGTAACCAGGCAAGTGGTAGAAAAGTCTCTTTTTTACTAAAGTGTAGAATGGGAGTTGTAGTACTTCCAACAGTAGTAAAGCGCATTTCCAAACGAATAACAGTGCAGTTTTTCACGAGTAGCAATGTATGGATAGCAGCAATGATGGAGGTTGTGGTACTCCTTCCCTCTATCTTTCCAAGGTCTCTTCCTCTCTCTGTCAAATCTAAGGCTGGCAGTAAAGTTCTTAAAAAACTTGTCTGAAATTCGCAGGCTGAGGGGTACAGGATTAAGATATGGCTGGCCAAAACTATGTCAGAATGTGTAAGGGTGTATTAGCAATGTCCCTTTCACAGCAGCAAAGTCTTTATCAGCCTTAAACATGCACAATACCTTACTGACTGACTTCAGTGCACAGCCTTGCAGATTCTGGACCTAGTTCTTCCCTTTCTTGCTAGAGTACTTTAATGTAGTGCTTTAAATGTCTCAGAGATGATGGTTCTCTAGAACTCAGGCCTAGTTTTCTGAAAATGAGCACATATAACTCCTCTCTCTTCCTCAGCTAGCACACAACACTCTCTCACATTGAACAAGGGTGGACCTAAGTCCATCTTCTAGCATCTTAAAAGGGGCTGAGTCAGGATTGTTAACCCTGACCTATCCATACAAAACTAGTGACTGTACAATACAGTAAATCAGAGCATTACATTAAACCAATTAACATGCCAACAAACCCTTTTGCAGTTACCCTGTTCTACACTGTACGACCAAAATATGTGGACACTTGCCATAATTATTGCGTTCAGATGTTTTCAGTACACCCATTTCAAAAATCGCACTTAGCCAATCACTGACCATAATGGTGACCTGCCTCAGCCAATGACTGGCCTTTTTTTTTTTAGCTGACCTTCTTCTGATATTTTCAGTGTGTCAAACTGGGACCAGGAAGTGAAGATCGGTGAAGACCAGACAAAGATCAAAATGACAATAGTGAGGCAGTATGTTTTTTTAACCCTTTGTGGCCCATTAATAAATACATTAAAAACCCCTAATTGACATTGCAGATAACGTCATTTAGTAAACGTTTGTCTAAGGGTAGTGTTACACATAGCCTCCCATGGTAGTTTGTACAATATAGATTTTTGACCCAAAGCAAGAAGTGGATCCAGCAGGAAGGAGAGATATAGGTCCCTTCTTTATATTTTCCATTTTTTCCTAACCCACTTCTGGATTTTGCTCAAAAAATTCCATCAAAAACTGCCACAAAAACCTGAGTGTGATTAGATTAGAGGTTTCACTGGAATTCAATTATTCTTTTTTCATTAGTCCCATATTACTATTTATTAAGCAAGCCTACAGATCTTACGAGATGATATAAACCATCCATGAGATTGTCCCGTGGTTAGAAAGCATAAATTTGAACAATGCCATGAAATGACTTAAATTGAATGTGTCATTAAATGACCCACTGTTTAAATCAAGGTTTTATGTTAAACATATTTTTTTTAATTTTTGCTAACATTTTAAATTTTTTATATCAATATCCTAAAATCCTGCAGTTTTCACACTGATCACTAAGCGTCGCTACTGCAGTTTTATACCTATTACAAGTTGGATTAGAATGACAGAGATAGCCTACTCTCACATCAGTGTTTAGGCATTCTGGCTTTGAGATCAGAGGATCTAAAAACCTGGCCAAAACGGTTCCATTTAGGACCAATGTATTGTGAATGGGGTATGCTCCATTTAGGATGCATCAGTATGCATTCTGTTCCACTAGCATTCCATTTTGTGACTGGACACAGAACCGCTGCAAGCTGTGGTTTAGTATCCGGTCATCAAAACGGAACAAACCGGATCCGTCACTAAAATCAAAATGAGTAAATGGCACCGGATCCGGTAACCGTCACCCATTGACTTACATTGTTTTTACTGACGGATCCAGTTTGTTCCATTTCAATTTAACACAACTGCATCTTAACGGAACGGATGCATCCTGATGTGTTAAATCAAACAGTTTTGGTCCAGTTTTGAGATCCTCTGCCGGATCTCAAAACCGGAAGCCAAAGCACAGATGTGAAACAGAGAGGCCACAGAGCACATCTAGAAAACTCTCCCATATAAATCAATGAGGTTCTCTTCTGTCCACTGTGTCTATGTGCGGTACTCCAGAACCAACACCTGCAAAGTGTTGATTTCGTACATTACTAAAATGATTCATGCTTTCTTTTATGCTTTGGATGTTTTCTTAAAAGCTGTCTATAGGTGCCACTATTTAGTTAATTGTGCCCTGACTCAGCAGAGGGAACTAGCTTTCCCCTCTGAGGGAGGGTCTTTCTAGTAAGTATTGCATCAGCCAGTTCAGTTTATTTCTGCCTGCCATACAGGGCAGATGCTAAAAGATTGGTTTGGGCTTTGCTTGTGAGAGAATCAGATGCCTATGAACCTGTGTGAAGCTGTAGGCAAGAAAGGAGACTATTTCTCCAGAAGATACAGCATTCCTATGAAGGAGAGAATCCTTGAGGGAAGGAAAAATGGATGTCCAAACCCTGTCTATGCAAAGCCATGCATATTAGCAAGGTATATGCTTATTATTGCTATAGACTTTGCTGCTTGTGGAAGGATTAACAATTAAATAGCACCTTTCGTACCAATATCATGGATTGGACAACAGTTTGTAGGATTTTCACCCTTCTGTGGGAACTGCAATACTTATATTTCAGAGTTTTGCATGCCTGTGATCATTTTGGAAAGGTTGCAAAGTGTTTAGAAGGAGCTCATTGACTACCACTCCTATTATCATCATTATTGCCCTTTGTCAATATACAGTGTTTGTGAAGAGACTGCGCTGCACTTGCCTTGGAGCTGTGTTTTGATATCGTTGGATGTTCCACAAGTCCTCTTCTGAACTTTAGTAAAAAGTTTATTTTTCATCTGGCCTGGTTACTGACTCCAGCACCATTCACCAACTACAGCACCTACATCTCCTGCCTTGTACCCGTACAACACCAAGGGCACCCCAAGTACCACCAGACAGAGGCCCCAACATAGGAGTGTCCACTGAGAGAAGGAAGAGTGCACCCTCCTATCTAGGGCTGCAACGAGTACTCGATTAAATAGAGTAATTCAACACAAAAAATTGTTTTGCATCGAGGATTCGTTTGTGTCACGTGACAACGGAGCGGGAGTGAAGCGCTTGCTATTACTTCCACTCTTTGGTCTCCTGCTGGCCATCAATGCGCTGGGAATACTCACCTTTCCAGCAGGGGGCCTCCGGACACTCCACAGCATCTCCATGGTCCCATGCTGCACTGACCTCCTGACATATGCACACCGTGACCTGACGCGCTGTGTGACGTCAAGCCCAAAGCAGCGCAGAAAGATGGAGTGTCGGCGGCGCCCCTGCTGGAAACGTAACTTGGTGACACCAAAAGGGTGGGGGCGTGACTAAGGCTGGGTGCCCGGAGTGCACAGCGTCATAGCAACCAATGACTCTGCGCTCTCTGGGTGTCAGGAGGAGGGCAGGCTGGGATTTCACGGACCGTGTGTCCGTGGTTTAACTGAAGTGTGGCCCGGCCTTAGGGGAGAAAAAAGACAATGCAACAGCACTCTGCAAACCAGATAAAGTACAATAATGCCATAGTCACAAAAAACATTCAAGTGCTAATGCTACGCTTATTTATAAAGCGAGATGTTTGGCAACTGCATTTTGTACAAAACCATTTGAGCCCGTCTGCCAAATGTCAAGGCGATCTCTGTAAGACGGGAACCTAACACTAAATACTACCTGTTATGCGCCATAATGGCCACCATAAAGTATAGGAAGTGTTGGTTCCACATGCATGCTGGGTCCACTCTGCCTTTTACCATTTTTGGTGCCATAAAGGCCTCCATTACTTCCAGGGGATGCAGGTACCAACATGCATGCCGAGCCCACTCCATACCTCTCCTGGCGCCAGACGGCTTCCAATGAATGTAGTGAGAGCAGGCCACAGCTTTATACTGAAACTAATTAAAATCAGCCTATGGGGCAGACAGGCTAATCAGGAGTGCACGACTCGCTGGAGAGATGGACTTAGGGGAGAGATGGCACAAGGGGAGCAGAGACTATGACACAAGGGGGAGAGAGACGATGGCACAAGGGGGAGAGATGATGGCACAAGGGGGAGAGATCATGGCACAAGTAGGGAGAGATCATGGCACAAGGGGGAGTGGAGCTGATGGCACTGGGTGGGGAGAGCTGAAGGCACTGTGGGAGTGGAGCTGATGGCACTGGGTGGGGGAGAGCCGATGGCACTGGGTGGGGAGATCTGAAGGCGCTGTGGGAGTGGAGCTGATGGCACTGGGTGGGGGAGAGCTGAAGGCACTGGGTTGGGGAGAGCCAATGGCACTGGGTGGGGAGAGCTGAAGGCGCTGGGGGAGTGGAGCTGATGGCACTGGGGGAGTGGAGCTGATGGCACTGGGGTGGGGGAGAGCTGATGGCACTGGGTGGGGAGAGCTGAAGGCACTGGGGGAACGGAGCTGATGGCACTGGGGGGAGCTGATGGCACTGGGGGATAGTGGAGCTGATGGCACTGGGGGGAGCTGATGGCACTGGGGGATAGTGGAGCTGATGGCACTGGGGGGAACTGATGCACTTGGGCTGATCACACAGGGGGGAACAAAGGGTGTTGGGGACTGATGGCAGGGGGTCTGATGAGTTTTTATAAAGGAAAACAGTCTATTAATTCATTTTTTCTTATTAGATTACTCGATTAATCGTAAAAATAATCGGTAGAATATTCGATTGCTAAAATATTCGTTAGCTGCAGCCCAACTCCTATCACTGGCCCTAGGGGGCATTGGTGTGAGGATTGCCACTGTGCATGATTATTTCAGCCAGAGCTACTACAACTCCCATCCTCTGCTCCTCCTGGGCTTGCGGCATATGGTGCATGGTGGTTGCTGTAAAGCATATCTCTAAATGCTGTAACAACTGCTCATGCAAGACAGCCACCCCAGTAATCATGCTCAGAAATAAAATAAAAAGGCTATTAACATAAAATAATAACAGATCAGAAAAAATGACGTGTGTCACTATCTGCTTTTGACATTCCCTTTAACTACATCTTACCTTCATCAGCGCATAGTAACAGTTCCCATGGAAAGTATATGTCTTCCCATCAAAAGTAGTAAAATGGGCTCCACCTTCAACTGAGCAAACTTTCGGACAGGGGAGATCTGTGCAGTTCCATCTTCCGGCAACACAGTCACTGCAATAGAAAATGCTGTCAATCGAATCTCCAGGATACCCACCAGAGACCACTGCCCATGATGTAAAAATCACTCTAAAGGGGCTTTCTGAATTTATGTAAACTAATATTAACTACTGCATGATGATAAGTTATGCAACTTTCTAATACATTTCAATTCCTAACCAGGCTCTATGCTTGCTGGCAATGAATGAAAACATCATTGTTCATATCCAGAGGCTGAAAGCTGATATTGATCATATCCGACTAAAGGGCCTATTACACGGAGCGAATATCGTACACATTCTCGTGCATCCTCAGCACTCCCTCAGTGCGCCTGCGCCGATGACGTCTTCTCTTTCGGTGATGTCATCGGCGCAGGCGCACTGAGGGAGTTCTGAGGAGGCGAGCCTCCTCATCTCAGAGCACCTGCACCGAATGAACACAGGCGCGCGATTTTTGAAATGCTGACAGGGCTGGCCGGAGGAGGAGATCGCGGCTCCTCCTCAACACGATGAGGGGGCGGTTTTTTGCGGCGGCTACCAGCAAGTAGGCGCCCTACTTGCTGGTAGAGACCTAATTTACATATTATAAAAGTTCGTTTTTATAAGAAACTGCTGAAGGAAAGTAAGTAAGACCATTATATTTTCATATATCGCAGGATAAGAAATTTAACTAGCCCCAAAAAGAAAATGACTTTAGTGGGGTGACAGAAGCCCTTTAACCACTGAATGACAATATCACAACTGGGATTGTGAAGTTTTCATGACTTACCATTTGGCACAATCATTTTGAATTGACTCTCCTGGGGCATAGAGTTTCCCTTGGTGTTTGCAATGGCACTCATCAACTGGTAGGCAGCCCCTGTTAGTGTAATCATCCTGCACCGTACCTGAGGTGATTTAAAAGAAAGTACAGTAATTTTGACTCTTGAGAAGGTTGTGCAGTGCTATAATATTGATGACCCATCCTCAGGATAGATCATCTATATTAGGTTTACTTCCCCCCCCCCCCCAAACAATCAGATGTTTGAAGGGGGTTGTGGGGTGCTTGTGAGCCAGGAGTCGGGTCCCCACCAGTCTGATCTTGATGACTTATCCTGAAGATAGATCTTCAATATCATCACCCTGCATAACCCCTTTAACCCATTATCATGATTTATATATATTTTTTAAATGTGTCCTCGTGGTAAAGCAGCACACGGGAAGCAATAATGATTAACACTTTCATACTGCATAGGGGATTGTAGCCAAGCCTTCTGTCTGGAAGATTTCCCAATGGAAACCTCAGTGGCATGTGTCTAACAGATCCCACTACATGGCATCCACTCCACTAGGAAAAAATGCATATGGTATACATTTTGAAGTGGATGGCTCTGTATGGAATAGTGTACTTTGTTGTGCTATTCCATGCACTAACTCAGTAACTTTTTGTAGCATAATGGGGGCCTATGGGTCCATTTCACAAATAAGCTAGGAGCTTTTTCACAACACACACTTTCTCCATAATTCTGTTACAAGAAGATATTAATTTTTGTGTCAATCTGCACAGGAAATTGTTTTTCCCAGGGGCCTTTCAGGCAGACCTTTCAAGGTGGTTGGACCTGCGGAGGGAATAATATTTGCCTTATTCCCGCTGCTGGGTTTCAGCTCCTTCGCTCCCCCACCATTGCTGTAGATCTCTGGTCTCTGTCAACATCCTGTTTGACGCGGGTTACGTGGCCTCTGCAGCCAGTGACTGGCCACAACAGTGACATGTCCCCCATGCCTGATGGGACTCAGTGACATCACACATGGTGGACACATCACTACTGTGGCCAGTCATACTTACCTAATCCCACCGCTGGCTTCCGCCTCCACCACCTCTCTCCAGATCTCTGGTCTGCAGCAGTCAACATCTAGTTTGATGTGGGAAGACCAAAGATCTGCAGCAGCAGTGGGGAAACGAAAGAGTTGGAACTGAGTTGCAGGGATCAGGTAAGTATGAGTCCCTCTGGCCAACCTGGGAGGTCTGTCCGAAAGGTCACCAGGTGTGAACAAGCGTTTTAATATTATAGATCACAGAATGGACAGAAACATCATACATTAAGGGGTAGATTGCTGCAGAAGTTTCAGTGACTGAAAAACCTATTGAATACATCTGAGTGAGGCTTTTTTCTATAGCATGTGCATGGGCGTCTGCAAGACCAGTTCAGATAAATAGCACAATTGCAGAAATTTCTACAAGAAATCTTCTGTGTATGAATTCTGCTTAATGCCATTCCTCTGATCCCAGCATGCATGGAAAGCAAGTAGCACCTCATAGAGAACTAGGTGGTACCTAGTGAGGCATGTTTTAGTAGTCTAAGAAGTTCTCCAAAAGAATTCGTTTTCCAAAGGCGCTCCGAAAAATCAAAGGTGGAATCTGATTGATTGTTATGGACAACTAAGCCAGTTTTCCTTTGCACCAGTTTTGATAAATCTCCCCCACCTTTTTTTAGTGATAGATGTATTCAGACAACGTGACTCACCCGCAGGACAGAAGCAGCCATCCATGTAATGCTCCTCACACAGACTGTGTACCTCTTGGTGGGAACAGGAATTTGTACAAGGTGAGGCGCTTTCTTGATAGACCATATTAGCAGGACATTTCTTAGCTTGGAAATACACAGAAATGTTGTCAATAAACCACTGTAATTATAAAAATGCTGAAAACCTACATATACAGTTTACATAACATTTCTTAGAAACAGCTGCAACTACAAACAATAGTGGAAGTTCATAGTTTGCCGATATGATAAAGGGGTTGTGCAGTCAGGATATTGATGATCCCTCGAATAGCTTTTTGAAGGGGTAGCGGCGCTCATGCCAGCACTGCATCCTTTTCAATGCTTACCTGCACAGTGTATAGATTATAGCGGTGGTGTAAGTGTAATTACAACTGCTCATTCCATTCAAGTGAACAGGAGAGGAATCTGTAAATACACTTCGCCGCCGCTACATTCTAGACCACATGCAGGTGAACACTGAAGAGGACACAATGCTTGCACGAGCGCCACTAGTACCCTTACAACAGCTGATCGGCAGTTGGACCTGTGCCAATCTGATATTGATGACATATTCTGAGGATGGGTCATCAGTACACTGACACTGTTCAACTCTTTAGGGACTCTTTGTGGCTTGCCATGAAACACCTGGTAAATGAACTCTGTGAGGATGACCAAGTGGGAATACCATAGACCAATTCACAGCCTACTCAAAGACTATGCTATTGTAGATAGTGCTCATGTCAACAAACTGATACCCCGCCACTTCTCCCTCTTCTTTTCATGTGTCTGTCTTTCAGTAAAGCTGTGGCCCTTTTCCCTTGTTCCCTCAGCCCCTATCACTTGTCTGTTTCTTATTGATATATAATATATATTGCAGCCAGGCTCATCTATCCATCCAACCGCTACACTGACGCTACTAGTCTGTGCCAATCACTTCACTGGTTGCCCATCTACCACAGAATACAGTTAAAACTTCTCACCCTCACTCACAAAGCTCTCCACAGTGCTGCACCTCCATATATCTCCTCCCTCATCTCCATCTATCACCCTACTCGTGCTCTCCGTTCTGATAGCGACCTAAGATTAATAACCTCCATAATTCGTACCTCTTACTCCCATCTTCAAGACTTTTCTCGAGATGCACCTACTCTCTGGAATACTCTGCCCCGGAATACTAGGTCAATTCACAACTTCTCCACCTTCATACATGCCTTAAAAACACATCTTTCCAGGCAGGCTTATCAAGCTACCTAAAATGACATTTCCCAGACTAAACCTTTCCCCAACCAACTCCTCTGGCCTAAACTCGATCCTCTAGTAGTCCCAAACCGGAAGCAGATCGGCGGGCACCACTCCTGTCAGTTCAATAATGGCTCAAATCCTACTTATCACAATCAACTACAGTATGTGTCACCCCCAATTCCTCATAGATTGTAAGCTCTTGCGAGCAGGGCCCTGACTCCTAGTGTTTCAGTTGCATATTATCCAGTTAGTTTTGTTTCATACATGAACCCTATGAATTTGTAAAGCGCTGCGGAACATGGTGGCGCTATATAAATACATTTTATTATTATTACTATTATTAATATACAAACCGGATTCCAAAAAAGTTGGGACACTAAACAAATTGTGAATAAAAACTGAATGCAATGATGTGGAGATGGCAAATGTCAATATTTTATTTGTAATAGAACGTAGATGACAGATCAAACGTTTAATCCGAGTAAATGTATCATTTTAAAGGAAAAATACGTTGATTCCAATTTTCACGGTGTCAACAAATCCCAAAAAAGTTGGGACAAGTAGCAATAAGAGGCTGGAAAAAGTAAATTTGAGCATAACGAAGAGCTGGAAGACCAATTAACACTAATTAGGTCAATTGGCAACATGATTGGGTATAAAAAGAGCTTCTCAGAGTGGCAGTGTCTCTCAGAAGCCAAGATGGGTAGAGGATCACCAATTCCCACAATGTTGCGCAGAAAGATAGTGGAGCAATATCAGAAAGGTGTTACCCAGCGAAAAATTGCAAAGACTTTGCATCTATCATCATCAACTGTGCATAACATCATCCGAAGATTCAGAGAATCTGGAACAATCTCTGTGCGTAAGGGTCAAGGCCGTAAAACCATACTGGATGCCCGTGATCTCCGGGCCCTTAAACAACACTGCACCGCAAACAGGAATGCTACTGTAAAGCAAATCACAGAATGGGCTCAGGAATACTTCCAGAAACCATTGTCAGTGAACACAATCCACCGTGCCATCCGCCGTTGCCAGCTGAAACTCTACAGTGCAAAGAAGAAGCCATTTCTAAGCAAGATCCACAAGCTCAGGCGTTTTCACTGGGCCAGGGATCATTTAAAATGGAGTGTGGCAAAATGGAAGACTGTTCTGTGGTCAGACGAGTCACGATTCGAAGTTCTTTTTGGAAATCTGGGACGCCATGTCATCCGGACCAAAGAGGACAAGGACAACCCAAGTTGTTATCAACGCTCAGTTCAGAAGCCTGCATCTCTGATGGTATGGGGTTGCATGAGTGCGTGTGGCATGGGCAGCTTGCATGTCTGGAAAGGCACCATCAATGCAGAAAAATATATTCAGGTTCTAGAACAACATATGCTCCCATCCAGACGTCATCTCTTTCAGGGAAGACCCTGCATTTTTCAACAAGATAATGCCAGACCACATTCTGCATCAATCACAACATCATGGCTGCGTAGGAGAAGGATCCGGGTACTGAAATGGCCAGTCTGCAGTCCAGATCTTTCACCTATAGAGAACATTTGGCGCATCATAAAGAGGAAGGTGCAACAAAGAAGGCCCAAGACGATTGAACAGTTAGAGGCCTGTATTAGACAAGAATAGGAGAGCATTCCTATTTCTAAACTTGAGAAACTGGTCTCCTCGGTCCCCAGACGTCTGTTGAGTGTTGTAAGAAGAAGGGGAGATGCCACACAGTGGTGAAAATGGCCTTGTCCCAACTTTTTGGGGATTTGTTGACACACCATCAAATTCTGATTCAACATATTTTTCCCTTAAAATGGTACATTTTCTCAGTTTAAACTTTTGTTCCGTGATTTATGTTCTATTCTGAATAAAATATTAGAAGTTGGCACCTCCACATCATTGCATTCAGTTTTTATTCACGATTTGTATAGTGTCCCAACTTTTTTGGAATCCGGCTTGTATATAATATATTAATATATAATTGAATTTCAGTGTAGCGCAGTGTATCATATATATAGTGCAGTTTCCTTCACCCTTCTGTAAGATATATAGCCTAGGATGCATGTAATATTTGTACTATGTTACAGTCTGCTCTGTGTCACAATATGTATTGTATACATCTGACAACTGATTATAAATAAAGTTGTTGTTTTTTTAAAACAAATTACTGGGTTTGGAGGGAGGAGACACAAGGTTTGCACTGGTAGTGTAGGAAGGTGAATGAGGCCAGGGCCTGTTAAACGTGGACCATGTGGTGGACACCATGGGAGCAAAGGAACCACACTTCCACCTTTACTTGCATTTCTAGTGGTTGGTTTGCCTGGTCCTTTAGATGTGTGTGAGGTGGTATCTGTGCATCTTGCTCTGTTAGCATGGTCATTTAGATGAGTGCGGAGCCATATTTGTGCATCTAAGCTTCTAGCTTTATGTTTTTCACCTAAATTGTATCTGTCTTATCTAATATATGAAATGCTTACGACAAAAGTTCTTAGTTCTCCAGTTTCCCGGGCGTCCGCCAGCATGAGAGCATTGTCTGGAATACTCAGAGATGGTACTACACAGGCAGAAGTAGTCTTGGGATTGGTCACAGGAGCACATGTCAATCATACAGGCCTGGATGTAGGCTTCCAGATTCAGAACGTTCATACAGTCAGAGAACACAGCTTGGACTAGATGTTCCTCACATACAGAGAGCTAAAGGGAAGATAATATTGTACAAAATACCAAACTGATGACAAAAATCTTTGACATACTATAGTTATGATTTCATGTATGATCCAGTCGTCTGTTCTCTCATATGGAACCAAAGTCATCACAGATATTTATAGTAGCCGTCCATTCTTACACACTTGATAAATCAATATATTTTATGCTCCTTTATATCATTCTATGTGGGAGTTTTTGTATCTAATGGTTTGATCTACAGGGTGATTTCCAGTCTTGTCTCTTCTTTTCTGTCTTCTTCATGTCATCTGGTGTGTTCAGTGTCACATACTTACATATTTAGAACAATGTGTTGGGTTTATAATTTCAGTGTCATCTGTGTCCTTACACACTTCATTTGGATCATTCACATTCTGCTGATTTCCAAAATTTATCGGACTGAGAATTTTGTCTGAGTGGGAGATAATAATATTAGATAGAAGGTGAATACATAATGGAGAGACAGAGAGACACACAGAGACGAGGCTGCAATTTCTAGTGAGTGTGATATCTCATCCCAGGGCTGGGTTCCCAGATACTCCGCTCAGTACTACCATACAATGTCCTCCATGCTGCTGCTTCTGACTTTCTGTGTGATGTGTATGGGAGACATCGTAGCAGCTTTATGTATGGGAAAACTGACAATTATAGATGTGTAAAGGTCAGAAATAGTGTTATTTCTGAGGTACATACACTGGACAGCTTATTCTGAAGGTGAACATACACTTTAAGAAACCATTAGAAAATCTAAACATCACAAAGATAATGATCATGAACATATACAGTGTGGGCCACAAATTTTTTTTTTCCCTTGAGTCATTTGTATGGAATAATGGATAATGGAATACGGACCTACTTACCCGTTTGAAGAGATGTAGGAATTAGTCTCATGAGCAACTAATCAAAGTTGTGCCTGTCAAGTTCAGGAACACCTTCTTCAACACCACTTGTTCCATATTCCGAACATGCATGTCAATTTGCCATTTCAGTTTGAAAACTTTCTGAGGATTCGTTTCTTAACCCCTAGCCTTAACATTCCCACAGATTAAAGTCGCACCCCATTAGGTCTGATGACTGTGGAGGCCCTGTATAGCATCGCTGACTGGAGATCAGACAGAAAACCCTCCCCTGATTAACCTCTCAGCTATTCCACCATACTCGGAAATGAATCCTCTGGCATTCTATCGGCATTCCAACTGCTGCTATTTTTTATCCTATGCAATGTGGATGTTTTGAATGCGTTTCTAATAAAGACTATTGAGTTTTAGACCACAAGTGTCAGAGGATTCATTTGGAGTATGGTGGAATAGTTGGACTGGACTGACACAGTTTTCTCCAATTTCCCTGAGAGCACAGTGGACACTCCAATCTGTGGGGTACCGCATACAGGGAGAGTGCAAGTTTACACACTACTCCTTTTTTTCCTTTCTTTTGTATAATGCTGCAGAGATATCTGCATTTGTATTCTTATTCAAATGAGAAGTTCGAGCACCAGAGGGCAGGGATGAATCCTTTGAGCACTTCTTTGTAACACCCCTGTGCTCTGCACACTCCCCCTCCACTTGATTGGCAGGGCTAGATATCAGCATTCTGAGGGCAGAGTGTCCTACTATCTACATATCATATACTCTATGTACAATAGCTTCACCACACTGAGATCTGCTCAGAAAGCTGATATACTTGTTACTGCTTTATTCACAGGCACAATATATGATAATAAAGACATTAGCAATATGTGATAGCTTATAAGTTTTGTTGAGTGAATAGAGCTTCAGATCATCGAACCAAAGTCGATTTGGTCAAACACTTCGATTTTAATCCTGTCTCCGTACAGCATTAAAATGTATTGCCTCATTGGAGCCAAACTTAATTTCAGCCAAAGTCGTGCGAGACTTCGATGAATAAATTCGGTATTCATTTCTGCATCTTTAAAAACATTTAAAATTAGGAATCTGAAGTTGGGTTTGGTACCAGATGGTACCTCAGTACCAAACCCGACTTCAGATTCCTGATTTTAAATGTTTTCAACATGCAGAAATGAATATCGAATTAATTCACCGAAGTCTCGAGCAACTTTGGCTTAAACTAAGTTTGGCTACAATGAACGGAGACAGGTCTCTGACAGGCTTACAACAAAGTGTTTGAAGGAAGCGACTTCGGATCGATGAAGCATAGAAAAAAAAAACATCTCTGTGGAAAGGCTATAGCTCAGTGATAAGTGGGTTTTGTATGTCGAGATCCCAGGTTTGAATCTTGGTAGAGACTTGAAGGTTTTTTTCTTCCACATTTAACCTATAATAATAGTCTACGGGGCACATTTATTAAGACCGGTGTTTTAGACACCGGTCTTAATAACCCCTATACCTGGCGGTGGATTTACTAGACTTATGAAGAGGCGCCGGACTCTAGATAACTTCGGCGGGTCCTCCGCCACATCTAAATGTAAGACAGCTTTTTTGTTGTCTTACATTTAGACCATTTTCTATGTCTAAAACAGGCGTGCTCACTCCACACCCACTTTTTTGGACCTGGCGCAAGCGAAGAGAAGTTGCAGATTGTGGCGCAAAGGACCCTTGCACGCAATCTGCACCAGAAATATGCCTAAATTAGGTGTATTTCTGTTTGATAAATGACCCCCTATATCCTTATCATATTGAGAATAATGTTTTTAGGCTTAAAAAGCTAATAAATATTGCTGGTTTCTTTATAATCCTATATTAAGCCTGTGAATAAACCAGTAATAGTTTTCAGGTTTCTAAGCAAAAAAAAAACACTATTCTCAATATAGTAAGGCCTTTTATTGCTATTTTTATGATTATATATTATTTATTATAGAATAGCCTTTTATTACATGTTAAATGAGAGAAAGAAAAAAATAACAGAAAAAAATAGTTTATTTACCGCAAGTCTCTCCATGACTTGAACTTGGGATTTGTATATACAATATAAGCACTTACCACCAAACTATAACATTACTACATAGAGATGCATGTTTTTCTATGCTTATAAGCTAACACATTTTACTAGTATCTTTATAATCATATATTGCGCTTGTGAATACAGCAGTGTGTGTGTTAGCTTTCTGAGCAGATCTCAGTGTGGTGAAGCTATAGTACATAGAGTATATGATATGTACATTCTAGGACACAGCTCTGCCCTCAGTATGACATCTAGCCCTGTCAATCAAGTGGAGGGGGAGTGTGCAGAGGACAGGGGGTGTCACATAGCAGTGCTCAAAGGATTCAGCTCCGCCTCCTGGTGCTCCAATTGCTCATTTGCATATGAATAAAAACGCAGATATCTCTGCAGCTATCTAGCATACAGACAAAAGAAAGGTACAGTTTTAATCAGCATGATCAACCCTACCAGGCAGTATGTCTGATTTAATAGGGTTGATCCTGGTGACAGCTTTAAAATGCTCTGGTAAAATCAAAGCTGATCTCTGATTGGTTGCTATGGGCAACAATGACAGCCTTACTTTAAAACAGTTTTGATGAAGGAGATCCAATAAGCATTATCCTGTGCAAACCACATGAGGGAAACAGGCGTCTGGTCTTTGTGGCCCAACCTGTATGATGCCTCATACACTGAATGCATTATGACTTCTAGAACATCAGTTGATTGTGACTTCTTCTTCAAACCTTATTATGTTCCACCATTCATTTAGGTTTTTACTACCCTGATACAGATAAGGCTGGGTTCACATTACGTAGAGCTGTTCAACTGATGTCCAAAAACGTATACAGACAGATGCCAACAAAAGGACATCCATTTGTATCCATTTTACACATACTTCTGTGTTAAGAAAAAGCATACATACAAAAGCAGAGTCTGCTATGCTTTGGTAAAAGGACAATGACAGAAGACGTCTATATAAAACACATAGACGTCTATATAAAACAGAAGCATTATGTGAGCCTTAGTAAATTATAAACCATTGAGCAAACACTAACAAAAATAATAATAATAAAAATAAAAAATCAGCAGTTTTCGTAATCTGATCTTTTCCTTTGATCCTATATTTTTCTCATGTTCCAATTAAAACTGAGAAAATGATAATGAAACTTAAATATTTAAAGGAGATCATTCATGCCCCCCCCCCCCCCCTTCCTCCTGTGTCTGGCTATTGGACAACTGGTTTCAGCGGGAGCGTCCCCCACTGCTCTGTCTGCTGTAGAATACAAAACAATAAGCCCCGCCCTTTGGCTAAGCACCACCTCTCAGTCATTAACCCCTGTGCTCTCTGCAGGATTTCTACAAGACTGTTTGTTTCGAGGACATGCAGGAAATCCTGAAGACTGACAAACACTCTGGGTCAGTTTATCTCTATTTTACTTGTATTATTCACTCCTAGGTTTTGCGCTCCTTTAATACTTTTATGGACAATAGCTCAATATGTAGTAGATAATGATAAGTAATATTGAATGTTTCATTGAGACATTTTTCCTAACCCACTTACCCCCTGAGAGAAATTCATTTTTTGTGGGATCTCCATTATAATCCCCACATAGGCCACAAGTATGATTGAGGAACCTTGGGTCCAACTCCACCTGAAGAAGAAAGATACATGGTTACTTAAAATTGTGTTCAAAATATTATACATCAAAGCAGATTTTTTGTGCCGTTGTCAGTTGCAGGCCTTGGTGCTGGAACGGAGCTCATCGTCCACTGTTCCACATAAAAAGACACCAGTATTATAAACAGTACCTAGCATATAAGGGCCCTTTAGGGGCATTAGCGTCTAGGAGCTTCAAGTTACTCATCCTTAAAGCAAATCTGTTACCAGCGACATCCCTATCGAACCATTTGCATTGACACAAAGCTGTGGTTCACCCAATTAAAATGCTGTTTTTCTTTTGGTGATCTGAGGCTCCCCATTATACTTTTTCTTAATATGCAAATTAGGCCTGCAATGCGGGCGTCACCATTGCTCTTCTTGCACCCAAGCTCCATTTATTTCTGTGGCCAGCCCTTCCCTGACTACTTTGATTGACAGGGCAAGGCAGTGGCAAAGCAGCCAGAGAGGGGCTGGCCATCAAAATAAGTGGAGCTTGGGTGCAACAAGAGCAATGGTGACACCGTCGTTGCACCAAATACCTAATTTGTATATTAAGAAAAACAATCATAATTTGGGAACATAGCCTCAGATCACCAAAAGAAAAACAGCGTTTTAATCAGGTGAACCACAGCTACAGTGGAATGAAAAAGTCTACACACCCCTGTTAAAATGTCAGGTTTCTGTGATGTAAAAAAATGAGACAAAGATAAATCATTTCAGAACTTTTCCCACCTTGAATGTGACCTATAAACTGTACAACTCAATTGAAAAACAAACTGAATTCTTTTAGGAAGAGGGAAGAAAAAATATAAAAATAAAATAATATGGTTGCATAAGTGTGTAAACCCTTAAACTAATACTTTGTTGAAGCACCTTTTGATTTTATTACAGCACTCAGTCTTTTTGGGTATGAGTCTATCAGCATGGCACATTTTGACTTGGCAAGATTTGCCCACTCTTCTTTGCAAAAACAATCCAAATCTGTCAGATTGCAAGGGCATCTCCTGTGCACAGCCCTCTTCAGATCACCCCACAGATCGGATTCAGGTCTGGGCTCTGGCTGGGCCATTCCAAAACTTTAATCTTCTTCTGGTGAAGCCATTCCTTTGTTGATTTGGATGTATGCTTTGGGTCGTTGTCATGCTGAAAGATGAAGTTCCTCTTCATGTTCAGCTTTCTAGCAGAAGCCTGAAGGTTTTGTGCCAATATTGATGACAGGTATTTGGAACTGTTCATAATTCCCTCTAGCTTAACTAAGGCCCCAGTTCCAGCTGAAGAAAAACAGCCCCTTGGCATTATGCTGCCACCACCATGCTTCACTGTGGGTATGTTGTCCTTTTGGTGATGTGCAGTGTTGTTTTTGGGCCAAACATATCTTTTGGAATTATGGCCAAAAAGTTCAACCTTGGCTTCATTAGACCATAACACCTTTTCCCACATGCTTTTGGGAGACTTCAGATGTGTTTTTGCAAAATGTAGCCTGGCTTGGATGTTTTTCTTCGTAAGAAAAGGCTTTCGTCTTGCCACTCTACCCCATAGCCCAGACATTTGAAGAATACTGGAGATTGTTGTCACATGTACCACACAGCCAGTACTTGCCAGATATTCCTGCAGCTCCTTTAATGTTGCTGTAGGCCTCTTGGTAGCCTCCCAGACCAGTTTTCTTCTCTTCTTTTCATCAATTTTGGAGGGACATCCAGTTCTTGGTAATGTCACTGTTGTGCCATATTTTCTCCACTTGATGATGACTGTCTTCACTGTGTTCCATGGTATAACTAATGCCTTGGAAATTCTTTTGTGCCCTTCTCCTGACTGATACCTTTTAACAATGAGATCCCTCTGATGTTTTTTTGAAGCTCTCTGTGGACCATGGCTTTTGCTGTGGGATGCGACTAAGAAAATTTCAGGAAAGACCAACTGGAGCAGCTGAACTTTATTTGGGGTTAATCAGAGGCACTTTAAATGATGGCAGGTGTATGCTGACTCCTATTTAACATGATTTTGAATGTGATTGCTTAATTCTGAACACAGCTACATCCCCAGTTATAAGAGGGTGTGCACACTTATGCAGCCACATTATTTTATTTATTCTTTCTTCCCTCAACCTAAAAGATTTCAGTTTGTTTTTCAATTAAGCTGTACAATTTAGGCTATTTTCACACTAGCGTTCTGCTGTCCGCTCGTGAGCTCCGTTTGAAGGGGCTCACGAGCGGATCAGAACGCTTCCGTCCAGCCCTGATGCAGTCTGAATGGATGCGGATCCGCTCAGACTGCATCAGTCTGGCGGCGTTCAGCCTCCGCTCCGCTCGCCTCCGCACGGCCAGGCGGACAGCTGAACGCTGCTTGCAGCGTTCGGGTGTCCGCCTGGCCGTGCGGAGGCGTGCGGATCCGTCCAGACTTACAATGTAAGTCAATGGGAACGGATCCGCTTGAAGATGATACCATATGGCTCAATCTTCAAGCGGATCCGTCCCCCATTGACTTTACATTGAAAGTCTGAACGGATCCGCTCAGGCTACTTTCGCACTTAGAAATTTTTCTAAGTTATTAATGCAGACGGATCCGTACTGAACGGAGCCTCCGTCTGCATTAATATGATCAGATCCGTTCAGAACGGATCCGATCAAGCGCTAGTGTGAAAGTAGCCTTATAGGTCACATTAAAGGTGGAAAAAGTTCTGAAATGATTTATCTTTGTCTCATTTTTTTACATCACAGAAACCTGACATTTTAACAGGGGTGTGTAGACTTTTTATATCCACCGTAGCTGTGGTTCACCTGATTAAAATGCTGTTTTTCTTTTGGTGATCTGAGGCAAACAGTTTGACAGAGAGGTCGGTGATTACCTTTAAAAGGCTAAACCTTCTACCTGTAATAGGAAGCGTGAAATTTGTGGACAGACATTTCATGACTGTATTGGAGATATGAGTGGATTTGGCTCTTTGGAAATGACAAGTATACCTGGAAGAGTTGAAAGAAAATAGATAAAAGGCCACTTAGTAACAAAACAAGTTACTATCACATAAATTATGTATTTGGTATCAAGAACCCTGTAGACACAATCAGAAGTGAGAACTACAGATTAGTGAAACTCTGTTTTACAGCATTTTGCCCACTGGAGAATTTCCTATTACAGAGCCGTACTTCCGACATGTGTAGCAACTGAGGCTGAAATAAGGATTTATATTCAGCATTTCAGCCTCCACTGTATTTTAGATTCTATACACGACTAAACAAATTTTGCCTTCTTAAATTAGCTCATTTCTAGTTGGGACATTTTGGAGACAAATTATTCATAAATAGTGGTACTTCTTAATAATAGCTCACCATGATAGCATCTTCTCTGTTCCACATGAGGGTCAAGCCAACCTTTGTGTACATCTTAAAATAGCCATCGTTTTCATGCATGAGAATACCAAATCTGTAGAAAGGTGTCCTGACACTGAAAAGTAATCATTAAGCTGTAAATTCAAGATGTTTTATACATAAGTTATGCTTCTTAAAGGGGTTCCACCATAAAATGTACACTTCCATTTAGCACTCCATCAGTCCCATAGAAATGAATGGAATGAACACTTGCACTGTCGCGTGTATTGTTGGGGTTCCAATGGTCAGAAGCCCATATTAAAGAGGACCTTTCATCTGTTTAGCCCTAGTATAATTAGAGTCTTACCTTATAGGGCAGCCCCCACTGATGTCATTGCACTTTTTTTTTTCCCCCGTTGATTTCGGCGCCTTATATTCTAATTAGCCGACTTGGTTATACTAGGCGGAGACTGGAGCACTTCTCTTCTCCCTGGCTGTGAGCGCATCCAATCAGAGCGCACCGCTCACAGCCAGGGAGGAGCTCTTTGAAAAAAAAAAAAAAGTGTGATGACATCAGTAGGGGCCGCCCTATAAGGTAAGACCCTAATTAGAATAGGGTTAAAGAGATAAAAAGTCCTCTTTAATCACCTATCCTGTAGATAGATCATAAATATTTTTCATGGGATAACCCCATTTAAGTTCAGAATCTAAAAATAAAGTTGTTTTAAACAAAACGTCTCTGGGAATTAATCAGATCTGCTAATCTAGAACCTTCTAGTGCGAGTGGTGGAGTGGAGAAGCACAGCCTAAACAAAAACATTGTTACAATTTCTATCATAGACTTTTATAGACCTTCAATGTAAGTATAATGGAATGAATAAGCAGTTTTTCAAGTTATAAACAAGTCTTTAGACTTGTGGGGGAGATATATCAAGACTGGTATATCCATCTGCCAGTCTTGATCTCCCTGCATTGGTGTGAGAGTTTCCGAATTAATTAAGAGGCAGAAGCCACGCACCAGAAACGGAATTCTATGCCAGCTACAGGCTGGTGTAGACTTCAGCTATAACTTACGCCACTTTCTTGCAAAAGTTATAGTAAATGCAGCAGGTGGCACGAAGCCTCACCTACTTCCGTCAATCCCTGCCCTGGAAAAGTGGCGAGAAGTATTATGGCACGCACCATAATGTGCAACTTTTTTTACTCCACAATAATGGCATAATTAGCTTAATAAATGTCCCTCAATGTGTCTGAATTTTTTCCTCCAAAGTTTTGCATAGGTAGAAAGTCATACAGTCTCTCAGTATTAGCTGGCTGTGCATTAACCCTTTCCACAATGCAGTGCAGCTATAGTGTAATAACAGTGCAAATGAACAGGATATATTGCAATAGACATATAAATGCAGTTCAACAATAAGAAACATTATAAGTGCACTCAACATCACAGTGACAGTGCAAGTTAACCCTTCAAAGTGCAATAAAGGTATTTAGATGCTGCCAGAAATATGTATACTTACCAACACTGCTGTTGGTAAATTTGGGGCATATAAGTCTAGTCATGGGAACGTCCCAACTCCCATAAGAATAATTACCCATTTATGGCAGAGGCTTACGTAACCCCTGGCTATTTTCTGACTGGGACAGCCTGAGACTGCCAGAACTGTCTCTGAAAATTTGGAACAGTCCATAATTGTGGACTGTTGGCAAGTACTATATGTATATACAGTCAATCAATGTGTGTTGGCATGGGGAGTTCTGGCAGCAGTTAAACAACCTTTTATAGGAAAATACTGACAAATCATGGAAAACTATATGTTCCTGAGCTCAATAGACAATTCTGGGAAAAGACGATTTATCAGTTAAAATCTATAGATAAGATATTAAAAAGAAAATCTGAGAATTGATTTTCCTTGAATGCATGAGTACAAGATGTTTTGCATGATCATCACTATGAGGAGAACAGTATTGGGTTGCTATGCAATGCTGGGGAAAATAATCCAGAGGATAAGGGGAATAAAAGCATGGGACAATTCCAGCAACTTCTCAGGTGTCCTGAGACAATAGTTATTTTAAGAATATAAAACCGATTAAATTATTCTTTGCCAAATAACCGTGTAATGCTGCCCCATATCAAGAAGCTTTAAGGGGAAATTAAGAGATCATGAAATCTAATCACTGAATTATTGTAGGAATGTAGATCAAGACTACAAAAACAGTTGTATTCAAGATTATGGAAAATTATGGTAAATGTTCTCCTATCAAAAACAGCACTATGAATTAACTCTTTAGGCAGTCCAGACTCTAGCACTGCTGGCTATTAGTGTGTATATGAGTATTTTTATGACCAAAAATCCCATCTCATAATCATTTTCAGACACTATCTTAGGCTCTAGGCTTTCAAACTTTATTCCCTTCGATTGTTGGCCTTTAGACGCCATTGTATTAAAAGTGAATACAGGGCTATTTCCCTAATATTAGTAAACTAATAAGTTACTAAGAAAGTCAACTATGTTACACAGTTGGGGCTGGAAAAATGGAAGAGATGAAGAACATCCAATAGTGTGGGCATAAAGGTGCCTGTACATCTATGGTAATGTGACGTAAAGCCAAGACTCTCATGACAAGACCACACAAGGTTTTACCATGAGTTGCTACAATTTTGGAAAGGCGAAGTTCATGGTTATAATGTGTTTCACCTATACAAGCCACATGCCCAAGAACCACATTGCAAAAACAAGGGGCCAGATTTATCATTAGCTCAAGTCAGAATAATGGAGTGAAAAAGTCGCAAAAAAATTCGCAAACGCTAAAACTGCACACAAATTTGCGACATTTTTCTGCTCTGCACAATGCTCGCCAGTTTTCTGAAAGTGGGCGTGTTTTCTTATGTAAATGAATCTCTAGACAGATTTACTATTGGGACTATTAAAAAAGTCGCAAAAAAATGCGCAATTTCTCTCCAGTGAGGACCATGCTTATTTTATGAGACTTTTTAATAGAACATGCGACTTTTTTGTAAAAACGTGCGACTTTTTCATAAAGATGTACGACTTTTGTAAAGCTGCTTACTGACGGATAAACTGCTACCGTCAAACCACATTTATTACAGTCTTAAAGGGCCGATCATAAATCTGACTTGGCTAAAACTGACTTTAGCCATATGTGAAAGTGGAGTGAGCTGTCAGAGTAATGATAAATCTGGCCCATAGTATTTATTCCTAGAATAAATGCAATTGTGCTACAGTAGTTCCATATATAGCTTGGTCAGGTTTCCTCATTCAGTTTTGAACGCCAAATTCAGAAGTGAATTACAAAAAAGAGGAGTAGTATCTGTCATATACACTTTCTCTCGTTTTATGATTCACTCCTGATTTTGACTTCGAAAACTGCATCCAGGAACCTGAACGCGTGGACGTAACCTTTGCGGTTTTGCCAATCTTGAAAGTTATCCCCTATCAACTAAATAAGGGATATCCAATAGATTGGTGAGGTAAGGTTCATATATTGCATTATCGATCCATGTGATATACAGAAAATCCATTTTGTGGTGTCTATAAACTTCCATGTGCCTACAATGTTCCTCCATACAGAATTCCAGAAAAAAATAAAAAATATGCTCCTCTGAATTACATTCTGGAGGCATTCCACAGAGGTGTGATATGGTGGCAAATAGAGTACCTAAGGAGCCTCAACATGGACTCACATGTGTGACTATATAGGCATCCTACTTCAACTTGAACCAGAAATGTGTCAGTGTACAGTTCATTGTGTCTCCCAGCATCTCCTCGCAAAAATATTAACTTGAAATCCACAATAGAAGAGGTATGATAGAGCCCCTCTGTTTTTGCTTCCACTACCACTTCCAATTTTCGTTAACCCATGGTATGAACCCTCCTCCATAAAAGGTTTTATAAAGAAAACCAAACAACCAACCAACTAAACACATGAAAGATGTGAACATTATAAACTTTGACTCACATAGCTCCATTCAGCACCACTAAGTTACTCTTAATCTGAAGAGTCACATCTTTGATGGTGATGGTGATCTTGTCTATAAACGGATGACCATTGACCAATGACCGATGAATATGGACAGAGAATTCTTGATAGGAGTCTTGGCAATGTGAGGCCAAGTTGTAGCTGCAGACGCCAGAAAACTGGTAAAAACCACCATCAAAAGTCTTAAAATGATAGTTCCCCCAGGTACTGCAGACATAATGACCATGATTACGGATTCGACCTGTTGAGTCACAAATTGTTAGAACTGTTAATATATTAGGACAGTCCAAGTTTACTATATATAATCATACTGTTAAGATGAGAGTTCTGCATACAGAGACACAAAGGAGAAAACTGTAATGTACATTAGTAGGTATATTATAGACTTTGAGATACTTGCCTGTTATCTCATCAATGGCTCTTGAGAACCCCAAAGTCAGACAAAACAACCACAAGCTTGCAGTCCTATACTCCATTGTCTATGCTGTTGTGAAGGAAGCTCAATAGTATTAGTGATATTCACACCAAGAATTTTATAGGATTAGGCAGTGTTTGGTGACATCACACCGGGGAGACAGAATATTTAATCTCTACAATTGAGATAAACATTCCTTTTTTCTAATATTAAGCTATTTGGGAGGGATTTTAAAGAAAGATATGCATTCTTGTGAAAGGCCAAGCAACACTTTATACTAAGCTCAGTATCAGCTATCCCCATGTCAAATGATAAGGAATTCTGAGTAGCACACAATAATCTAGTTATGATAGATACCGTGGGTAGATAGATTTTTCACGATTCAGTTTGACAGCCATTTGGAAACACAGCTACAAATTTGGGAACTACTTACCGCATGTATTGCAATATGATCTGGGGGAAAGGGTGGGACGGTTCTAGGAAAGGACTAGTTACCTGAAGGACTATCTTACCTTGCCACTCCAGTAAGATATAGCTTGTCAAAAACTAATGTATTTACAACTTGGGTAAATTCACAGCAAAAAAAAAATCCACCATCAGAAAATGAATACACCTTAGAAAAAGTAGGTTAAAATATATATCTTAATTAAAAAATATTTATCATACATCCCTGTCTCATTATAGGTTGGATGTAGTAACAGTAATGCAGTGGTTAAAAGTGCACCAACCCAACTGGTTGCTCAGGTTGGCTCCATTACAACCAAAAAATACCAGCCAGATAAAAAACTGTGTGATAAAGGCCAAAAGCCTGTCATTATCTAATGTTGATTGGGTCTAGGATAGTCAAAGGCTGTAATACAAATATCCCTACTGGCCTAGGATAACTAAGAGGCAGCTTCCCTGGTGGTCTAAGTACTTAAAGGGCAATGCCAACTTTCTGGGTAGTGTAAGGCTAGTTTCACACTAGCGTTTGAGAGTTCTCTGGATCCGGCATTTCCGAAAGCTACCCGAATGTGCGACTATAATGGGGACTGGTGGAGATCTGGGCACAAGGAGGCAAATATGCAGAGAATCAACCGGACAAATACCGCTGCACGCAGCAGTTTTAGTCCAGTCGATTCTCAGTATATTTGCCAGGTTGCAGACAGATTTCTGCTAGTCCCCATTATAGTCAATGGGGCAAGCAGGCGTCTTCCATGAATGTCGGATCCAGAGAGCTCTGGCAATCTGTTCTTTGCTGAAAGAGCCTGTCAGAGGTTTAATGTCGGTGTCCCTGATTCTCTTTGACAATATGGGCTTAATGTCAAGTTTCAAGGAGGTCTAGGGCAGGTGCTATATACAATTGTTTTTGGTTGTCTACAGCAGGAGTTAATGTCAGCATCACTGGTGGTCTAGTAATAGGGATGCCTACAGCACTCCAGTGCTAGCAGTGGGGACAGTATTAATGTCAGTAGACTTTGACTAGCACAGTTATGGGGTATAGAACATTTTGATGCTCCATGGTTCCTCTTCATAGCATAGATGTGTAATTTTATTATTCAAAATGTCGTGGAATATGCATAAGACAAAAACTATATTGAGTAGTAAATTTCTTGTTTTCAGACATACATTACGAAAAAAAACATATAAAGAGGGAGGTGGGGGTTTCCAAAGGTATTGAATCGGTCCTTCTATATCAATCGTATGAACTGGGGCAGCTATAGAAGGCACAGAGATAACAGTCACATGTAGCCCCCATGCCACATAAGAAGACACCAAGTATTATAAATGGTACATAAGGGCTTGTTCACACAACCATATGGCTTTTTCAGTTTTTTGCGTTCTGTTTTTCACGGATCCGTTGTTCCGTTTTTTGTTTCCGTTGTGTTTCCGTTTCTGTTCCGTTTTTCCGTATGGTATATACAGTATACAGTAATTACATAGAAAAATTGGGCTGGGCATAAAATTTTCAATAGATGGTTCCACAAAAACGGAACGGATACGGAGGACATACGGATGCATTTCTGTATGTGTTCAGTTTTTTTTTGCAGACCCATTGACTTGAATGGAGCCACGGAACATGATTTGCGGACAATAATAGGACAAGACTCAAAATGTAGCGGAAATGCGGACATACGGAAACGGAATGCTCAAGGAGTACATTCCGTTTTTTTGGCGGAAAGCAAAAAACATTAAAAACGTTAGTGTGAACAAAGCCCTAACTGTGATATTATGAAAAAATATCTGTACTTTGTTAGCCAGTAAATAGAAGAAAAATATTATATTCCTCAGCGATTGATTCCTCTTAATGGCTAACTGAAAAGATGACACAATCGCAAGCTTTGAGTACCGAGCCACTTTTCACCTTAAATCCCAGGCCGATTTTTGCAAATCAGACATGCGTCACTTTATGTGCTAATAACTTTGGAAAGCATTTACTTATCCAAGCCATTCTGAGTTTTCTCGTGACACATTGTACATCATGACAGTCATAAATTTGAGTCAATATATTACACCTTTATTTATGAAAAAATCCCAAATTTACCAAAAAATTTTAAAACTTCACAATTTTCTTAATTTGAACTTCTCTACTCTTAAGACAGATAGCAATACTTCATAAAATAGTTACAAATTAACATTCCCCATATGTCTACTTTATGTTGACATCATTTTGTAAATGTCATTTTATTTTTTAGGACGTTAGAAGGCTTCAAATTTTAGAAGCAATTTTTCTAATTTTCACCAAAATTTCCAAAACCATTTTTTTAAGCACCAATTCAGTTATAAACCCCCCATCATTGACCCCATTTTAGAAACCACACCCCTCAAATTATTCAAAACTGATGTTACAAACTTTGTTAACCCTTGATGTGTTCCACAAGAATGAAATGGAAATGGAGATTACATTTAAAAATTTAACTTTTTTGGTAGTTTTTTTATGTTAATCAATTTTTTTTTGCAACACAACAAGGGTTAACAGCAAAATAAACCTCAATATGCAGTTTACAGAAATACCTCATATGTGGTGGTAAACTGCTCTATGGGCATGTGCCAGTGGTCATAAGGAAAGCAGCGCCATATGGATTTTGGAGGCAGATTTTGCTAGAATGGTTTTAGGCGCCATTTTGTATTTGAAGACACCCTAAGGTGGCCCTACAGTGGAAACCCCCAAAAAGTGACCCCATTCCAGAAACTAGACCCCTCAAGGAGTATTTCAAGCTGTGTAGTGAGCATTTTGACCCATCAGGCGTTTCACAGAATTAGGAAATACTTGGCTGTGAAAATTTAAAAATTAAATTTTTTCCTGAAAAAGTTGCTTTACACTCACATTTTTCACTTTCACAAGGGGTAACAGGACAAGATGCACCCCACATTTACCCATTTACCCCTGAATATGGCAACGCCCCATATGTGCTCAAAAACTGATTTTTGAGCACATGGCAGGGTTCAAAAGGGAAGGAGCACCAGAGGGCTTTTGGAGGACAGATTTTGCACATTGGCTTTTTGGAGCTATGTCGCATATGAAGACACCCTGAGGTACCCCTACAATGAAAACCCCCAAAACGTGACCCCATTCCGGAAACGAGACCCCTCAAGGAGTATTTCAAGGTGTGTAGTGAGCACTTTGACCCATCAGGCATTTCACAGAATTAGGAAATACTTGGCTTTGAAAATGAAAAATTTCAATTTTTTCCAGAAAAAGTTGCTTTACACCCACATTTTTCACTTTCACAAAGGGTAACAGGACAAAATGCACCACACATTTTCTTACCTATTTCCCCATAAATACAGCAACACCCCATATAGGTTTGTAGCCTGCCGTATGGGTGCTTAGCAGGGCGCTAGAAGCAAAGTGCAAAATATGGATTTTGCAGGCTTGAATAAACAGACATGGATTTTAGGTGCCATGTCGCATGTTCAAAAATTGCTAAGGTCCCCAGAAATTAAAAACCCCAAGAAGTGACCCCATTGTTGAAAGAGCACCCCCATACGAACATTTTAAGTGGTGGAAAGGGTACTTTCCAGGAAACGGTTGTCTCACAGAAGGCAGAAACACTTGTTAAAGGATTTCAAAGCACATATTTGTGAAAATGAAAAATTACTAGCAGACCCAAATTTTTCACTTTCACAAGGGGTTAAAGGAGAAAATGCCCCACAGTATGTGTTCCCCATTTTTTCCCCATTCAGGAAACACCCCATATGTGCTTGTAGCCTGCTGTATGGGCGTACAGCAGGGCTGTAGAGGCAAACTGCAAAATATGGATTTGGCAGGCCCGAATAAATAGACATGGATTTTAGGTGACATGTCGCATGTTAAAAAATTCCTGAGGTCCCCAGAAATTAAAAACCCCAAGAAGTGACCCCATTTTGGAAAGAGCACCCCCGTACGAACATTTTAAGTGGTGGAAAGGGCACCTTTGACCAAAAAGGTGTATTACAGAAATTAATATGTAGTGGTTGGTGAAAAGTGGATATGTAAGCTCTGTGGACAAAATCAGTTATAAGGTGATAAAATTACAGGGTACCTCAAGGATGAAATTATTCCATGGAGTGATATATTCTGAAACAATCCTTGATGCACAGGCCAGGTTTTTCAGGGCAGGTTTCGCAATGGTGAATGGTGTCTTTCCTTATCCCTCTTTTGGAACACACCCATCTTTTTTGGGTCCTTCCCGTTCTTGCTGTTTGGGGGACTTCACCAGGAAAATGTTGCCCTGGTACAACTCGGGCACAGAAGTACTGGGACCCTCCATTGCTTGGTTTGAAAACATTAGGGCCTTTATCACACCTCTTGAAATTGTAGGAATGTTCTTGGATGGCCTCTAGATCTAAATAGCACAAACGGATTGTACAGCGCCATCTGTACAATGTGTACGGCCAGCTTTTTGTAACACACTTTTGTTTTTCGTGTGGCATTGTAGGGCTTCAGAACTTGATCTGAAAGATCAACCCTTCCATGTGTTTATTGTAGTCCAGGATGCAGTCTGGCTTGGGGACAGTGGTTGTGGTACCTTGTACAGCGGCAGGGGAGCTGGTGTTACTGTGAATGGTGGTCAGTAAAAGGACATCCCTCTTGTCCTTGTACCTAACCGCCAACGTGTTCTGATTGAGGAGAGCACCGCTTTATCCTTTTCTTAGTGGTTGCCCTAACAGGGATCTAGGAAGGCCTCTCTAATATTTGCGTACTGTGCCGCACACCACAGTACCTCTGGAAGCTAGGGGCTGGAACAGTGGTAGACTGGTGTACTAATTATCCACGTAGAGATAGTAACCCTTATCCAGCAGTGGGTGCAGTAAGTCCTACATTATCTTCCCACTAACTCCTAGGACAGGGGGGCATTCTGTGGGTTCAATCCGGGTGTCCCTCCCTTCGTAAACCCGGAACTTCTGAGTGTACCCAGAGCTACTCTCACAGACTTTATACATTTTTATGCCATACCTTGCCCGCTTGCTGGGCACGGACTGGCAGAATCTTACCCTCCCTTTGAAAAGTAATAGGGATTTGTCTAAGCAGGCATTTTGTTCTGGGGTGTACACTTCTGAGAACTTTACGTTGAAGTGGTCAAGGATGGGCCAAATTTTGAACAGACGGTTAAATGCGGGGTCATTCTGGGGTGGGCACTGTGCATTATCGTTGTAATGAAAAAATTTCAGAATTGCTTGGAATCGATTATGGGCCATGGCATTACTGTAAATTGGAGTGTGGTACAAGACATCCACATTCCAATACTGATTAATCTTTATTTATTTTTTACTAAGCCCATATGCAGCAAGAGCCCCCAAAAGGTCATCATCTCTGCTGCATTTACTGGGGTCCAACCTTGGGGTCTAGCGTATGGTGTTGTGGGGTTCTGGGAAATAAATTGCTGGGCGTATAAATTTGTTTGGGTTACCATCAAATTTATTAAATCTTCAGAGAAAAATATTTTTAAAAAATTCTATTTCTGTGAAGCCCGAACAATCTATCTGAATTCCTGAGCTGCCCACAAACTCAGGAATTTGGGGCTGATAATCCTCAGGGGGTGGGGTCCATATGGGGACACTCTGGGGGCTGTCTCCACTGCTACCCTGGGGCGCCTTCTAGAGGTTCCCTCATCACCGGATGATGTTGATAAGTGGGATAAGGAGATAAGGAGAAAAAAAATACCAAGAAAAAAAAAAGTTTCTTGTGCACAAAAAAAGTATCTTCTGCACAAAAAAAAAGCGGTGAAAAATGAGCAGACACGATCAGTAATGGACACTACTGATCGGTGCTCAGTGGTTTCAAAATGCACGCATGCACGAAGATGGTGCGTTCGTGCAAAATGCTAAACAGAAACTAAACTAACACTAATGGAAATTGATTTCTATATATATAAAACTAACTACCTACCACTAACTGCAGGTCTTTTTTCACAGAAAAAAAATGTAAAAAAAAAACAAACACAAAAAAGTACTGATATAAATGAGCACACTGGTTATCAGTGCTCTGCAGCACACACGCCCACAGATCATGCGAGCGTGCAAGCACTGTAGTGTAAAAAATCACTACAGTGCTTGGTGGTTTCAAAATGCACGCAAGCAGATTTTTGTGAGGTAAGGTTTTGGCAACGTTTTTATTTTTTATTTTTACAGCATTTAACCGAGGGATTAGGTCATGTGCCTTTTTAATAGAGCAGATCGTTACGCACGTAGCAATACCTAATATGTCTACTTTTTCTTATTTATTTAAGTTTTACACAATAATAGCATTTTTGAAACCGAAATAATGATATTTTAGTGTCTCATAGTCTGAGAGCCATAGCTTTTTTATTTTTTGACCGATTCTCTCAGGTAGGGTCTCATTTTTTGTGGGATGAGTTGACGGTCTGATTGGTACTATTTTGGGGGGCATATGCCTTTTTGATCACTTGCTGTTGCAATTTTTGCGATGTAATGTGACAAAAATGGCTTTTTTTTTTTACACAATTTTTTATTTTTATTTTTTACGGTGTTCACCTGAGTGGTTAGGTCATGTGAAATTTTTATAGAGCTGTTTGTTACGGATGTGGCGATACCTAATATGTATACTTTTTTTTTTTTTTTCACTTTAGCACAATAATAGCAGTTTGGAAGCAAAAAATTGTTGTATTTTAGTGTCTCATAGTCTGAGAGCCATAGCTTTTTTATTTTTTGACCGATTATCTCAGGTAGGGTCTAATTTTTTGCGGGATAAGGTGATGGTCTGATTGGTACTATTTTGGGGGGCATATGCCTTTTTGATCACTTGCTGTTGCAATTTTTGCGATGTAATGTGACAAAAATGGCATTTTTTTTACACAATTTTTTATTTTTATTTTTTATGGTGTTCACCTGAGTGGTTAGGTCATGTGATATTTTTATAGTGCTGTTTGTTACGGACGTGGCGATACCTAATATGTATATTTTTCTTATGCATTTCACTTTAGCACAATAATAGCAGTTTTGAAACAAAAAAAATGATGTTTTAGAGTCTCCATGTTCTGAGAGCTATAGTTTTTTTATTTTTTGGGAGATTGTCTTAGGTAGGGGCTCATTTTTTGCGGGATGAGGTGACGGTTTTATTGATACCATTTTGGGGGGCATACGCCTTTTTGATTGCTTTGTGTTGCACTTTTTGTGATGTAAGGTTTTTTACACAGTTTTTTTTTTTTTTTTGCTGTTTATCGGACAGGGTGGATCATGTGATATATTTATAGAGCCGTTCATTACGGATGCGGTGATACTTAATATGTGTGGGGTTTTTTTTTTCAGTTTTTTATTATAAAATAAGGGGAAAGGGGTGTTTTTTTCCTTTTTTACTTTATTAATTTTATTACTTTATTCATTTTATTAAAAACACTTTTTTTTTACTTTACTTTATTTATGACATTCACTTTTGGGGGTCTGATCCCTTCTGCAATGCATTACAATACATCTCTATTGTAATGCATTGCCTGTTAGTGTATCTCCTCGGCTCCCGTAGAAGGCAGTTCCCGATGCCATGCAAGGCATTGGGCAGCCTCTGCACGGCATCGGGCTGCCTTGTGTCGCATCGGGTCCCCGCCACAGCATGCTCTCCCTCACCCGACACAAACCTCTTCTATGTCGCGGTCAGCGCGGACCACGGCATAGAAGGGGTTAATACGCCGGCATCGGCTTTTACAGCGATGCCGGCGGATACAGCAGGGGCCCGGCTACCACGGACTGCCGAGCCCCTGCAGTGATCGCGCATTCTCCGCTCCGGTGCTGTCACGACTGTGACTGATCCAGACAGGTCTGGGAGGAGAAGGTCGCAGCGACTTGCTACTCGCGATAGCTTGTGAGTTTGCTCCGTGGTTCAGGGTATGTCATCTGGGTTTTGCCTTGTGAACCTTTTTGTCCTGACTGGGAGTTTGTAGGCATCCTTCTCAGGTGAGTCCTGTCTGCCACTCCCAGCTACTATATTAGTTTCAGTTTCACTTGCAGTCATTGCCAGATATAGTCCTTACTTCCAGTGCTACTCTGACCTTGGAAGGAGATCGTTTGATGGTGTTGCTGTGGAGCTCTTGTCCGGTGTGGACTGTCGTGTTTGGGATCGCCTTCTCTGCTCGTGACTGGAGTCTATCTCTGCTGTTGTTTGTTTGTTGCTGTCTTCCCCTGTTGTTTTCCTAGACGTGAGTGATGGTGACTAGCGCTCCCATCGGCCTTTCCCCAGTCCAGTCTTGTTAGGGCGACTGAGGGTTTAGGCATCCTGCTCGCCGCACGGGTTCACACCCCGTCTAGGGTATCAGGGCAGACAGGTGCCAGCTTAAGGTTAGTCAGGGGTGGCCATTCAATTTCCCATCCGTAGATAAGGGTCCCCCCTCCCCTCCCCTCCCCCTCCCCTCCGTCTGGTGCGACACGACTGCTGCTGGGATAGCGGTCGTGACAGGTCCCCACCCGATCACTATGACGTACTATTACGTCAAATTGCGGGAACTCAGTGGTTCCCATGACATAATAGTACATCAAAGGTCTGGAAGGGGTTAAGAACTCCTAAATAACATGACCCTGATAGACACAGAAGAAACGAAGACAGAAGAACCAGGCGAATCGCAGGAGCCGGAATAAGAACTTGCGTTCCAACTTGGAACGCGCCGCCTTAGAAATTCAACTTCCGGACCGGCGCGTAAGCCGCCTAGCCACTCCGGAGACAAGTACTACTGGGCATGAGCAAGATATCGCGATGCGTTCCACCTTGAGACGCATCGGCTTCCAGCCATGAGCAACATTACGGCGGGGCCTTTCCGCTTCCGGCAGGCCGAGGAACTGTTGTGTTTGTTTGGCGGTCTTTTGCCACTACCACCAGGGTATAAATACCTTGCCATTTCATACAATAAACCATTGCTCCTGATGAAGGGACGTGCCTGTTCTGAAACGCGTTGAGCCAGATATCTACCCTAATAAAGACAAGTGAACAGAAGCACCCGTGTGGCTGCCTTCATCTTGTTAAATTCTAGATGCGATCCAGGCTGGGGGGGTGTTTGGTTTACAGGTGTATTATGCTTATCCTGGTAAACCTTCCCCTCGTGAAGTGAGTAAGAAGCATACGATACTTTAGTATCTTTATGATACATGTATCTTTTTATATACGTATTTTACCCTTATGTTTCTGCTTGTTTGCTTTATCCATTGACCACATATTGGCTTGTATGATACTGCAGCTAACGTTCTCTTAGGCACCTGAGACCCAGTGTAGTCCATTGTTGTTTTATGGTACTTTATATTAAACAGATACCTTCCTACCGGCCTAATACAATTGCCGCTCACAACGGGTTTCCAGAAATAGACGGATTCGAGTGGTTACCCATACCCACCGGTCCCCCTAATTTCTTCGGCTGGAGCGTTGTTCCAGCCAATAGCAGCGGTGGCAGGGGATGCCAAACTCTGGTGTCCCCTGCCTGACCCAGGGGAGACAGGTGCTGACCAGTTCAGCACCAGTCACCCCTGTACAAACCGTGTTCCACCCCCTGTAGCTTCCTGGATGAATGAGAAATCATCCGGATTTGCTATTGGCCGGTCTGCAGAAATAGACCAATCGCAGCGGAAAAACCTCCCTCTGCTCCTTGGTGGATGAACATCTGCAGGGATGGTTCGCTAACACGATCAAATGTTCGCGAACCGCAAGTTCGCGGCGGGTCCCATTCATTTTAATGGCAGGCGAACCTGAAAAACCTTCAGCTCATATTTGCAGCCAAGAAATAATTACTAGAAGTGCACAAATAGTCCCACAACATGGACAGTGACATACCAGATGTATTATTCGAATTTGCAATCTCCCTTCATTATTTTTTTCAATGCGAAATATCGGCAATATAATTTTCGCGTACGCGCATGCGCACACCAGTTATAATTATTTTTTCCAATACTGTTTGTCACTGTGTGTAGCAGAGGGAACGCAGCAAAACCGCAAACAAATGCTGTACCCAAATGCACTATATAGAAAGTATATTATTGGTATTTAACACCCCGCTTCTCAGTTTTTTTGGGGGGCGACTGGTATATCACACCAGTTATAATTATTTTTTCTAATTGCGTTTGTCACTCTGTGTAGCCGCAGTATCGCTGCAGAACCGCTCATCACTGCTGCACAATACAAATCCACTATAATATGCTTTCTATGTTAGGAAGTGTATTACACCCCTCTGTACTGCACACCTATCAATAGCACACCTATACCAGTCCTTAAAAGGACTTTTGTGGACCTATTTGATAGAGTTTTGGTCCCTAACCGTCTGTCCCTGCTCCACACAGCAACCTCTCCCTACACTGGCAAAAGACAGAATGTAAAATGGCGGCCAGATCGGGTCTATTTATAAGGTAGGGGGTATGTCCATGTGCTGAAACTTTTCAATTGGCTGTCCTGTAACACCTGATGGATGTGTCATGGGTCAAAGTTCTTCACAATCTAAAAGAATATGGCAGGCGCGAATATCGCCATATGTTCGCATGTTCGGCGAATCGCGAACAAGCAAAGTTCACCGCGAACTGACCGCTGGGCGAACCGCAAGGCCATCACTAGTTCTGTGCAGCTTTCATTACCCGGTTGCCGAGCGATTTCGCTCAAGGACAGGGTGAATACAGCGCCGTAGCTCTACGGCGCTGGTATTTTAAACCCGGTTCCCAGTGCCGTACAGCTACGGGTTAAGACAATATCTGAAGATTCACATATTTATACACCAAAGTACATAGGAATAATGAGATAGATTAGACAAGTGATGTTAAGCAGATCAATATGAGTGGAGGAGGAAACAAACAGTTGTAGCAGTAAATTGTAGTAATTATAGATAAAGAGTGAAAGTTTTATCGATCTTTAATAGACATCAAGTCCATGAATGTGATGAACCCAAGAGGTCTGAAGGGCACATTCCTTTAGAGATGTAGAAGGACATAAATCCACAAGATCTTACTGTGTCAAAGATCGTCATCAGGTTGTTTTCCCAGACTCTCCTGTCTTTCTGAGATTTAAAATTTCCCTTTTAATATCAAGACTTTCATGTCTGTGATGTTGTGGTCATTGCCGGCCACACAAAGACCCCCAGACTACATTTGGCATGGCACAGGTGAAGGTACCTGAGATCTTGTAGTTCTGATGTGTATTAGATACTGTATCTGTACCTTGTTGGTGGTCATTATATAGGAGTCCGGTTGCATGGGAAAGTCCCTGTTGTTTTTGGAGAGGACAGTGAACTTCTGACAATGATGTTTCTGAGATTAGGGGGCTGCCTATAGCACAGGAGTGGGGGGCTGAAAATATGGATTTCAAATAGTCATCTTTTTGCGACTGCTCCTGGGCCCCTTCTGAGCAGTTATATGCAGTCCCTGTATGGTGGTGTTATCCAGTTTTCCAACAGTCTCTTTTTTTATTTTATTTTTATGTAAGGGCCACACCGCAAATTAGGTGAGGCGATCGCCTTGGGCGGCGCAGCCCTGGATCTAAGTGGGGACACTAGGAAGTAGGAAGAGCTCATCTCCATATTCATCTGTATCTCCGTCATCAGGACAGCGATACAAATGGATACTGCAGCGGGGTAAGGGAGAGGTGCCTCCCTTCCCTCTGATAGGCTGCAGGCACTAATGTCTGCAGCCTCTCAGAGGCCAGCACAGGCGGCGTAATGACATCATTATCATTGCACCGCCTGAGCTGGGCAGCTTAAGTAAGTAGGTAAGTATTACTGGGCAGGTAAGTATTACTGCTTATTTTTTGATTATTTTTTTCAGTTGGCACAATACAGGGGAGAAGAACTATGGGGGCATCTAGGGGCAGTAAGAAGCGGAATTTTTTTACTGGCACATTATAGGGGGCACTGCAGGGGAGAGAAGCACTATGGGGGAATCTGGTGGCACTAAAAGGGCATTTTTTACTGGTATATTTTGGGGGTCACTATGGAGGAGAGGAGAACTATAGGGGCATCTGCTGGGGGCACAAAGAAGGGGCATTTTTTACTGGCACATTTTAGGGAGCACTATGGGGAAGGGGGAGAGAAGCACTATGGTGGCATTGACTGGGGGCACTATATAGTATTTTATACTGGCATACATTATGGGGGCACTATGGGGACATTAGCGCAACTGTGAGCACTAAGAGGGGGTATTTTTTGTACTGGCACACAGAACGGAGGCTTTTTTTACTAGTTCACATAATTAGGCCTCTTGCACACGACCTTATGGCTTTTTCAGTGTTTTGCGATTCGCAAAAAAACTGATCCGCGAAAAATACAGATGACATCTGTGTGCATTCTGTTTTTGTCGGAACGGAACAGCTGGCCCCTTGTACAACAGTACTATCCTTGTCCATTATGCGGACAATAATAGGACATGTTCTATCTTTGAACGGAATGGAAAAACGGAAGGCATACGGAGTACCTTCCGTTCTTTTTGCGGATCCATTGAAATGAATGGTTCTGTATACGGAATGCAAAAAACGGAACAGAAACGGGGGAAAAAAACGTTTGTGTGCAAGAGGCCTTAGGGGGACTTTTTTGCACTGACCCACATTTAAGGGGGCATTTTAGTACATTCTACTGTTACATTATAAAGAGAATTATTACTACTAGGGGGCATTATGGTGAGCTTTACTACTACTGGTTGGCTATGGAGAACATGATTACTAGTATGAGCACTATGGGGGCATTATTACTACTAATTGTGCTCTGGCAGATAATTATTTCTATTGGTGAGATTTTGGGGAGCATTATTACTTTGGTGGGCTCCTTGGCATCAGCTTAGCACAATTATTTTTGGGGGACATTATGTTTATACTATTAGTGTCCGGGCTACTATTATCTGGGTGCAGTTATTTTTTTTAAAGCACTGTGTGCCAATAATTAGTGAAGGAGGCACTCTCTCTGAGGTACTAGTATTTTCAGGGGGACTATTTCTGCAGTATAGTATTGGGGAGCAGGATGGGGTGTTCTGGAAGATGTGAGGATGATGGAAAAGTAGGAAACCACAGGCAGCAAGCAGGATCCGGTGAGGGAGGAGAGCGGAGGAGCTTCCTGGCTGTAGGCCCTCCCCCTCTGTATGAAGTGTAGAGCAGGCCTCCTGCACCCAGAACTACACCCCTTCTCCACTCCTCTTTTGGCGCCTTCAGTACTAGGAGGGAGGAAGTGAAGCTGCAACAGCTCCTGCCATGGAGCCACGTGGTAGTCAGTTTGTGAAACAGAACTGAATGGTGATTCCTATCACAGGGAGGGAAAAAGAATAGTTTGAGCACAGTAGCTTTATGTTGGGGCCTGAGTATTCAGTGCAGTGTGTCTATGTAGGATCAGGGTAAGACTCTTACTTTCATCCTCAAAAATATTATTTTATCTGTATGGTGTTTGTTGGGAGTGGCCTATTATATGTAGGAAGGGCTTATAACAAAGGGTGGGGCCTAAATTGTTGCAGCACTTTTTTTTCTACTCAGACCTCCCTGGTGTTATCCAGTCACTGTATGGTGGTATAATCCTGTCACTGTATCCAGTCATGGTATAGGGCAGTGGTGGCGAACCTATGGCACGGGTGCCAGAGGTGGCACTCAGATCCCTCAGTTGGCTTCTAAGAGCCCTCTCTGTGGGCATCCACACCCTGGAAAAAGGCATACCAATATGCTTTAGACTTTTCCTGCCATTCACTAGCGCAGGGCACGCTATGGACTGCACAAGCAGCGCACTGAATGCGGGCAGGCTATGGATAAAGTACATGGAATATATACTATACTGGACTGTAGTATTCAGGTTAAATAGCCGTGTTGGCACTTCACAATAAATATGCGGGTTTTGGGTTACAGTTTGGGCACTCGGTCTTTAAAAGGTTCAGTCTGTATAGGGCCATAATTAGAGATGAGCGAATCGAAGCTGACGAAGTGGAATTAGTTCCAAATTTCAGGAAGATTTTTATTTGCACCGAATGCAAATTTCCTCACGCTTCCTGGGACTGGATCACATTTTTTCCTAAAATGGCTGCTGCACGTGTGAGGACATGGAGAAAGGAACTCTGGGAAGGCAGGGTCACCCATAATGCCATGCATGCAGCCAATCAGCAGCCAGCCAGCCCTGTGATGTCACAGCCCTATAAATAGAGCAGCCATCTTAGACTATGCCATTTACCAGTGTACTTAGTGCAGGGAAACATCTGCAGGCGCTAGGGACAGTGGTAGAAAAAACATCATTGTGCTAAAAAAAACTATATACAAGTGCAGGGAAATATTATTCAAGGTGTAGGGAAAGGATAGGGAGGAATCAATACACAGCATTTCTGTTAAACAGGGTTCATTCGGGGAGGTGACAGCCTGGGTAATAGGAACAATCCTATTACACCTTGCAGCCATTATACAGCTTTGTAATTCCAGAAAACCGTTCTTATTAGGGTGCAAGTGCTGTTTAATACAGGCATTAACAGTGGTTATTACAAGGAAATATTTCTACATTTTATTTGCCCTATTGCGATGCAGTTACAGTATATGTTCTAAAGCATTTTTTGGCTTGTATTAGTGGGGAAAAAAGGGGTTATTAGCCGTTGTGTAGTGAAGTGTGAAAATTACAGCCCTTTTTGTCGTGTACTATTAGTGGAAAAAGTAAATATATATTTGCCACTCAGCGGTGCAGTTATCTGTCCTAAAGCCCTTTTTCCATGTATTAGTGGAAAAAGAAAAAATATATTTGCCACTCAGCGGTGCAGTTATCTGTCCTAAAGCCCTTTTTCCATGTATTAGTGGAAAAAGGAAAAATATATTTGCCGCTCAGCGGTGCAGTTATCTGTTTTAAAGCCCTTTTTTGCGTGTATTAGTGGAAAAAGGAAAAATATCTTTGCCACTCAGCGGTGTGAGTGATATATTCTAAAGCCCAGTTTGCCATGTACTATTGGCGAAATAAAAATATATTCGCCGTTCAGCGTTGCACTTATCTGTTGAAAAGCCTTTTGTGTAAAAATAGAAAAAAATTAGGGCTTAATTGCCGTTCAGCAGTGCAGTGAGATATTTTACAGCCCAGTTTGCCGTGTTTTACAGAAGAAATAAAAATATATTCGCTGTCCTGCTTTGCACTTATCTGTTGAAAAGCCTGTTGTGTTATTTAAAAGTGTAAAAAAACTAGGGCCTAATTGCCCTTGTGTGGTGCAGTGCTATACTCTAAAGCCCAGTTCGCCATGTATTAGTGGTGAAATAAAAATATATTCGCCGTTCATCGTTGCACTTATCTGTTGAAAAGTCTTTTGTGTAAAAATAGAAAAAAATTAGGGCTAATTGCCCTTGTGCGGTGCAGTGAGATATTTTACTGCCCAGTTTGCCGTGTATTACTGGAGAAATAAAAAAATATTCGCTGTCCTGCTTTGCACTTATCTGTTGAAAAGCCTGTTGTGTTCTGTAAAAGTGTAAATAAAACTAGGGCCTAATTGCCCTTATGTGGTGCAGTGCTATACTCTAAAGCCCAGTTTGCCGTGTATTACTGGCGAAATTAAAATATATCCGCGATTCATCGTTGCACTTATCTGTTGAAAAGCCTTTTGTGTAAAAGTAGAAAAAAATTAGGGCCTAATTGCCGTTCTGCAGTGCAGTGTTATATTCTAAAGCCCAGTTTGCCCTGTATTACTGGCGAAATAAAAATACAGTATTTTTCGCCCTATAATACGCACCGGCTTATAAAACGCACCTAGATTTTAGAAGGGGACAATAAGAAAAATTATATTTTTCATTACACCGCAGGTCAGACCACCAATCAGACCTCAGCTCAGACCCTAATGTAAATGACCCCCAATCAGACCTCAGATAAGAGCACCATGCCTCTCATCAGCCCCTATATCAGTCCCCATGGCTCTCATCAGCCCCCATTATCAGCTATTATGCCTCTCAGCTCCCATTATCAGCTTTTAAGCCCCCATTATGCCTCCCCATTATTAGCCCCCATTATCAGCTTTTATGCCCTCATTATCAGCTTTTAAGCCCCTATTATGCCTCCCCATTATCAGCTTTTATGCCCCCATTATCAGCCCCCATTATCGGATTTTAAGCCCCATTATCAGCCCCCATTATCAGCTTTTAATCCCCAATTATGCCCCCAAAAGCCTCATGTTTTCTAAAATAAAAAAATACTTCTCCTGCTCCTGGACGCTGCTGCTCCTCTTCATCTGGCTGTCGGCTGTGCTATGTGAACCGGCGCGCACAGCGTAATGTCACAGAGCGACGCACGCTGTGCGCAGCCCTGCACAGCCGGCAGCCGAGGACCAGGAAGTGGCGAATACAAAGCCTTCACCACTTCCTGGTCCTCCGGTACTAATGAAGCACTTTCATAATGGGGATTTATCCCCCACTAATGCGACTTATGGGGCAAAAAATACAGTATATTCGTCGTTCATCGTTGCACTTATCTGCTGAAAAGCCTTTTGTGTAAAACTAGAAAGAAATTAGGGCCTAATTGCCATTCAGCGGTGCAGCTATATGTGGTAAAGCACTCTTCGGGGGAGGGACCGAATTACGTAGTGGTGAAATTTTTTATGTGAAACACGCTTTTTTGGGGAAAATTGATGGGTGATAGTAGACTTTCTTCTGTATGAACTGAATTCCATTATCCTTTCATTGGTGAAATTTTTTATTTTAACCAGTGGCGTACACACAATCCATGGGGCCCCGGTGCGAAACAGATCCATGGGGCCCCCTCTCTGTCGACGCTACCCCCCCAACCCACCGCCACCTCCCCAACCTGCCTTCACCCCCCGCCGCACGCGCTTGTGTGTGTATGTATGAGTATGTGTATATATATATATATATATATATATATATACACTCACCTAAAGAATTATTAGGAACACCTGTTCTATTTCTCATTAATGCAATTATCTAGTCAACCAATCACATGGCAGTTGCTTCAATGCATTTAGGGGTGTGGTCCTGGTCAAGACAATCTCCTGAACTCCAAACTGAATGTTAGAATGGGAAAGAAAGGTGATTTAAGCAATTTTGAGCGTGGCATGGTTGTTGGTGCCAGACGGGCCGGTCTGAGTATTTCACAATCTGCTCAGTTACTGGGATTTTCACGCACAACCATTTCTAGGATTTACAAAGAATGGTGTGAAAAGGGAAAAACATCCAGTATGCGGCAGTCCTGTGGGCGAAAATGCCTTGTGGATGCTAGAGGTCAGAGGAGAACTGATTCAAGCTGATAAAAGAGCAACGTTGACTGAAATAACCACTCGTTACAACCGAGGTATGCAGCAAAGCATTTGTGAAGCCACAACACGCACAACCTTGAGGCGGATTGGCTACAACAGCAGAAGACCCCACCGGGTACCACTCATCTCCACTACAAATAGGAAAAAGAGGCTACAATTTGCACAAACTCACCAAAACTGGACTGTTGAAGACTGGAAAAATGTTGCCTGGTCTGATGAGTCTCGATTTCTGTTGAGACATTCAAATGGTAGAGTCCGAATTTGGCGTAAACAGAATGAGAACATGTATCCATCCTCTGATGGCTACTTCCAGCAGGATAATGCACCATGTCACAAAGCTCGGATCATTTCAAATTGGTTTCTTGAACATGACAATGAGTTCACTGTACTAAAATGGCCCCCACAGTCACCAAAGGCCCTGGATGTGCATCCCTCAAATCTCCATCAACTGCAAGATGCTATCCCCTCAATATGGGCCAACATTTCTAAAGAATGCTATCAGCACCTTGTTGAATCAATGCCACGTAGAATTAAGGCAGTTCTGAAGGCAAAAGGGGGTCCAACACCGTATTAGTATGGTGTTCCTAATAATTCTTTAGGTGAGTGTATATATTATATACTATATATCACTATATACAAGAGGATGATATACGGTATAACATCTTGTATATAGTGATATAGTGGACCACGCTGATGATATAACCTGGGTATCTCCTGTATATAATTATGTATGTACAGCTGGTATAAGTTATACATCTTGTATATAGTGATATGGAGCATGCTGGTATAACCTGGGTATCTCCTGTATATAATTATATATGTACAGCTGGTATAAGTTATACATCTTAATATACCAGACGATGTATAACTTATACCAGGCCAGCTCACATATAATAATAAACAGAACATACCAAGGCCAGATAGTAACTCTTACCTAAGCTGGCTCTGGCTGAAAGCTGCTGAATCGACCTGCTGAAATTCAGTGGCAACTGGCAAGGCTGAATGCTGGAGGCTGGCTGAGCTCAGTGTGGGCTCTGGCTGGCTGAATGAGCGCTGCTCCTGGGCCTGGCTCAGGCTGACAGAAATATCTGGCAGAGAGAGAGAGAGAACGAGGTGAGGTGGGGTGAGTGACTGTAGTATAGAGTCAGACTACTGGGAAAGTGGGCAGTGGCAGACTAGCAGTGGCTCCTGCGCTCCTCTGTTCCCAACTTCCTGCCGGATCTGCAGCGCTGATAACTTTGTGATGTCACGTAAGCAGGCAGTGTGATCCGGACATGCTGCCAGGCCCTGCACCCTGCCATTGGTACTTTAAGTGACTATGCCTGAGCCGGACCCGCCATCCCATCATCCATAACAACAAAAAAGGGGGACTTCTGGCCATCCATCCTGGCCTTGCGCCGGACCAGGAGTCTAATAACCGGACATCTGGTTACCCTAAGAGCAGCAGGGGCAGAAAGATTGAGGCCAGCAGCAGACATTTCAGTCAGATTAGAGCCAAAGCTGTAATCTGACTAAAATGGCTGCTGCTGGCCTCAGTGAGTCTCTCTGCCACTGCAGAGAGACCTCATATCAGCCAACTCAGCCCCCATCAGACCTCAGATCAGCCCAAAGACCCCCACTCAGCCCCCATCAGACCTCAGATCAGCCCAAAGACCCCCACTCAGCCCCCATCAGACCTCAGATCAGCCCAAAGACCCCCATCAGCCCCATCAGACCTCAGATCAGCCCAAAGACCCCCAGTCAGCCCCCATCAGACCTCAAATCAGCCCAAAGACCTCCATCAGACCCCCACAAAGCCCCCATCAGACCTCAGATCAGCCAAAAGACCCCACTGAGCCCCCATCGGCTCACATCAATCAGCGGCGGCAGCCCAGAGTGATCCCTATTCTCCCAGGCCCCAATACCTACCTGTTCTGCACCGCGGGGCTACTCTTCCTCTTCGGGCCGCCGGCAGAAGTTGCGCTCTGCATCTCTCTGTCTGTCTTCCCAGCCGGCACTGCACTGCAACGTGCAGCGTCAGGTCATAGTGCGCGCACTACGTTCTGACGCTGTAGGCGCTCAGGACAGTGAAGCAGCGGCCGGGGAGGAGGCGGGCACGAGAAGCAGTGGGCGGTGGGCCCCGCCCCCAGGTACACACAGCACTACAGCAGGAGACCCCTGTATGTACACCACTGACTTCAACCATGTTTTCTTTGGGAAAATTGATGGGTGATTGTACACATCCTTTTGCGGCATGGACCGAATTACGTAGTGGTGACATTTTTTTGTGAAACAGGCTTTTTTGGGAAAAATTGATAGGTGATAGTAGACTTTCTCCTGTATGAATCGAATTCCATTATCCTTTCATTGGTGAAATTTTTTTATTTCCACCATGTTTTTTTCAGGAAAATTGATGGGCGATTGTACACCTTCTTTTTGCGGCATGGACCGAATTATGTCGTCATGGGTCGTGCAGTAAACATAATGAAGATGCTGATGACAACACACCAGCAGACTTTGCCTTTACCATCTATTCACAATTAAATCAAGCAGCTTCACTAAGTTAAAAACATTCATGTGTTTTTATCTGCTCCATCTGCATTCGATCCCCACAGCACACAAGATATGACACGAGAGCCTCTGCTTTGGAGTCCAAGTCCAGTTTCTTAAGATCAGGAGTTCCATCAGAATTGTGCATGACAATCTTGCTCCCTATGCAAAGCCATAACAAAAGGACTCCGTAGGCATACACATCAGAGGATGCCCCAATTTTATTCAGGAGCAGTGTACAGCGGGAAGCAAATAGAGGTGGCGGAACTCCACTGCTCTGTATCTCTTGTGAAGTCAATGTCTCCAGCAATGCCCCTCTCGCGATCTACAGCAAATACATTATTTTCATGTAGAGATCCAAGAATTATGTTGGAGGCATGTAGTGTATGCAAGCCACATGTAGTGTATGCAAGCCCCTCTCATCACTACTCACGCTGTTCTGCACCTGGTTTGCCTAGGCGAACAGAGTCATACAGGGGAGGAACTACTCCGTGTCCTTCAGCAAGAAATTAAATCCTGGCTTTCTCAACAACAACTCAAAATCGTAACCATGGTGACCGACAATGGCAAGAACATGGTGTCGGCGCTGCATCAAGGATGACTGAGCCATGCGCCCTGCATGGCACACGTGTTCAATCTGGTAGTCAAGCGGTTCCTGAAGTCTTCCACCCATCTGCAAGACATCCTAAAAATGGCCAGGAAACTTTGTATGCACTTCAGCCACTTGTACACCGCAAAGCACACCCCCTTGAGTTGCAGCGGCAGAATGGCATACCCCAACATAGGCTTATATGCAACGTTTCCAACCCTTGGAATTCCACCCTTCATATGTTGGACTGACTGTACAAACAGAGAAAGGCCATAAACGATTTCTTGATGATCCAAGCGGACAGGAGTAGTCCCCTGTATAACTTCGATGTCAGCCAGTGGCAGCTCATGCGTGGCACCTGCCGTTTGCTCAGGCCCTTTGAGGAGGCCACGTTATTTGTCAGTCGCCAGGACTATAGGATGAACGATATCATTCCACTGCTTCATGTCCTGGAACAGATGCTGGTAAATCTGGTTTGTCAGGGAACTGGAGATGCTGCGCCTAGCAAGATGGCGGCAGAGTTTGATACGATTGTCTTTCAATATCTCTGTTTACAGTCAGTGAACGAAGGCGCAGTCATTTTCACAGCTTGAGGTATCCTCCCGGAAGCTTGACCTCTGCATGTCAACGGTCTGCATTGCAAAGCTTTTCTAAAAGAGTAATCCTGCAGTGCACCCCCTTGGAGGAAACTCTTGATTCAGCACAGGCTGCTTTGCTCCTTCAAAAACAATGGACTCTGTACAGCGTGACACCGATGTATAATTTGTCAGACACCAGACTGAAAGAGTATTCCAAGCACCTCTCTGCCCACATAGCTGCCGAGAAGCAGAAGGGTCTTGCCATTGAAGTGGGCTCAGAGCTGAACCTAAAAGCCAAATTTTCCTGTTTACCTGGACTCAAAGGAAAGGACAGAGATCCACTGGCTGTGCTCATACAGATTTCATCAAAGCCCCCACTCACCAAGGCAAGCACAGAGGACCTGATTGTGTGGGCAAGTTGGTTCTGCGGGATGTACACAGAGGACAATCTATTGGAGGTGTTACCAAAGACATTTCCTTGCTTCCCGCTCTTCCTGTATAACAGCTCACAGGCGCTCATGGCTATCGTAGGGACATGGTTCCAAAGAAACCTTGACTGTTGTTTGGGTAAGCTGGTGATCAGTTCTCTGGATCGTACTTGGCTAGCAGCGATGTGGACCGGGTATGACGTGTCTGGATCAGTGTCGGCCACAGAGCTTGTTTTCTCTGTGCCCGTTGAACCTCGCAAGGACATTTCTTATGCAATCCACGCAGAGGACTTCAACATTTTATGGAATGATATTCGAAAATCAAAGGACGAGGTCACGTTGGAGGAAGTGGTCAATTTATTCCAATGTCTTTACTCGCATTTCTTCAGACACTTTAGAATCCACTTATCAGCGACCCAGCTCGTCAAGGTGACTGCATCTGTGGCATCAGCACATTGTAAAGGAAAAGTGAAGTTCCTCAGTAAGGCCTACCTAATCCGAGTGCTGGGAATCATCACGGAGCTGGCCATCAATAGCATCCAGTATTGAACACATAGATGACTCTCATCTCGTTCCTTGTCCACAATGTTCGGGACCCCCTGGACGTCTAAAATGTCTTAGACATGATCCCTGCAGTGCTTACTACATGTTATACAGCTTCTTACCGTTCTGTTACAGCGGCTGTGAGACCTGCACATACTAAGGCTTATTTATGAAGATTTTCGGGGGTTACCTGTACCGACCAGTTACCTTCCAGCTGTGATTGTGTAGCCTGCACTGTAGGAATGAGCTGGAGTTGGCTTGTTTGCTGGAGTGTCCTCCAGTTATCAGCCGTGACCCCATACATTTCTGAATTTCCATCGTGGTCACCCCAACACTGGTCGTCAATACATTCTTGTTGATGAAGCACTTTGTCTTTCTAGTTTGTTTTTTAAATCTTTTGGTTTTGCCCCTTCTGTGTTGTATTTTATGTGTGTTAATATCCTGTTTGTTGAATAAAAGTTTTTTTCTCCCCTGTTCAAAAAAACAAAATTAAATTGGCTTGTGATTTGGTAGCCAAATGCAGGAGTGGGTGCAAAACACAGAAGAAATGCAAATATTCCATTCACGTGTCATCTCTGTTTTGGACCCACTCCTGTTTTTTTGGGCATTAGCAATACTGATGGATTACTGACCAAATATTGGCCAAGTGAAGGCGGATGCTCCACAGACAGGATCCGTTTTTTGGGGGTTATTATTCTGATGGATCAGAGGAAGGGCAAAATAATCAGTGACTTCAACACAAACTTACTGCTGACACCCTCTCCACTTTTTTTTTTCAGAACCCATTGAAAATGAATGGGTACAGAACTGGTCCAGATCTGTTCCGCAAAAAACGGAACAGATCAGGAAAGAAACAACGGACGTGTGAATGGACCCTAAGGCTGAGTTCATACGTGAGTTATTTGGTCAGTTTTGGCCCCGTGACTGTCCAAATAAGTGAAGTGTGCAGTGATTCTAAGTGTGACGCCTGTTATCTGCATGTCATACGGACTCACAGTATTATTTCACTACCAAAGCAGGCTTCCTATGCGAGTTACTGCAAGGTACAGTGTTCTACACCACTATAAAAGCTCTCTGCAGCCAGGAAATAGCCATTTTTAATCTAATTTGCCGCAAATTTATTCGGATCAAACCGCAATTCGAATTTTTAAAAAATTCCCTCAACTCTACCCATAATGTTACACCGTTTGTTATCCAGTCGTTGTACAAGCTATTATTCAGTATGGTGGTATTATTTAGTCTCTGTATGTTGGTAATATACACTCACCTAAATAATTATTAGGAACACCTGTTCTATTTCTCATTAATGCAATTATCTAGTCAACCAATCACATGGCAGTTGCTTCAATGCATTTAGGGGGATGGTCCTGGTCAAGACAATCTCCTGAACTCCAAACTGAATGTCAGAATGGGAAAGAAAGGTGATTTAAGCAATTTTGAGCGTGGCATGGTTGTTGGTGCCAGACGGGCCGGTCTGAGTATTTCACAATCTGCTCAGTTACTGGGATTTTCACGCACAACCATTTCTAGGGTTTACAAAGAATGGTGGGAAAAGGGAAAAACATCCAGTATGCGGCAGTCCTGTGGACAAAAATGCCTTGTGGATGCTAGAGGTCAGAGGAGAATGGGCCGACTGATTCAAGCTGATAGAAGAGCAACGTTGACTGAAATAACCACTCGTTACAACCGAGGTATGCAGCAAAGCATTTGTGAAGCCACAACACGCACAACCTTGAGGCGGATGGGCTACAACAGCAAAAGACTCCACCGGGTACCACTCATCTCCACTACAAATAGGAAAAAGAGGCTACAATTTGCACGAGCTCACCAAAATTGGACTGTTGAAGACTGGAAAAATGTTGCCTGGTCTGATGAGTCTCGATTTCTGTTGAGACATTCAAATGGTAGAGTCCGAATTTGGCGTAAACAGAATGAGAACATGTATCCATCCTCTGATGGCTACTTCCAGCAGGATAATGCAGCATGTCACAAAGCTCGAATCATTTCAAATTGGTTTCTTGAACGTGACAATGAGTTCACTGTACTAAAATGGCCCCCACAGTCACCAGATCTCAACCCAATAGAGCATCTTTGGGATGTGGTGGAACGGGAGCTTCGTGCCCTGGATGTGCATCCCTCAAATCTCCATCAACTGCAAGATGCTATCCTATCAATATGGGCCAACATTTCTAAAGAATGCTATCAGCACCTTGTTGAATCAATGCCACGTAGAATTAAGGCAGTTATGAAGGCAAAAGGGGGTCCAACACCGTATTAGTATGGTGTTCCTAATAATTCTTTAGGTGAGTGTATAGTCACTAAATGTATTATTCTTTGGGGGTAGGGCTAATATATACAGTATATAGATTCCAGTATATTATACTGTTGTGTGTCCTGTATTTCCCAATAGAGTAAATGAGCCTTGGGAATACAGTCACCGCTGACCACCAGGACCAGACTGTGCGCTCTGTCAGTACATGACAGCCTCCCCGCTGTGTACTAGTGCTTATTCTGGCACACTAAGGGTGGGTTCACATCACGTTTTTGCCATCTGTTTAACGTATGCAAAAAACATTAATGGATGCCTTAGACAGATACCATACAGTAGCATCCGTCACCATAGAGTTCCATTGTAAAAAAAAAAACGTTAACGTATATCATTTTTTTACCGGACTCTGCAGGATAGAAAAGCATGTTGTGCTGTGCTTTTGTATCTTTTATTTGTTGTGGGGTCCAGTCAATTCTAGCTACACCCCTGCACATTGTTATACACTTTAGATAAACTAGATATGTAAATGTCATAATTCATCACTAGGTCATTTTTAAACAAGTAATGACAAGTAACTGTCAAACACTGTTCATTTTTTCGGATCTTTACAATGACTACGATATTTAATAGTTTAACAACCCTTTCATTAGCTTTTTAGTGATAATGGAATGTGAGGGCCTTCAAATATTCCACATCTAGATACTAATACTGCTGGTGAAGTGTTTCTGATACATAAGCATATAAAGCTTTAGTCACCCAGATTTGTAGATTAATCTAGCCATAGAAATAAGTGAAAGAGAGCAATGAAGCATAAAACAAGCACACAGACATTAATCCCGAAGAGAAAAGGGTGCTGTGTTCAGGGCTGAAATCATCGACTTTGTCTTATCCGCAGTTATGAAATATTATGGTGTATATCTGGCACAGGTATTTTTGTTTCTTCTACAATGGATAATCCTGAGTTGAAGCTCTGTGAAATAAAAATACTACAGCGTTAAAGGGGTGATCCCATGACTAATGTGAAAAATGAAAATTAGGCATCATATACTATTACTACAAGACAATCTCTTTGTAAGGCCTCATGCACACGACAGTATTTTTTCACGGTCCGCAAAACGGGGTTCCTTTGGTCCGTGATCCGTGACCGTTTTTTCGTCCGTGGGTCTACCTTGATTTTTGGAGGATCCACGGACATGAAATAAAAGTAGTTTTGGTGTCCGCCTGGCCGTGCGGAGCCAAACGGATCCGTCCTGACTTACAATGCAAGTCAATGGGGACGGATCCGTTTGACATTGACACAATATGGTGCAATTGCAAACGGATCCGTCCCCCATTGACTTTCAATGTAAAGTCAGGAGTTAATATACCATAGGATCAGAGTTTTCTCCAATCCGATGGTATATTTTAACTTGAAGCGTCCCCATCACCATGGGAACGCCTCTGTGTTAGAATATACCATCGGATTTGAGTTAGATCGTGAAACTCATATCCGACAGTATATTCTAACACAGAGGCGTTCCCATAGTGAAGTTAAAATATACTACGATCTGTGTACATGACTGCCCCCTGCTGCCTGTCAGCCCCTGATCTCTTACAGGGGGCTGTGATCAGCACAATTAACCCCTCAGGTGCCGCACTTGAAGGGGTTAATTGTGCGTATCATAGCCCCCTGTAAGAGATCAGGGGCTGCCAGGCAGCAGGGGGCAGACCCCCCTCCCTCCCCAGTTTGAATATCATTGGTGGCCAGTGTGCGTCGTCCCCCCGCGCCCCCTTTATTGTATTATCATTAGTAGCCAGTGTGCGCCCCCCCCCCTCCCCCGGCCCCGTAGGAGTAGGAGGAGCTCCCGGAAGATTTTTGAAGCGGAGATAAAAATGCTGCATGCACTACTTTTGTCTCCGCTTCAAAATCATCTTCTGAGCGTAAACCTAACGGACCTCATTATAGTCTATGGGGGTCTATGGGGTCCGTAGGCTCCGTTCGGCTCAGTTATGAGCCGAATCCGTCCTTTCCATTTTTCCTGCCCCTATAACGGAGTAGGAGAACGGAAAGGCTGAACGCTGATGTGAACGAAGCCTAACAAAGCTAGAACCCGCCCTGTACCTCACATGGATCCAGAGATCTCCCCATTCATTGCTCTGCTAGATTTATATCAAGCTGGCAGCTCGAGGGGAGTGTCTTTACTGCTGCAGCTCAGGGGGCGTCTCCATGCTCTCCCTATCACAGCTCAGGAGGCTGTAGAAAGATGAAACTGAGCATGTGCGGCCATCTCAGTGAGCAGGACAAAGAAATAAGAAAAGAACAAACAGCAGGTGGCGATATACAGATACATTTTATTAAACAACTCAGTGGCTATGCTAAATTTTTAATTACATGCAATTACAAAAGAATTAAGATCCAGGTGCTGATTAGAAAACTGTAGAATATGTTTTGTGAGACAACCCCTTTGGGGGAAGATTTATCAAACTGGTGTAAAGAAGAAGTGGCTTAGTTGTCCATAGCAACCAATCAGATTCCATTTATTTTCCAAAGGAGCTGTGAAAAATGAAAGGTGGAATCTGATTGGTTTCTAAGGGCAATTATGCCAGTTGTATTTTACCCCAGTTTAATAAATCTCACGAAAACTAAAGACATATGTCTCCCATTAGAGCATTTAGGAAAGGATAATGTCTGCTGAGAGATCATCTGGCCTGCTCACAGTGTGACGTTTAGAAAAATGAATCTAATGGCCCATTCTCCATTTGTAGTGAACTTTTGCATCTCTACACCTCCTCAATAAAGTCTGATAGGATATTTGTAAATCACCCCCATAAGAAATAGACTCTGTTGACAAGTGTCTAGTCCCGGGGCCGACTCCAAATAGAACTTAAAGCTGATTCTAATAGCAAAAAGACTCAATTTATAACATTGTTCTGGGGTCAGGCCCCACTGTAAAGAATCAGTTCCTCCATGATCACATTGTGTAGCACTGATGGTCTGATGAGGGGGCTTCATCTCTCTGTAAAAGTTCTTTAATACCAGGATTGAGATTGATCAAGGTATTTAAAGAGTTAACTCAATAGTATAGCATGGAGGGGAGCTGGAGGGATGGTTTCCCAAAGGCTAAATTGCAAGGAGGCGCTTGGCATTAGCCAGCTCCCTGTCCTTTCATTCACTTTCACAGGCCACATGCTGATCTAGACCTGTGACAGGCTATGGCCTACGAGAGAGAGAAACAGGCAGCGCTGCATCTGCAAAGAGGGGACAGCAGCTGGGAACCTTTGGCTTCTGTCCCCGCCATTCATGCTTATAAGCCACAGGTCACTAGGCCTGAAGCCTATGTGGCAGTAGGCGCAGGCGGTCATGAAGTGATGACATCATTGTGATCGCCTACTCTATGTCTCAGGCTGCGCAATGACCTCATCTCAACCGCCTGAGCCAGGATGCAGGCAGCAATGACCACATGCACCAGGACCTAAGCCACAGGCCAGAAGAGGCATGTGACCCGCTTCACAGATGGCATCATGGATGGGGTATCGGGTGAGTATTCTTTTTTTTTTTTTTGTCTGTCTGTACTACTGGGGGCATTATAACATAGAGATATCTCTCCAAATTCTTTCTTTCTTGTGAATTTTTACACCAGCCGTGTGTGCACCATGACACACATAGACATGCAATGTTTCAGACTTAGGCCTCATGAAGAAAACCATATTTTTGGGCCGTTTTATCTATTTTTGTTCATGAGAGTGAGAAAAAGGAAGAATGCATACAGGAGGTATCTATATTTTGCTGATCCATGGTTTGTAGACTGAAGTAAGGACATGGCTATGGGAATGAATCCCAAAACAGAAGAGCCACTTTTCAAGCAGATAACAGGCAAAACAGCTAAGTTAAAGGGATTCTGTCACCAGGTTTCACCCCTGTCAGCTAAACATATGCTGATGTTCAGGGCCTCATCACGATTCCTAATGTGGGCTTCTAAATGTGATCTGTACCCTTATTTTGCTAAAAAACAGCTTTTACTAACCTGTCACTCAAAGAAATAAGGTGCCCAAGGGGATGTCAGGGGATGTCAAGGGATGCAAGGTGCCCGCCGCACCCACCGCCGTTCGTGCCCAGCGCTGCCTTTCCAGACTTCTGCGCCGCCTCCTAATCCTCTTTGCCGCCTCTCGCTCTCCCTCCCTCCCCCCTCCTCCTGCTGTAAGATCTCGCGCATGCGCACAGGGCTCTGAGAGGCTGGCGCCAGAGTGCAGGTCATACAGGGGGTTGAGCGAAGTGCCGGCGCATGCGCACTTCGCTGTAAGAAGCCAAATGGAGAAGTCCGCACGGGCGCATCAGGCAGAGCCCTGTGCGCACGCGCGAGATCTTACAGCAGGAGGAGGGGGAGGGGGGGGAGGGAGGGAGGGAGAGCGATAGGCGGCACAGAGGATTAGGAGGCGGCGCAGAAGTCTGGAAAGGCGGCGCTGGGCACGAACGGCGGTGGGTGCGGCGGGCACCTTGCATCCCTTGACATCCCCTGACATCCCCTTGGGCACCTTATTTCTTTAAATGACAGGTTAGTAAAAGCTGTTTTTTTTTAGCAAAATAAGGCTACAGATCACATTTAGAAGCCCACATTAGGAATCCTGATGAGGCCCTGAACATCAGCATATGTTTAGCTGACAGGGGTGAAACCTGGTGACAGAATCCCTTTAAGGGCATGTTCACATCTGCATTGGAGGCTCTGTTCAGAACCTCCATCACAGCTTTTATCCAAATTAGCGGAGAGAAAAGTCCTGCATGCAGGAGTTTTTTCTCAGCTAAAAGAAGTGTTCTACCAAGTGGAAACCAAATGGATCCCATTATAGTTAGTGGCATCTGTTTGGCTCAGTTCCTGCCATTTATGTGCCAAATGCACATAATGATTCAGCACCTCCATTATTTTCGTTGTTCTGCTCCTATAACGGAGCAGAACAATGGAAATAATGAAGGCTGATGTGATAGAGCCCTTAGATTTAGGCCTGATTTGAAACCATTCTTAACTCTGCAGTGAGTTTATAATACTGTATATTGGTCCTCTGCGTGAACCCATATGTTTGAGTGCCGGTCTAATTAAATACCAATTTTTTATCGTTTTTGAAAGGGTGATTCACTTTAGACATTGGCACCTATCCGTGAATATAGAGAGTGAGCCGTCCTACTACTAAATTTCCATTGGATTTATATCAAGCTGGCAGCTCAAGGGGATTGTCTTTTCTGCTGCAGCTAAGGAGGCGTGTCTCAGCTCTCCCTATCATAGCTCAGGAGGCATGTTCATGCTCTCCCTATCACAGCTCAGGAGGCTGTTGAAGGATGAAACTGAGCATGTGCGGCCATCCCAGTGAGCAGGACAAAAAATATTAAAAAAAACAAACAGCAGGTGGCGCCATACAGATACATTTTATTAAATGACTCAGTGGATATGATACATTTTAGTTACAAAAGTATCCAGCTCCAGGCCCTGATTTAAAAAATGTAGAATATTTTTCATGGGACAACCCCTTTAAGACCAGCAGTGGCGTAGCTACAGGGGTCGCAGCGGTCGCAATTGCGACCGGGCCCCTGAGCCAGGGGGGCCCACGGCCCCCCCACCGCCTCCCGTCCTATTCAAAATGTGATCTAATAGTGCCGGGGCCCGGGGGCAGTGCGCACGGCGCAGCGCATTAGGCAGCTCACGTGACTGTGTCAGAGGGGGCGGCCTCGGAGGCAGACATTGAGTGAGGAGGAGCCGCCCGGAGGCGTGGTTTCCGCGCATCTCCGGCTCCCTCCCAGTCAGACACTCGGAAGCAGCAGGCAGGCGGCAGTGACTGTGCGGATGTGCGGTGGCTGGCGGCGCGAGGTGAGTTTTGAATAGCCTCTGGCCGGCCGCCGGGCCCTCTAGCCCCTCTACAGTACTTTATAATACAGATGTGCCGCCGTAAAGCCCCCTCTCATCTCCCCTCTTGCTGCAGACTCAGGAATGTGCTTGCCTGTCCTTCCATTCTTTGGACAGAGACCCTAGCAACCAGTTGCTCTCCCGCTGTTCGAAGTACTACTTGTTGCAGCATGCCCTGCAAGTTTTACAAGTGAAGCTCTGGTAACTGAACGATACATGAGAGCGAGCAGTAAGGTGTTATGCATCTCCCAGTAGCTGGTTAATCACTGACAAATAGCAGAGAGATAAATATATATTTAGGGTATAGAAATTAAAGGAAAGCTGTCTGCTAAGAAACACACCATAAACCACCAGCATTACCTTACAGATGTTCTCAGCATGTTTCTAAATTTGGTTTTCTCTTTGCTCTCAGAAAAAACAGCTTGATTCCCATGCAGGCCACATGCAAATGAAGTTTTTGAAGTCAAGGGTGCTGTGGCTTTCTGGCTTAAAGGGAACCTGTCACCTGGATTTTGGGTATAGAGCTGAGGACACGGCCTGCTAGATGGCCGCTAGCACATCCACAATACCCAGTCCCTATAGCTCTGTGTGCTTTTATGGTGTAAAAAAAAACCAATTTGATACATATGCAAATGAACCCGAGATGAGTCCTGTCCAGGACTCATCTCATGTTAATTTGCATATGTATCAAATCGTTTTTTTTACACAATAAAAGCACACAGAGCTATGGGGACTGGGTATTGCGGATGTGCTAGCGGCCATCTAACAACCCATGTCCTCAGCTCTATACACAAAATCCCGGTGACAGGTTCCCTTTAAAGTCCAGCTCACCGTTCCCCCCTTCATGCCCCTTCACATTTGATTGATGGAATCCATTCTAATTTCATGTACAAATCCAGCTTGAAATTTCACGCATGCGCTGTATTGTCGGGATACCGGCGCCTCTGAAATGTTCCCCGCTGCTGTGTACTTGTCTTAAGTGGCTCAATGTGCAGGTGGAGGCTCACCTTTGCACGAGCACACCACAAAACAATGCAGCGCGTATACGTCACTAACAGGACCAGAAGCACGCATAGTTTTGTGGCGCCCTCGTATCAGAGAGCAAAGAGAAAACTAAATTTAGAAATGTAATTAGAACATCTGCCAGATAATGCTAGTGGTTTATGGTGCGTTTTTTAGCTGACAGCAGGGGCGTAGCTATAGGGGGTGCAGAGGTAGCAGTTGCTACCGGGCCCAGGAGCCTGAGGAGGCCCAAAGACCCTTGTGGTGCATAAGAAGAAACCAGTATTATAGAAAGTGCATGCTGGTCAAGTTACACCTCTGGCTCAAGGGGGTGCCATTTCAATTTTTGCCTCGGGCAGCACCAAGGCCTTGTGCTTCCTGCCCCTGGCCACAAATCACTGAGGGAAGGCGTGCCCCAAGCTGAACTCTTGCACCAGGGCCCATGAACCATTAGCTACGCCCCTGAAGACCAGCATTTTAGACGCCGGTCCTAATAAGCCCTATACCTGACAGTGGATCTGCCGGAGTTATAAAGAGACGCCGGCCTTTATAACTCCGGCGGATCCACTGCCGCTTCTAAATGTAAGACAGTTTCCTAGCTGGGTTACATTTAGACCATTTTCTACATCCTCTAAAACCCCTTGTGTACCCATCTCAAGTGTGTCCCTGCAGTGAGGAGAGACAGTGCTCTTTGAGAATGATTCTCTCTCCCCATTTTAGTGATTGCAGGGGTCTCAGCACTCAAACCCCCACTGCACAGCACTCAAACCTTTGATATGTCACTATGAGTACGGATATACTTTAGGTTTCCTCAATAATTTTACTTAAGTTTTCTCTAACAGTTTTTCCACAGAATATTCATATAATTTATTTTACCTTTTTATATCATGCTTTTGTTGCGGGTTGTCCACGGTTGCCATCACAGAGGTATCAAAAGATACCACCTAGATACTCAAAGCAACAATTGCAGTTCCTGGAACATGACAGCTGCTGTGCAAGGCTTTGTTTGACTGGATAATTTCCTTTTTATGTCAATATCCGGGTATTGCAGTGTGGAATATCGTGTATTTTAGGTGTGACTGGAGATAGAGGACGTGAACCCAGTCACAGAGATGACACGGATGGATCAGAGCCCTTTGCTCTGAGAAATGTATTCAAAGCCATCAGTGAAAAATGACTTCTCACATTTGTTTTTGCAGGGTCTGCACACACCTTTCATATCGCCTGTGGCATAGAGATTACTCATTAACCCAAGACATGTCTGCTGAAAGGAAAACTACTCAGCTGTTCACAAAGAGTCCAGTGTGGTTCGTGTGAATCTTGATGGTTTCATCAATACATGTAATGGCTGGCTTATCCCAGACCTGATTACTTTAAGGGTGAGATCGGGTAATGTTCACTTTAGAAGAACTTGAAAGGTTGCCATGAAAATAGAGAACTTTGTTGTGTGAACCAAACTTCAGACCAGACATTATTCTATTCCATACCATCATGTTCTGATGTAAGGACCCAGTAATCCCACTCAGGGTTTTATTATACACCATACAGGCAAACACGATGAATGCGAAGGCCAGATGGTAACTTGACTTGTCTTTATTGCCACTTGGACTTACTCACCACTAGACATTCCTTACACAAATAATAAAGGACAAGTCTTGTGTAATGGACATACACATGTTAACTTGACCCATTAAAGGGCATCTGTCAGCAGTTTTGTACCTATAAAACTGGCTGATCTGTTACATGTGCTCTTGGCAGCTGAAGGCATCTGTGTTGGTCCCATGTTCATATGTGTCCATATCGCTGAGAAAAATAATGTTTTAATATAAGCAAATGGGCTTCTAGGAGCAACGGTGGCGTTACCATTAAACCCAGACTCAGCTCTCTCTGCAAGTGCCGCACCATCTCCAGTTTGATTGACAGGGCCAGGCACTGAAAACGTCTTCACTTGACACCGTTAATGGCTTTTGTTGTGTTAAAGGGGTTGTCCAAGATAATTATAAATCTAAGCCTTTATTGAAACAACGGAGGTGCAGCAGCATTTCTCAAAGCACTCTGCACTTTCAGCTTTGCTTCTGCTGGACTTTTCTAGTGTACGGATCCCGAATACTTACTATCGATCTGAATTCCACATGCTGGAAAAGCGGAGCACGGCCCTGCACCTTTGTGGCTTTAGTAAAGGCTTAGGTCCTCAGGTCTTATTAAGAGTGGGGAGATCATAATTAACCTAATCCCACCTACCTCAGAATCAAAGGTATTGCATGGACCTGAAAGTTGCAGAGGGAAACTGAATAAAATGAGCAAAATGCAATAATAAAAAAAATAAAAATTGCCCCTACTCTCACGCAGTCCTGTCTGTCAGCAGCATGTTATGGAGCAGGAGGAGCTACGAAGATTTATATGTAGTTTTGTCGAGAACTATATATCGGCTCATCCTGCTACATAACAAGCTGCCCACAGATCAGACAACATGTTCAACCTGACCGTTTATTTTTTTTAAAGGGAATGTCCAACCTTAATCACCAGGTATTTTTATGTGAATGGTTCCAAAATTCTGTGATGATTAATTTCTTAATATACCTTTTATAGGGATCCCGCTATTTTTTCTATGATATAGAGCCTCAAATTCCGTGCAAAGACAGTATAAAATACAGTAATATTCTGCCTGCACCCACTACTACAGGGGATGTAGGATCTCACTGCATACTGCTCTCATATTTAACGCAATCATATACAGTGCTGCCCATAATTATTCATACCCCTGGCAAATTTTGACTTAAAGTTACTTTTATTCAACCAGCAATAATTTTTTGACGGGAAGTGACATAGGTGTCTCCCAAAAGATAATAAGACAATGTACAAGAGGCATTATTGTGGGGGAAAAAAAACATTTCTCAGCTTTTAATTACATTTGAGCAAAAAGTGTTCAGTCCAAAATTATTCATACCCTTCTCAATAATCAATAGAAAAGCCTTCATTGGCTATTACAGCAATCAAACACTTCCTATAATTGCAGAACAGCTTTTTGCATGCCTCCACAGGTATTTTTGCCCATTCATCTTTAGCAATGAGCTCCAAATCTTTCAGGTTGGAGGGTCTTCTTGCCATCACCCTGATCTTTAGCTCCCTGCACAGATTCTCAATTGGATTCAAGTCTGGACTCTGGCTGGGCCACTCCAAAAAGTTAATGTTGTTGTCTGCTAACCATTTGTTCACCACGTTTGCTGTGTGTTTTGGGTCATTGTCATGCTGAAATGTCCACTGGTGCACAAGGCCAAGTTTCTCTGCAGACTGCCTGATGTTGTTGAGAATCCTCATGTATTGCTCTTTTTTCATGGTGCCGTTTACTGTGATTAGGTTCCCTGGTCCATTGGCTGAAAAACACCCCCAAAGCATTAGGTTCCCACCACCATGTTTGACAGTGGGGATGGTGTTCTTTGGGTTGAAGGCTTCTCCTTTTATACGCCAAATGAAGGAAACATCATTGTGACCAAACAATTAAATTTTTGTTTCATCTGACCATAACACAGAAGACCAGAAGTCTTCTTCTTTGTCCAGATGAGCTTTTGCAAAGGCCAAGCAAGCTTTTGTGTGCCTGGTCTGCATCCGTGGAACCCAGCAGTGTGCAGTGTCCGTTGGATTGTCTGCCTTGAGACATTGCCACCAGCAGAGCCCAGATTCACCAGGGTGGCCTTGGTGGTGATCCTTGGATTCTTTTTCACCTCTCTTACTATCCTCCTGGCCAGCACAGGTGTCACTTTTGGCTTCCGACCACGTCCTCTGAGATTTTCCACAGTGCGGAACATCTTGTATTTTTTGCTCAAATGTAAATAAAAGCTAAGAAATTGTTTTTTTCCACAATAATGCCTCTTGTACATCGTCTTATTATCTTTTGAGAAACACCTACAGTACAGACCAAAAGTTTGGACACACCTTCTCATTCAAAGAGTTTTCTTTATTTTCATCACTATGAAAATTGTAGATTCACACTGAAGGCATCAAAACTATGAATTAACACATGTGGAATTATATACATAACAAACAAGTGTGAAACAACTGAAAATATGTCATATTCTAGGTTCTTCAAAGTAGCCACCTTTTGCTTTGATTACAGCTTTGCACACTCTTGGCATTCTCTTGATGAGCTTCAAGAGGTAGTCCCCTGAAATGGTTTTCACTTCACAGGTGTGCCCTGTCAGGTTTAATAAGTGGGATTTCTTGCCTTATAAATGGGGTTGGGACCATCAGTTGTGTTGAGGAGAAGTCAGGTGGATACACAGCTGATAGTCCTACTGAATAGACTGTTAGAATTTGTATTATGGCAAGAAAAAAGCAGCTAAGTAAAGAAAAACGAGTGGCCATCATTACTTTAAGAAATGAAGGTCAGTCAGTCAGCCGAAAAATTGGGAAAACTTTGAAAGTAAGGGCTATTTGACCATGAAGGAGAGTGATAGGGTGCTGCGCCAGATGACCTGGCCTCCACAGTCACCGGACCTAAACCCAATCGAGATGGTTTGGGGTGAGCTGGACCGCCGAGTGAAGGCAAAAGGGCCAACAAGTGCTAAGAATATCTGGGAACTCCTTCAAGACAGTTGGAAGACCATTTCAGGGGACTACCTCTTGAAGCTCATCAAGAGAATGCCAGGAGTGTGCAAAGCAGTAATCAAAGCAAAAGGTGGCTACTTTGAAGAACCTAGAATATGTCATATTTTCAGTTGTTTCACACTTGTTTGTTATGTATATAATTCCACATGTGTTAATTCATAGTTTTGATGCCTTCATAGTCATGAAAATAAAGAAAACTCTTTGAATGAGAAGGTGTGTCCAAACTTTTGGTCTGTACTGTATGTCATTTCCCTTCAAAAAGTTACTTGCTGGTTAAATAAAAGTAACTTTAAGTCAAAATTTGCCAGGGGTATGAATAATTATTGGCAGCACTGTAAATGTATATGGGGAGCTCTCCGCTTAACTCAATGTCTGTATAGTGGATGAGATCAAGCAAGCTCTGTCCCCTATGAAGACTCTACCTACACAAGGTTCTGATATTTGCTCAGCTAGGATGCACTGTATCCATCCAACTACTCCTATATTGTGATAGATAAGTCATCTGCATGTAGCTGGAAACCCTACTTCATGAAAGGTATTGTCATTTCAACATTATCACACTAGAGGGAGCTCTCTAGACTTATTCAGCATCAAGTTCTTGAAAATATTCAGTTCGTAGTTAATAAAAAAATATTTTAATTTCTAAACCTTTTCCATAGACTGCACAGCACTACTACAAAGCTTAGAGTCATCCATAAATATAGAAACTGTCCTATTATTCTCATCATATTTATCATTACTGTACAACTTAAATATTATTGGACCTGCACTGAAACTTGGGGTACATACACCTTCAGAACAGGAATCATTGGCCATAACTCTCTGGAGGTAGTCTAGTTACAAACCAAACCAATAGAATAGATCTTTTTTTTTGCCTAAGTCTTAGTGATGAATGACTTTGCAATGTCAAAATACTATATACTCTGTAGACTATACGGAATCGCCCCTCCACTCATCTGTATATGGATGATACGCTTGGTCTGGAAATACTATATCGAGAGCCCACCTCTCTGTCCAGGCTTCTACTCACCTCTTCATACAGATGTAGCCAGCGTTATTTTGACACGAGCTGCGGCAGGATGGTAACTTTAACGTGATTTGTTGTATTACTGGAATGTGTTACACCAGTCAAAATAACAGTGGCTACATCTGTAGAAACAAACTGGTCAATGAACTAGTATAATGAAAAGATTTGCCACCGTTCTGTGCTTTTGACCCACACTTGGTTTTGGCTCACAATAAGGGTCCATTCATGCCTTTTGGTGTATTACGGATCCGCAAATTGCGGATCCGCAATACACCCGTCCGGCACCCCCATAGAAATGCCTGTTCTTGTCCGCAATTGCTGTTCTATTTTTTTGCGGAGCCGCGGCCCGGAAGTTCGGGGCCGAAGCCCGGAAGTTTGGGTCCGCGCTCCGGAAATGTGGATGCGGAGAGCACATAGTGTGCTCTCTGCATCCCGTTCTGCCCCATTGAGAATGAATGGGTCCGCACCTGTTCCCGATATTGCGGAACGGATGCAGACCCATTTGCGGACGTGTGAATGGACCCTAACTAATGGAAATAACAGACCAAATAAGTGACATAATATTAATAACCTATGCTCAGGAAAGTTCAGTTTCAGATCAGCGGGGGTCCATTTCCCAGTACCCCTACTAATCAGCTGTTTGAAGGGGTCATGAATCTCCTCTCCTGCCCACCATCTCCAATAGTTTATCCTATTCACTTGGATGAGACAGAGCAGCTGTACTTACATTTGAAGTAGTGAACACTTTATTTTACTAAAGTATACATGCTTTTACCTCTTATGCACTGAAGGTGTTTCTTCCGTTGATATATCAAAGTATTTTTGCCAAATTGTGCAGATTTTTTTAGCACTTTAAGGCCTCATGCACACGGACGTTTTTTTTTGCAGTCCGCAAAAACGGTTCCCGTTGTACCGTGATTCATGTCCGTTTTTTCATCCGTGGGTCTTCCTTGATTTTTGGAGTTTCCACGGACATGAAAAGTGAGAAAAAAACTAAGTCAAGTTTGCATTGAAAATGATAGGAAAAACGGACACGGATCACGGACACGGATCACGGACGCGGATGACTATCTTGTGTGCATCCGTGATTTTTCACGGACCCATTGACTTGAATGGGTCTGTGAACCGTTGTCCGTGAAAAAAAATAGGACAGGTCCTATTTTTTTCACGGACTGGAAAAACGGATCACGGACGCGGAAGCCAAACGGTGTATTTTCCAATTTTTCCACGGACCCATTGAAAGTCAATGGGTCCGCGAAAAAAAATGGAAAACGGAACAACGGCCGCGGATGCACACAACGGTCGTGTGCATGAGGCCTAATTCTCAATCACTAAAGCTGACCTCTCTGATCTGTTGATTTAACCTAACAGACACATTAAAATTAGAAAAACCCTCCCAAAAATGTCACCTTTTATTGTAGATTTTGTAGATTTTAATATGAAGTAAATAGTGTTGGCACACAACTCAGGTGACACAATTGCATTTTTAATCCCTTAGGATCAGTAACGTGTTTCAGCAGTAATAGCTTTTTAGTTTTTTGTTCTTTTAAAGATTTTTCTTGATTTTGCAAGATAAGTTGAAGTTTTGTTTTAGGAACCATTTTGGGGTACATATACCGTAGTCTATTAAATAACATTTATTACATTTTTAGGTGGAAAAATAGAAACAGCAATTTTAACATTATTTTATGGAATTTATTTACAGCGTTATAGTATAAGTAACATTATAAACTTATTGTGTGGGCCAGAACAAATATGATAATCCCAAATTTATATATAAAAAAAAAAAAATTCCTCCTGCAGGCTGTCAGATCCCCAACTGCCATCTCCTCCTCCAGACATATCTCGGGATTTGTACCAGGCCTGGTCTTGTTTGAAAACTGACATTCCAAGCATTCAAACAAAACTACAATCGCCATTATCTTCACTACATTGGAAGATATAGCTGTTAGAAAGTGAATAGCAGTAAATGTAGCTGAAAGTGAAAGTAAAAGCAGGTTTCATTGCTTTCACTCCCAACCTAATTTCTAACACTTGTATCTCCCTATTTAGTGAAAATAATTATGTGATTCTGATCTTGTTTGAAAGCTTGGAATGCCAGTTTTCCACATACATTTATCTGCTACTAATCCTGGGATATGAGCAGCTAATGGAGCCCCCTCACCCTGCTGCCTTAGCTCTGCTCCGGCTGAACTGTTGAGTCCTTTTCTCAAAGCATGAGCTTTGTGCAAAACTGTTAAGTGGTTAAATGCTCTTTAACAGTAGCTGTAAGCTATGCGGTGCTTAATTTTAGCCCTTACAAGTTGTTACCTATAGGAATGTTTTCTCCAGTATAAACACGCAAAGTTAATTTAAAGCTCTCCCATTTAGCATCTGTATTGGTATGTGAACTTGCTTCCAGTATAACCTGCAGTGCGGCCCTGAACCAGAGGAAATGTACTTGTTTTTTTTGTTTGTTTTTTAAGCATTCTTGCTTTCGCAGCTAGAGTTTGAGTTTTACAGTGAAGATGGAATGTAATTCTATTTCAGTCAATGTCACCACAACTCTGCATTGTTAGATATTACCAGACACAGCCGAGTGTCATGTCTACTGGGATCTGCCACAAATTACCAGGCTGTTCTCATTTACAAAAACATACAAGTCGAGTTATGCGCGAATAATCATGATCTGAATATTTTGATCTATTGTGAGCTATTATAGGGCTGCAGATAGACTTTGTTAGTGGGTTGCTGATAGTAAGAAAACCAGAAGAGGGCATAGACTTCTGAAAATACACTGCTCAAAAAAATAAAGGGAACACTTAAACAACACAATGTAACTCCAAGTCAATCACACTTCTGTGAAATCAAACTGTCCTCTTAGGAAGCAACAATGAGTGACAATCAATTTCACATGCTGTTGTGCAAATGGGATAGACAACAGGTGGAAATTATAGGCAATTAGCAAGACACCCCCAATAAAGGAGTGGTTCTGCAGGTGGTGATCACAGACCACTTCTTAGTACCTATGCTTCCTGGCTGATGTTTTGGTCACTTTTGAATGCTGGCGGTGCTTTCACTCTAGTGGTAGCATGAGACGGAGTCTACAACCCACATAAGTGGCTCAGGTAGTGCAGCTTATCCAGGATGGCACATCAATGCGAGCTGTGGCAAGAAGGTTTACTGTGTCTGTCAGCGTAGTGTCCAGAGCATGGAGGCGCTACCAGGAGACAGGCCAGTACATCAGGAGACATGGAGGAGGCCGTAGGAGGGCAACAACCCAGAAGCAGGACCGCTACCTCCGCCTTTGTGCAAGGAGGAACAGGAGGAGCACTGCCAGAGCCCTGCAAAATGACCTCCAGCAGGCCACAAATGTGCATGTGTCTGCTCAAACGGTCAGAAACAGACTCCATGAGGGTGATATGAGGGCCCGACGTCCACAGGTGGGTGTTGAGCTTACAGCCCAACACCGTGCCGGACGTTTGGCATTTGCCAGAGAACACCAAGATTGGGACATTCACCACTGGCGCCCTGTGCTCTTCACAGATGAAAGCAGGTTCACACTGAGCACATGTGACAGACGTGACAGAGTCTTGAGATGCCGTGGAGAACGTTCTGCTGCCTACAACATCCTCCAGCATGACCGGTTTGGCATTGGGTCAGTAATGGTGTGGGGTGGCATTTCTTTGGAGGGCCGCACAGCCCTCCATGTGCTCGCCAGAGGTAGCCTGACTGCCATTAGGTTCCTGGGATGAGATCCTCAGACCCCTTGTGAGACCATATGCTGGTGCGGTTGGCCCTGGGTTCCTCCTAATGCAAGACAATGCTAGACCTCATGTGGCTGGAGTGTGTCAGCAGTTCCTGCAAGACGAAGGCATTGATGCTATGGACTGGCCCGCCCGTTCCCCAGACCTGAATCCAATTGAGCACATCTGGGACATCATGTCTCGCTCTATCCACCACAGACTGTCCAGGAGTTGGCAGATGCTTTAGTCCAGGTCTGGAAGGAGATCCCTCAGGAGACCGTCCGCCACCTCATCAGGAGCATGCACAGGCGTTGTAGGGAGGTCATACAGGCACGTGGAGGCCACACACACTACTGAGCCTCATTTTGACTTGTTTTAAGGACATTACATCAAAGTTGGATCAGCCTGTAGTGTGTTTTTCCACTTTAATTTTGAGTGTGACTCCAAATCCAGACCTCCATGGGTTAAAAAATTAGATTCCCATTTTTTAATTTTTGTGTGATTTTGTTGTCAGCCAATTCAACTATGTAAAGAACAAAGTATTTCAGAAGAATATTTAATTAATTCAGATCTAGGATGTGTTATTTTTGTGTTCCCTTTATTTTTTTGAGCAGTGTAATATGTCACACATCCAAATTTTGTCTCATATCCCAAAAAGTAAAGAAACACAGTGGGGAGTGCATAGAAGTTCATTTAAATTTAAAGGCAAAAAGGAAATGTGTCATCAAAAAATATATTTTTTACAAAATCATAATTTTCTTTATGTCTCTGTGGAAGAAAACCTGAGTATCCATAGGAAACCCACACAACATGGGGAGAACATAAACTCCGTGCCAATGAAATTTGAATCCAGGACCCTAGCTCTGCAAGGCACTGAGCCACCATGCTGCAACATATAATACAAGTTGGAAAAAAGAGAAATATACTGTATGCAACATACGCCAGAGATAACAACTTTGATTATTATTGATCATTAACATAGTTTGTTTTTGATATTTACTATAAATAATAAAATGATAAAAAATTTAAAAAAGGATACATCAGTAAACATTTTAATTCAAAATCGAAATTTAAACCATACATTTAGAAATCCAAAAACGTCACTGCTGGCATTTTTTTTTCCAGAAAATCTACTACAAATAAAATGCTCTGGATGCCCCCTTGGATTTTCAGTAAACGGATAAGAATATTACAAAGAAAAAAATAAGGGGTTGGGTCAGCACAACCTGCCTGTAGGTGCAGATCACTATGGCGAAATACATATATAAACGGAAAATGCAAATGTGATCGCACACTACATCCAGCACTCTGCCCTCCATGCTGGATGAGACATTGGTTTATATTTTGGCCAAAGCATAGTAAGCCACTCACCGCATGCTGACCTGCATTCCCTGGATTTTATGTGGCTGTCATGGCCCATGAACAGGTAGGAACAAGAGTTAGGGACCACTCATGAGACGACCTTGACGCGGTGAGTGGCTTACTATGCTTTGGCCAAAATATAAACCAATGTCTCATCCAGCATGGAGGGCAGAGTGCTGGATGTAGTGTGCGATCACATTTGCATTTTCCGGATAAGAATATTACATAAATGCTTCACAATCCATGTTTTTAATTTTTTGTCTCTCCTAACGATTGTCCATAAGGACACTACAGCACAAATAAAATGCCACTGGTGTTACAGCAGTAAAATACTCGATACTAAATACTTCCTTTTTGCTATTTGATATAAATGTCCGCATTTCATCATTTATTCTTTTACATTTAGTCTCTTTACATGCTTTGCATTATTTTTTTACTTCCCTACAATTATTATATGAATTGACAAAGCTACAAGCAATATTGTCACAAATATGTCTGTATTATTTCAGGAACATCTGGCAAAGAAGTTCTTATAACCAGCACATATTTGAGAGCATGCCATTTTTTTCTTAATAATGTTCTATTACTGTCTCAATACTTTATGCAAAATCAATGGATCATCATTTTTTATTACAAGATCTCAATGATTTTTGATTGAGTGAGAAAATCAATGTTATTTATACAACTGCGCTTTATAAATTAAATTGCACTTTTGGTATTTGGTAAATCAAGGCTAATAATGACAAATAGGGAAATCCATAAAGCTGTCAGCTTAAAAATGTTTTTGGTGAACAATTGTTACCCATTTTTTTAAAAGTCTAAAAAATTTGCTCAGTCCCCTCTGTATTTGGATATGAAATTAAAGTTACCACCCTTATTATTCACATATTCTATAAACTTGAGAGGGGTCTCTTCTTCCCCTTCATAATATCATCTATGTTCCATTTATAGACTTCTATACTGGAACAAAATGGTTTACGATCAGAGAATATATACTGTTCCCTCCCGGTGGCCATATATAGATCGGCATACTGAACTGAGGGAGAGTTTTGCCCCCATTGCTGTACCAGCATTAATTAATAGATAAACAATTCGATCTTGATACACCTGTCTCATTATACTGTTTGTGGCTTAACCACATTAATTAATATATAAGCAATTTTATTAGGCCCTGATTCACAAATTGAGGTCATATACCTGTCTCATTTTACTGTTTGTGGAGTGTCCACATTAATTAATAGATAAGCAATTCTATTAGGCCTTGATTCACAAATTGGGGTGATACACCTGTCTCATTCTACTGTTTGTGGATTGTCCACATTACATAATATATAAGCAATTTCATTAGGCCCTGATTCACAAATTGAGGTGATATACCTGTCTCATTCTACTGTTTGTGGCGTGTCCACATTAATTAATAGATAAGCAATTCTATTAGGCCTTGATTCACAAATTGGGGTGATACAGCGGCCCCATTCTACTATTTGTGGCATGTCCACATTGGTATTTAACTATTTCTTACAGAGTGGTCTTATTTAACACCCTCTGGGCAGTGCAAATAAATTGATTCTTCGCATGGGAGATTTGCCCACGAGTTGATCGTAATTTTTTTGTCTGAAAAATTATTCTCTTATCTGAAAAAATATTCTTTTAGTGAATAAATTTGTCTTTTACCAAATAAATTAGTCTGCTCCAATATTACATTTCTCGATCCCTATGGCGAACGACGTTGAGCAGGTAACCCGCACCTGTCGGCAAATGGTAGACACACTGCGATCCCTTCAGTGTTGCACATGTGCAGCCCCGGACATACAGATGTAGTAGAGTTAACACTCATGTTTTATGTTTTATGAAACGTGTTATCTAAACTAAATGCGTTAAGCAAACACCTTCAATTGCTTTTCAATGGCTTTTGTTTCAAGATAACACGATGAGTTAAGAAATTTGAGTTAAGAGTTTGAGTGTTAAACCTGCTACATCTGTATAAGGGCATCAAAGAACAGTTAGTGCTGCATGCCACGTGGCCCTCCAAGAAGTTGGACTCGGAATGCCTGGGGTCAAATTACTCCTTGTATTAGGTTAAAACCAGATGGGCCGAACTTGCTAGATGGATCAAACATGGCAGCTGAATTATTTGCATACGGGAGGAGTGTCATTGGTTATCGGAATGAACCACACAAGTCACTCCACCAACATGACCCAAATTCATCGTAGCTAATACGTTCTTTTAGCCAGTGTTTGGTCAGCATTTTGCATCAGTATTTGATCAGAATTTGTAAGCCAAAGGCAGGAGTGAGTCCAAAACACAGATGAAATGCAAATAATTCCATTACATTTTATCTCTATTTTGGACCCACTCCTGTTTTTTACTTTAATAATCAAATGCTGATGCAAAATACTGACCATCTGAAATGGGCTTTATGGATGCTCAAAATACAGGACTGTTTTTTTGTTTTATGTTCGTCTGATGGATCAGAAGAATGGAAACATAAATGGTGATGTTAACACAGACTTACTGCCACTGTTGCTGTCCCCCCCCCCTCCCCACTTTGTCATGATAAATCTGATAAATTGGACCTGACGCTTTTATTGACCTGTATTTCACAGCTATGGCTTCTTTCACATTAGCGTTAGGCATGTCCGGCAGGCTGCTTCGGCAAGGGAACATCCTTCTGGATTATTATATTCTATGTATTAATATATTCTATGCTTACAAAAATGCCTTACAAGTAGTGTTATCTATTTCCAAAATGTATTTCATGGTATATAACTCATCATGAAGAATATTGGTATATGACAATGATACTTCACATGTCTTAAAGGGAACCTGTCACCTGGATTTAGTGCATAGAGCTGGGGACATGGGCTGCTAGATGGCCGCTAGCACATCTGCAATGCCCAGTCCCCATAGCTCTCTGCGCTTTTATTGTGTTAAAATCTCGCGATGCGCGAGCTAGCGCATGCGCAGTGTCGGCATCATGTTCATTCCCTGTACTGGCATCAGCACAGGGAACGAACTACGCATGCGCTAGCTCGCGCATCGCGAGATTTCGGCGCTCCAGCTCTGTGATGTCAGCCAGCAAGGAGGAGATTCGGAGGACGCGGGGCGGTGCTGGGCTCCTTTCCGCTTGACTCATCTCCGGATACAGGACTCATATCAGGTCATTTGCATATGGGTCAAAACTGTTTTTTAACACAATAAAAGCGCAGAGAGCTATGGGGACTGGGTATTGCAGATGAGCTAGTGGCCATCTAGCAGCCCATGTCCCCAGCTCTATGCACTAAATCCAGGTGACAGGTTCTCTTTAACATGTTATCATCATTTACCACTGTTAGTTAGATTAATTGCTTGTCCTGAATCTCTTGAATGGTGATAATACACTTTCCATATTGCATTTGATAAGCACACATCTCTTTTTTTGCATTTGCTACATCTGACAAAGCTATTGGGAACTTCTTCCGGCCATGGGCCCCCCAGGCATATCCCGGATGCCCACGTGGTCAGTCAGCAATTCTATCTTTCTTGGTTTTATTTGGGAATACGATAACTTTTTAGTTTGCAGAGTTTTAATAGAAGCACTTTGTGAGGGAACTGGTAATTTTCCCAGTCAAGGTACTACAAATTACTATACAATAATTACATTTAACATGTTCATTGTGAGCAAAGCAGAAAGATCTGGGTCACTGACAATGCCTTGTGGACATATTACTCATTTACTGGGCATCATGTCTGCTATTGTTCAGCATTACATGAAGGGCACAAAGTTACAGTTTACATTCACTTTCCCACTATACTAATTACATTTGGGGACTGCTACTAGCTCCTTAATACATTGCTAGTGTCTGAATGACTCCAATAAGCAGGAACATTCGCATACTACCTCTTGTGTATACAGTAGATATTGCTGTTACATAACTGTTATGACGCCCCTGACGATTTTTGTGTTCCCCTTCAGATTATTCACCTAATGTGTTGTTGATGAATAGTTTGCAGATTCTTACTGGTCAGCCTGCATAATAGCAGTGATTACTCTGAGGATCTATATCTACAAGAGGATCTCAGCGATCTGATTGAGCTATCGAGCGTCTGTGACCACTAAAACTGGACACATTAGGTGAACACTGTGAGACAGAATCAAAAGAACAACAGAGGGTGCCATGACAAGTATAGCAACAATATCTAGACAAGAAAGCATTTGCGTGATCTAATACATTTCTAAAATGTAATTATTTCAAAATATAATTTAATATTATTCACTTAACCACTTTTTAACTCTGCAAGGATGTTCCTGTAAAATAATAGAAAAGACATAATAATAATAATAATAATAATAATAATAATTATAATGAAAAAACACCTTCCAGCCCTGCTCCCGGTGGTCATAAACTATATACCCCCTACACCACAATTTTCTTTATGGAAAGGGAATACAAAAAAAAAAGAATTTAATCGCACTTTTTAGTATTAAAAAAATGTAAAAAAAATAGACAATTTTCCCTTTTTTAACATTTAATGTGTATAAAAAATAAAACAAAAAGAAAAATACTAAAAGAAAAATACCAAAAAAATAAATAAATGAAACCACCGAAGAGGGAGCAGCAGGAAAAAAGTTATGGCTTTAAGAAACATACACTAAAAACAATGGGGGTCATTTATTAAGACAGGTGTTTTAGACGCCAGGTTTTAGTGACCCCAATATCGTGCGGTGGATCCGCTGAAGTTATGAAGAGGCACGGGCCTCTACATAACTTTGGTGTATCCTGCTCCAGTCTAAATGTAAAGCCAGCTACATTTATACCATTTTCTATGCCTAAAACAGGCTGCCGGCCCCGCCTAATATAGGCGTATTTCTGGATAATAAATGACCCCTAATGTGCCTGGTCAGGAAATGCAAGACATGTTAAATGACTGGTTAAAGAAACATTAAAATGGCCATGAAATAAGCAGTCACTGATGATGTCATCAGGTGGCCTGTGGACTGCGGATCCCTACATGGTGTTTACTGTTCAGTATCTTCACAATCTCTTTTATAAATAAAACAATCCTTATCAACATATACTCAAATATTTGATTGAGTAGGTTCACAAAGAACTGGCCATTATGCATTAAAAAATAAAAGCCAAAATCAACTAAAGCAAGCAAATTGTGAGTATAAGTGCCCAGTGTTAATGGTCTTTTATTGATCTCAGATATTTTCCCATGAAGCCTTAAATATACAATGTACATGTGATTATCAGGAAACAGAGATCATAGATGTCAACTAAGCAGGGAACTAGGCATTTATCACTTGGTCCAAGTATTGCTAATACTAAACTTCTCCATTCACAGATTGCTGTCATACAGTATATTCTGCTAGTAGAATGATTTCTTTGTTACCATCCTCTAATCCATGTCTTCACTTCCTGAGAAATATTACAGTGAGAAATTTGTAGGCATTACTACAGCATTAGGAGGTCCTCTGAGGTCCACAGTCTAGAGGAGCTGCATGGTGCCCAGACTATATATCTACTGAACTGAACTTAGACCATCACAGTTCATAGTCCATGTCGCAGGAAGTACAGTTCACATTTCTCAATATGTGCCACAGTCGAGTCACATTATTATGACCACTAGCTAATATCCAGAGTAACCACTACTGTATGTGCAGCATGCACAGCAGCTACATGGGCTGGGAGTGATTCAGTAGGGTCCTTCTAGGTTGTCACAAGTACCTGGGACCATGCTGACTTCAGTACATCGCACAGCTGCTGGAGGATGCATGAGGGAGAATCTATAGAGTGAACACAACAAACAAGGTGGTCCTACAGATGCTCATTTGGGTTCAAGTCTGTGGAATCAGGAGGCCAGGGTAGTTCTTGGAAGTCTTGGTCATGCCCTTCCAACCAATGTTGAACATTTCAAGCAGTTTGTCAGATTGTCTTGCTGGAAGATCCCATCCACCCTATGGAAGACAATCAGCTTGGGTGTACGTGACCGGCAAGGATGGACTCATAGCCAAATAAGTTGACAGTGCCTTCCACATGGATGAGTGGGCCCAGAAAATGCCATGAAAACATTCCCCAGACCATAATGCTGCCACCTTTAGCTTGAGTTCTTCCAGCAATGGTTTGATGAAGCAGAAAACTTGATTCATTGGAGAAGGCAAACCTTTGCCAATCAGTGGAGGTCCAATTCCGATACTGCTGTGAAAACCGAAGCCTTTACTGCAGATGCAATTTTGTAAGCAGAGGTGCAGTGACCATCCGTCTGCTTCAGAAGCCCATACACAGTATGGTAATTCACTGAACTGTTGTTTAAGACACACGTCTAGTAGCCCCCTGGTTCATTCTGGCAGTGAGCAGCTCCACTGTAGTGTGTTAGTCCACTCTTGCGCACCTTTGTAGCTGATGTTCACCTCTCACATCAGTGGCACATGCTCCGCATTTCCTTGTCGCTTATTCTCAATAGTGCAATTTGTCCACTCATTATGCAATTTCACCACAGCAGCATGAGAAAAGTTCACAAACAGCGCAGTCTCAGATATACGGCTACCCTTGGCCTGATAGCCAATAATAGCCCCTTTTTACTCATGACAGCAAAGAGGGATATGTGTGCAGACAGCCTATCCACACCTTATCTACCCACCAAGCCAGCCCACGACACGTCATAATAATGTGACTCGACCATGTATGTGTGATGAGCAGTAATGCTGTATGATCATTACGGTAGCTCAAGTTGACGAGCATTCCGATTTTCTTTAGCTGGAGAGGCAACTCCGTCCCTAGTGTCTGCTTCTCCACTGTATACCTTGCCTCAACTCTGCCACAAAGAGAATTTGTTAAAGGGGTTTTCAAGGAATTACATTTTGATGGCCTATCCTCAGGAGAGGTCATTAATATCTGATTGGGGTCACAGTCCTGGTAACCTCACCAATCAGCTATTTGAAGAGCCTGCAGTGCTGTGCCCTATTTGCACTATACCAAATAAAGTCCCATACATTGTATAGCAGTTGTACTTGGTATGGCAGTTCATCTGAATGGATGGGTATCATGTCACAGTCATAGGAAGAGGCTGCAGCCTTTTCAAACAGCTGATCGGAGGGGTGTTTGGGAGTCAAACCCTCACTAATCAGATATTGATAACCTATCATGAGGAAGCACCAGACAATATCGGCGACATTCCAGACCTGACTCCCTTTATTTTCGATACTCATCTTGGTGATATTTTCATTATCATATTACCTCATAATTAGCTGTTTGGCTGTGTTTCTTTCATTTTTGGTACTTATTTTTATAGGTGTTCACTTATTGATGTACATTTTGTGATATATTTGTACTATAGTAAGGAAATAGGGGGATCAGTCTGGGGGCAGGTCACTTATCATGATGTATGCCCTAGTCTATTTTCATTATTCCTTTTTAATTGTTTTTAACTGTAGTCCTTTGTGTTGTTTTTTGCTTATATTTAATCAATTGCTTTATTTATTGGTCCTCTATCTCATGCCAACTTTGTTCTTCCTTTTCTATCCTGAGGATAGGTCATCTATGTCTAGTTCCCTAAAACCACATTTAATCCATTCAGAGCAATACTCTGCTCTATGCAGTTATAGAAATGTTTTTTCCGGGGCCAAAGCAAGACCTGTAATGATTGTGTGGCAACAGTATGAACTCCAGTGACGTCTACGCAATCTATAAATGTTTCGTAATCTCACTGACATTTTATTTTATGACTAATTTTAAATATCTTTTAATGTAACTTGGTAAACATCCCCCTGAGTCTCCGCAAATATTTGCCTTGTTAGAGGCTTGTGAGAAGCAGGGCACTCGTTCTAGCCATGTGTCACTCTACATGGTGCAGTATTTCAGACTGGGCAGCAGAAATTCAAGCTTCATTTCTGATAATCTCATATCAGATATCACTAGTGCCAAAGTGGAGGGCATTTGGGAAATGGTTCTGATGGCCCACCCTTCATCAATATAGAACATATGTACGTTTACTATTAATTACATAATAACACAGCATGGCCTAGCATTGGAGTCAGTCAGTACGGTATTTGCTTCAATGGGGCTGACGGAAGCACTCATAGGAATGAATGGAGGGCGGGCGCAGGACTTTGCAGGTTCCATTCTAAGATGTAGGACCCACACCTATCAGACATTGGGGACATATCCTAGCAATATGCCCCCCATGTCTGAGATGGAAATAGCCTTTTAAGGCTGATAGGTAGAGGCTTTACTGCAGAGAGAGGGACATTATTAAAACACCTTTCACTCTAGGACATGGTTGGGCCCACCGTATCCTAATCCTGTAGGTGCCAGCCTTAGATTCTGCAGAGAGAGACTTGGAGAGTCTACAGTACTACAATCCCCATTCCGGCGTATATCCATACATGTTACTGAGACGTGGTTCAATGGAAGTAAGGACTGGGATATAACAATACCAGGGTTCTCTCTATATAGGAAAGACAGAGAAGGCAAGAAGGGGGAGGGGTGGCCCTGTATGTGAAAGATAGCATAAAATCTAACTTAATACAAGTTAGCGAGACCAATTTAGAGTCAGTTTGGGTTACCTTGCAGTTTGATAATCATGAGGTAACTCATGTAGGTGTGATATATAGACCACCTAGCCAAGTCAAAGAATTAGATGATCTACTAGTTGAGGAAATAGAAAAAATGACATTGAAGGGGGAAGTTATCATTTTGGGAGACTTTAATCTTCCTGATGTAAACTGGAAAACCAAAATAGCTAGTTCTGCCAGGAGTACAGATATTCTAAATTCCCTACTGGGATTATCTCTACAGCAAGTAGTTGAGGAGCAAACCCGGAAGGAGGCCATTTTAGATTTAGTATTCACAAATGGGAATTTGGTATCTGATATTACTGTAGGGGAAAGCTTGGGATCTAGTGATCACCAGTCAATGTGGTTTACTATAAGTACAGTGACTGATTCACACCACACAAAAACAAAAGTTGATCCGTTGTTCCGTTTTTGAGTTCCGTTGTGTTTCCGTTTCCTTTCCGTTTTTACGTTCCATTTTTCCGTATGCCATGTACAGTATACAGTAATTTCATAGAAAAAATTGGGCTGGGCATAAAATTTTCAATAGATGGCTCAGAAAAAACGGAACGGATACGGAAGACATACGGATGCATTTCCGTATGTGTTCTGTTTTTTTTGCGGAACCATTGAAATGAATGGTTCCGTATACGGACTGTATACGGACCACAAAAAACGGCCCGTACACCCGAAAAAAAACGTTCATGTGAGCTAGGTCTTAGGAAGGAAGACTAATAAATCTTTTGATGCATGTGTCTTTACAGAGGAAGAGGTTCTAAGTCAGCTGTCTAAAATAAATACAAATAAGTCACAGGGGCCTGATAGGATACACCCAAAGCTATTAAAAGAGCTAAGCGGTGAACTAGCAAAACCATTAACAGATTTATTTAACCAATTACTGGTAACAGTAGTTGTCCCAGAAGATTGGAAATTAGCAATGTGCCCATTCACAAGAAAGGAAGTAGGGAGGAATCGGGCAACTATAAGCCAGTAAGCCTGACATCAATAGTGGGGAAATTAATGGAAACCATACTCAAGGAGAGGATTGTGTAACATCTAAAATCCCATGGATTGAAAGATGAAAAACAGCATGGGTTTACTTCAGGGAGATCATGTCAAACTAATCCTATAGATTTTTTTGATTAAGTGATTAAGGCTACTTTCACACTAGCGTTCGGGGCGGATCCGTCTGATGTTTCATCAGACGGATCCGCTCCGATAATGCAGACGTTCGCATCCGTTCAGAACAGATGCGTCTGCATTAAAACTTAGAAAATTTTCTAAGTGTGAAAGTTGTCTGAGCGGATCCGTTCAGACTTTACATTGAAAGTCAATGGGGAACGGATCCGCTTGAAGATTGAGCCATATTGTGTCATCTTCAAGCGGATCCGTCCCCATTGACTTACATAGTAAGTCTGGACGGATCCGCTCGCCTCCGCACGGCCAGGCGGACACCCGAACGCTGCAAGCAGCGTTCAGGTGTCCGCTCACTGAGCGGAGCGGAGGCTGAGCGCTGGCAGGCGGATGCATTCTCAGTGGATCCGCCTCCACTGAGAATGCATTGGGGCCAGACGGATGCGTTCGGGGCCGCTCGTGAGCCCCTTCAAACGCTGCGCACGAGCGGACACCCGAACGCAGATGTGAAAGTAGCCTAAAATAGATGGCGGAGGTGCAGTAGACATCGCTTATCTAGACTTGAGTAAGGCTTTTGATACTGTCCCACATAGAAGGCTTATCAATAAATTGCAGTCTTTGGGCTTGGACTCCCATATTGTTGAATGGATTAGGCAGTGGCTGAGGGACAGACAACAGAGGGTTGTAGTCAATGGAGTATATTCAGACCATTGTCTTGTTACCAGTGGGGTACCTCAGGGATCTGTTCTGGGACCCATATTGGTAAATATCTTTATCAGTGAAATTGCAGAAGGCCTCGATGGTAAGGTGTGTCTTTTTGCTGATGACACAAAGATTTGTAACATGGTTGATGTTCCTGGAGGGATACACCAAATGGAAAAGGATATAGGAAAACTAGAGGAATGGTCAAAAATCTGGCAACTAAAATTTTATGTTGATAAGTGCAAGATAATGCACCTGGGGCGTAAAAACCCAAGAGCAGAATATAAAATTAGTGATACAGTCCTAACCTCAGTATCTGAGGAAAGGGATTTAGGGGTCATTATTTCAGAAGACTTAAAGGTAGGCAGACAATGTCATAGAGCAGCAGGAAATGCTAGCAGAATGCTTGGGTGTATAGGGAGAGGCATTACCAGTAGAAATAGGGAGGTGCTCATGCCGCTCTACAGAGCACTAGTGAGACCTCATTTGGAGTATTGTGCTCAGTACCGGAGACCATATCTCCAGAAGGATATTGATACTTTGGAGAGAGTTCAGAGAAGAGCTACAAAACTGGTACATGGATTGCAGGATAAAACTTTCCAGGAAAGTGTCCAGGTCAAAATTTACAAATCTGACATGCGTCACTTTATGTAGTAATTGCTTTGGAACACTTTTATTTATCCAAGCCATTCTAAGATTGTTTTCTTGTGACATATTGTACTTCATGATAGTCATAAATTTGAGTCAATATATTTCACCTTTATTTATGAAAAAATCCAAAATTTACCAAAAAATTCACAATTTTCAAAATTTCAATTTCTCTGCTTCTAAAACAGAAAGTCATACCTAATAAAATATTTATTACTTAACATTTCCCATATGTCTACTTTATGTTGGAATCATTTTGGGAATGTAATTTTATTTTTTTAGGACGTTAGAAGGCTTAGAAGTTTAGAAGCAATTCTTAAAATTTTTAAGAAAATTTCCAAAACCCACTTTTTAAGGACCAGTTCAGGTCTAAAGTCACTTTGTGGGGCCTACATAGTGGAAACCCCCCATAAATGACCCCATTGTAGAAACTAAACCCCTCAAGTTACTGAAAACTGATTTTACAAACTTTGTTAACCCTTTAGGTGTTCCACAAGAATTAAAGGAAAATGGATATGAAATTTCTAAATTTCACTTTTTTGGCAGATTTTCCATTTTATTACATTTTTTTCTTTAGCACATTGAGGGTTAACAGCCAAACAAAACTGAATATTTATTACCCTGACTCTGCAGTTTACAGAAACACCCCACATGTGGTCGTAAACTGATGTAAGGGCGCATGGCAGGGCGCAGAAGGAAAGGAACGCTGTATGGTTTTTGGAAGGCAGATTTTGCTGGACTGGTTTTAGATGCCATGTCCCATTTAAAGCCCCCCTGATGCACCCATACAGTAGAAACTAGGGGATAAGGTGCCAATTTTATTGGTACTATTTTGGGGTACATATGATTTTTAATTGCTCTATATTAAGTTTTTTGTGAGGCAAGGTAACTGAAAAATGTCTGTTTTGGCAGAGTTTTCTTTTTTTTTCATTCATCATTCAAGATTCATCTGACAGGGTAGATCATGTGCTATTTTTATAGAGCAGGTTGTTACGGACCCAATGATATCAAATATGTCTACTTTCTTTGTTTGTTTCAGTTTTACATAATAAAGCATTTTTGAAAAAGAAATTATGTTTTTGTGTGTCCATTTTCTGAACGCCATATGTTTTTTATTTTTCTGCCGATCGTCTTGTGCAGGAGCTCATTATTTGCAGAAAGAGTTGAGGTTTTTATTTTTGGGTACATAGGATTTTTTGATCAATCATTATTACACTTTATGGGGCAAGGTGACCAAAAAAATTGGCTGTTTTGGAACAGTTTTTATTTATTTCTTTTTACAGCGTTTATCTGAGGGGTTAGGTCATGTGACAGTTTTATAGAGCAGATCGTTACAGACGTGGCAATACCTAATATGTATACTTTTTCTTATTTATTTAAGTTTTACACAATAATAGCATTTCTGAAACCAAACAAATGATGTTTTAGTGTCTCCATAGTCTGAGAGCCATAGCTTTTTTTTTTTTTGGGCGATTGTCTTAAATAGGGTATCATTTTTTGCGGGATGAGGTGACGGTTTGATTGGTACTATCTTGGGGGTCATAAGTCTTTTTTATCGCTTGCTGTTGCACTTTTTGTGATGTAAGGTGACAAAAATGGCTTTTTTGGCACAGTTTTTTTTAATTTATTTTTTACGGTGTTCACCTGAGGGGTTAGGTCATGTTATATTTTTATCGAGCAGGTTATTACGGATGCGGCGATGCCTAATATGTACACTTTTTTTTATTTATTTCACTTTAACACAATAATAGCATATTTGAAATAAAAAAATTATGTTTTAGTGTCTCAATGTTCTAAGAACTATAGTTTTTTTTATTTTTTGAGCGATTTTCTTATGTAGGGTCTAAATTTTTGCGGGATTAGGTGACGGTTTTATTGGTACCATTTTGTTTGATATACACCTTTTTGATCGCTTGGTGTTGCACTTTTTGTGATGTAAGGTGACAAAAATGGCTTTTTTTACAGTTTTTATTTTTTTATGGTGTTTATCGGACGGGCTCTATCATGTGATATATTTATAGAGACAGTCTTAACGGACGCGGTGATACCTAATATGTGTATTTTTTTTTTTCATTTTTTATAGGAAAAGGCAATTTATTTTTTTTATTTTACATTTTAAGTTATTTATTTCTTTTTACTTTTATTATTTTCACTTTTTTTTTATCAAGTCCCTCTTGGATCCAGTGGGGCTGATGGCTGTACTATACTTTGCAATGCTCTTGCATTGCAAAGTATAATACTATCAGATGCCCTGTAGGTGGCAACACTGGATTCTTTTGCCATGGCAACCTTCGGGCGCTACCATCGCAGCAGGGCAGCCCCGATGGTGGAGAGAGGGAGCCCCCTCCCTCTATTCACCCCATGGATGCTGCTGCCGCGGCATCTATGGGGTTATAGCAGAGTGTCAGCATAGAGCTGACACTCTCTGCTGATGGCGGCGGCTCAGGAATGGAGCCGCCGCCATCACACACAGCAGGGGGACCGCATCGGAGGCAGGGGGCAGCGCTGGAAAGGGGGGGGGGGTATGGCCAGCATTGAGGGAGGCTGAGGCAGCACAAATGGGGGCAGGAGGAATGTATGGGGTGGGGAGGGGGCGGACCGCATCAGGGCAGGCTGCATGAATATGGAGATGAGCGGGGGAAACTGCTTCAGGGGCAGGCGGACACAAGGGGGGGCTTGGAGGCGTACAGGAAGGGGGCACAGATCGGGGGCACAGATCGGGGGGCACGAGGACATTTCCTGATTTCAGGCTCTATTCTGCAGAGCGCAGATCAGAGCCTGAAACTGGCATTTTTTCACTGCCACGATCCGATTGGTTAGTCTGCATAGACTAACCAATCGGATCGATTGCCGGCAAGGGGCCATTCTGATTGGTCCCTTGCCGGCATTACTGAACTGTATGCTGTCCGTGACAGCAGCAGGACAGGGGCAGAAGCTTTAATCCAAGCGCTTTGCAGCGCTTGGATTAAAGAGCTGGTTTGACGTTTATACATGTGGTAGCTGCACGGGGCATGTGCAAATATCACTTATATAAACGGATTGCAGTCGGGAAGGGGTTAACATGTATAGCTTGGAAGAAAGACGAGACAGAGGGGATATGATGGAAACTTTTAAATACATAAAGGGAATCAAAAAGGTAAATGAGGAGAGAATATTTAAAAGAAGAAAAACTGCTACAAGAGGACATAGTTTTAAATTAGAGGGGCAAAGGTTTAAAAGTAATATCAGGAAGTATTACTTTACTGAGAGAGTAGTGGATGCATGGAATGGCCTTCCTGCAGATGTGGTAGCTGCAAATACAGTGAAGGAGTGTCTATGTTTCTATGTTTCTATTACTATCTAGTAAGATTTGCACTGTGAATTGTGTTTTTATACCATTTAAAGGAAACCTGTCATCACTTTCTAAGCCTATTTATCCACTCAATTTTCTATAAATACGTTTTAATACATTATTAATGATATTTAAATCAATTCTGAACGAACTATCTGTTCAGAGAAAAAACTAAAATAAATGTTCCGCCATATATGTAAATGCTTTTGATGAGTCCTGTCTCCTCCATGCTTCAGAGATAAGTCCAGCGTTCTCTGACTCTTGGAGTGCAGCCGTGCCCACAAACGAATAGGACACACCCTCTACGATTGCTCATCTCCACACTTTCTCTTCCAAGTCTCGCAGCTGCGCAGTATACATTATATGATCAGTAGTAGTGTTGATCGCAAATATTCTAGTTTTTATCGCGAATATCGGCACTTCGTAATGGCGAATATTCTAGATTTTTTTTTCATCAGTGAGTGAGGTGACTGGTTCTGCACATGCGTGGGATTTGGGACGTGAGTTCGGGAAGAGGGTAGGATCTTTAGCTTCTGTCACTCTTACAACGGGAGGTGGGGTTAGGAATCTGTGGCCACTACTTGTATCAGCGTGTAACAGAGCAGGTTCTGGAGAAATATATGTGGAATCAGCTGGCGGTGTAAAAGGAGTGCGCTCTTTCACTCTATAGCAGAATCTGCACGGTACTTTATACCTGACGCTAACATTGATCTGTAAGGCTGATTTCACACTTGAATTATTTGGTCAGTGTGGACTGATTCTAACAGTGACACCTGTCAAATGCCTGTCATACTGACGCACAGTAACTATTTCACTACCACAGCAGACTAGCTATGCATGTTTATGCAATGCACAGTGATGTACATGGAGATACTCGCTCCCTGCAGCCAGGAAATAGTGGATTTTTAATGTGCTTCATCACAATTTGAATGGAATTTTTTGGAAAAATTTGGCAAAGCGCCCAAATTGAATTTTTGAAAACTTTGCTCATCTCTAGTGATGATCATGATAATCATAACCGTTCAATTTCATGAACACACTTACTAGAGATGATTATTACTGTGGAGTGGGACGCCCTTCTAAGTCTTTCTATTGTTCCATATAGATACTTGTCCAATAGCATTTTCTGTGATCTGGTACTGACCCATTAGACTAGGCACTAGTTCCTACAGGGCCGATTCCTGCTGGAATCCATTTTTGTTGGCATAAAATGTGCAAAAACCACTAAGAATGAAAATTCTATGTATACCTCCAATATACAAAAAGCAATGTTAGCGGCAAGCTCATGATAGATATCACTGGTGAAGACTTTAGTTTTAGAAATTTAGATTCCCTTTAAATGAACTAGTTTTGAAACTTGCTTCCAGGTAAACAGCAGGTGCGATATGAGCCAGCCAAACCAGGCGTAACATTGTCAGATTAATGTTTTTTTTGTGTCAGTCACTGTTTATATAAAGGTTGCTTAATAGATTCTCTTAACATGTCACTTAAGTTCCTCATAAAGTCATACTTTCCCTCAGCAAACAATAAAAAACCCTAAAGCTTTCATTAGATGCCATCAATGTGACGGATAGAGATGTGCAACTTCGGAAGGAGCTTAGCAATGCACGTCATGTCATTTCTCCATACACAGAAAATTACGTTCCAGGATTTCTTTTACATAATTGCTAGCCCTGGGACGTAAGGTGTATTTCTTAAGGCAGATATCAATGGCCTTTTAAACAATTCCTAAGATAAGTTTATTCATGTTATTTGCTTCTGATAACGATAACTGGAAAATAGATCTCCATAAGTAAATAATGTCTAGTTTAAGATGGTAATGACTTCGGTAACGTTCTACTTCCCAAGGTTTGGCAAAAGGGAGAGAATGAAGTAGAAATTCTGGTAGTTCAGGATTTAAAAGTAGTTTCACATAATTTTAATCACGTTGTGGTGCAGTTTAATATTTTACATAGACGTTATGTTACTCCTCTTCGGCTTAAGAGATGTGGTATTAGGAGTGATTCCAACTGCCCGAGGTGTGATATTCCTGACACTGATTATTTGCATATGTTCTGGTTCTGTGTAGAGCTGAAACAATACTGGGAGACTATTCATGACTAGAGTTGAGCGAACACCTGGATGTACGGATTCCTTTTACTGCTGAATGTTGGGTACTGGGTGATGTTGCTAAGGTGGGGTGTCAGCAATATAAAAAAAATCTTCTCTACAAGATAATGTTTCTTGCCAGACTACTAATAGCTCGTTCTTGGTTTGCGCGAGATCCTCCCAGTATGAATACATGGTTAAATCTGATAAATACCAACAAGAGATATGAGCATATTCTGTATAAACAAAGAAATAGCGAGAAAAAATGGCTTCAAATCTGGGGAGACTGGAGTCCCTAGAGCTTCCTCCGTTTTCTCCAGCCCTCTCCATCTCTCCCCTGTCTGTTACGGGGGGGAAGTGGTGAAGGGAGGACGCATCATGGGTGGGTAGCGGGCGGGACTGGGAGGGTATTTTGTTTGAAAAAAATGTTAAGATTTATATGTTGTTTATAATACTGATTGTTAATGCTGGATCTTTAATAAAGAAAGTTTAAATTAAAAAAAATAAAAAGTAGAAATGCTGGTAGAAAATTTAAGCTGAACTGCACTGTGTGCACAATTACTAGACAAGTTGTATTTTTGAAGAATAATTTAATTATGTTAATAAGAGTTATTTATTATGTTAATAAACCTTGAACCTGAATATTTAAGAAAAGTAAAAGTGACGTTTTGGCTTTCGTAGGAGACCTATGTGGGCATAATTATTGGACAACTATTAGTGTGCAGAATTTTTATGTATCTAAATGAAATAGAAAATTTTTCCATCTCACTTGTTCATTTTCAATTGTTAAAGTGAAAATAATAAACAAACAACTCAAAACTTTCAAATAAACATTTCCTTCCATCCAAAAAAGCCTTCCATCCATGAAGTTTGTCAGTTTCTCATTCTGTTGACGATCAACATTTTTGTGCAGCAGCAACCACAGCCTCCCAGACACTGTTCAGAGAAGTGGACTGTTTTACTTCACCATAAATCTTCTGTGTAAAGAAGGGCCAAAAAGTTCTCAATAACGTTTAGGTCAGGTGAAGTAGGGGTCCATGTATTTATTCTTTCATCTTTAAGGCTTTTACTGACTAGCCATGCAGAGGAATATTTTGATGTATGCGATGGAGCATTATCCTACATAAAAATCATGGTTTTCTTGAAAGATGCCGACTTTTTCCTGTATCACTGCTTGAGGAAAGTGTCTAATGAAAACTTGCAGTAGGCTTGTGAGTTGATTTTGAGGCCATCTTCAACACAAAAAAATCCAACTATCTCATCTTTAATACTACAAGCCCATATCAATATCCCACCTCCACCTTGCTGGTGTCTCAGTCGAAGTAGAGCTCTGTGCTCATTACTGATCCAGCCACAAGCTCATCTATCTGGTCCATCAAGAGTCACTCTCATATATTCAGTCTATAAAACCTTTGAAAAAATTGTCTTCAGATACTTTTTGGCCCAGTCTTGACATTTCAACGTACAGTCAGGTCCATAAATATTGGGACGCCGACACAATTGTAAATTTTTTGGCTCTATACACCACCACAATGGATTTAAAATGAAACGAACAAGATGCGCTTTAACTGCAGACTGTCAGCTTTAATTTGAGGGTATTTACATCCAAATCAGGTGAACGGTGTAGGAATTACAATAGTTTGCATATGTGCCTCCCACTTGTTAAGGGGCCAAAAGTAATGGGACAATTTGCTTCTCAGCTGTTCCATGGCCAGGTGTGTGTGTTATTCCCTCATTATCCCAATTACAATGAGCAGAAAAAAGGTCCAGAGTTAATTTCAAGTGTGGTATTTGCATTTGGAATCTGTTGCAGTCAACTCTCAAGATGAGATCCAAAGAGCTGTCACTATCAGTGAAGCAAGCCATCATTAGGCTGAAAAAACAAAACAAACCCATCAGAGAGATAGAAAAAACATTAGGCGAGGCCAAAACAACTGTTTAGAACATTCTTAAAAAGAAGGAACGCACCGGTGAGCTCAGCAACACAAAAAGACCCGGAAGACCACTGAAAACTACTGTGTTGGATGACCGAAAAATTATTTCCTTGGTGAAGAAAACACCCTTCACAACAGTTGGCCAGATCAAGAACAAATGCTTCAGAACTCATTGGACGGCGCTTCACAGTGCAGATGGACAATGACCCAAAGCATACTGCAAAAGCAACCAAAGAGTTTTCTAAGGGAAAGAAGTAGAATGTTATGCAATGGCCAAGTCAATCACCTAACCTGAATCCGATGGAGCATGCATTTCACTTGCTGAAAACAAAACTGAAGGGAAATGCCCCAAGAACAAGCAGGAACTGAAGACAGTTGCAGTAGAGGCCTGGCAGAGCATCACCAGGGATGAAACCCAGCGTCTGGTGAGGTCTATGCGTTCCAGACTTCAGGCTGTAATTGACTGCAAAGGATTTGCAACCAAGTATTAAAAAGTGAAAGTTTGAGTTATGATTATTATTCTGTCCCTTTACTTTTGGTTCCTTAACAAGTGGGAGGCACATATGCAAACTGTTGTAATTCCTACACCGTTCACCTGATTTGGATGTAAATACCTTCAAATAAAGCTGACGGTCTGCAGTTAAAGCACATCTTGTTAGTTTCATTTCAAATCTATTGTGCTGGTGTATAGAGCCAAAAATGTTAGAATTGTGTCGATGTCCCAATATTTATGGACCTGACTGTATGTGTCTTGTTCAGTGGTGTTCGGCAGTGAACACCTTGTACTTTTGGGCACTCCAGGGAGGTTGCAGTTCTGGAATATGACAGCACTAGGGAATAATGGGTTCCTGGTCGCTTTACGTTTTATTCTTCCCAAATCTTTGGCAGTTAATGTGCATCTTTTTTTCTCAACACATTTCTTGCAACTGTTGATTATTTGCAACAAAACTTTTGTTGGTTCTGTGATTATGCGCCAATATCTTAGCAATTTCAAGAATACCGCATCCCTCTGAAAGACTTTTAATAATTTTTGACTTTTCAGAGGCAGTTAAATAACCTTTGCTTTCACATTTGACCACGGCATCTGAAAGGGAAAATGTATGCGATCAGCCTTACGGCGGATCATATACATGTGCCGCGGGTCTCTGCTGTTTTAAATAGCAGAAACCCGGCGGCTATGGTGCCCGTTGCACGTGCAAGCAGGTGCCATGTTTAATGACTGGACTACATGTACGGCGGAGGTCCTCAAGGGGTTAAGCAATATTTTGCAAATATTTGATGGCGGAATAACAGGATCATTTTATTTTTCTCTAATTAAAGGTTTAAGATTGTCTGCTCTTGGTTTGGGGTCTAGTTTTTTTAGGCTAATAAATAGTTTTCCTCGAAATTACCTGAGACCTTTCTGGTATCTTGCCTCAGGAAAATTTTGTTCCTACCCTGGTTGTTTTTTCATGTAATCAAGAGGACTTGGTGGTATATGTATAATAGGTTTATTTGCTTGTGTCATCTTCTATATCGGAAGATACAGGCTGTTCTAAAGGAAATTAAGCATCAGAAAAATACATATAATTTAAATCTCAATTCACGTTGTTGTACAGCTTGGAACATATAAGCAGAATAATCTCATTATCATTACAGGGTGAGCTTGTTCATGGCAGTTCTTTTGCAGTGTTGTAGCCCTGGAAAAGGCAAGAAAGTAGCACTGTACACTACAGGGACACTTGCTCTCCAAAAGCTCATCAAAGAAGACGCTTCAACACCCTAGTAAGCTATGATATTCATTATCTTAGTTCTCTAATATGCAATCAAAAATTATTTCATATAAACTTTTTTTCAGGTTGAAGCAGGCCTTCCTACCCACTGGGCCGTTGTGAAGCTGCTAATGAGCCAGTTCTCTAAAATTATATGCGGCACAGTTTTAAGGCTGCTGCCCAAGTGACCAGGTGGTTGAATGCCAGATGCTTGACAGTCACATCATGGGGAGGAGTGAGAGATGATTTTCACCACTTTTGTCTTCTCTGTTCTCACATACACAACGGTCAATGAGCACTGTGTTTGGAATAGAGGAAGCAGCAGTGATACTGTGTTACAGAGCAGGTCTGGACCCACTGTGTCACTAGAACAGATTTGGTGTGGTCCTGTGGGGCTACTCTTAAGGGCCCCCGGTATTCACTCCTTAGCTCCTATACAGGGATCTGAACTTTCTTGTCGGGACACCTCCAGGCCACTACCTCTAGTAGCCTACTCTCTGTTCAAATTACTGCTGACCCATGAGGGACTAGAGACACCAGTGCAGAGGACAGAGGGATGAGGAAAAATCTATTAAGGGACAGGCAGAGGTCAGGACAGGTAGTGATGGGTCAAAATCCAGGAAACAGGCAGAAGTTGGTACACAGGCAAACAAATATAAATTGGACACCTTTGCAGAACTAGCAAACTGGAACCTATTGATCAGGCACCCTCCAACAGGGAAAGGTTCCATGAGTATCCCAAGGTGTCCAACTATAGACTGCTAAAGTTTAGGTTGCGCACATGCTGGCCCTTTAAGCAGAGGCTTAGCTGGCAAGAAGCAGGCCACAGCCTGTGTGGAGGGACAGAGCTGCTCTGGGTGTCGGGAAGGAGGAGAGAGAGGCCATGGGTTTGTGCTGCCATAGCCCAGAGCAATAGCGCAGGTGAGCAAAGCAGTGGCAGCTCATTAATGATCTTGTCGAAGGCTTGCATAGTAAAATATAAATTTTCGCAGATGACACTAAAATGTGTAAAGTAATTAACACAGAAGAGGACAGTATACTGCTACAGAGCGATCTGGATAGATTGGAGGCTTGGGCAGATAAGTGGCAGATGAGGTTTAACACTGACAAATGTAAAGTTATGCACATGGGAAGGAATAATGCAAGTCACCCGTACATACTAAATGGTAAAACACTCGGTAACACTGACATGGAAAAGGATCTAGGAATTTTAATAAACAGCAAACTAAGCTGCAAAAACCAGTGTCAGGTAGCTGCTGCCAAGGCCAATAAGATAATGGGTTGCATCAAAAGGGGCATAGATGCCTGTGATAAGAACATAGTCCTACCACTTTACAAATCACTGGTCAGACCACACATGGAGTACTGTGTACAGTTCTGGGCTCCTTTGAACAAGGCAGACATAGCAGAGCTGGAGAGGGTCCAGAGGAGGGCAACTAAAGTAATAACTGGAATGGGGCAACTACAGTACCCTGAAAGATTATCAAAATTAGGGTTATTCACTTTAGAAAAAAGATGACTGAGGGGAGATCTAATTATTATGTATAAATATATCAGGGGTCAGTACAGAGATCTCTCCCATCATCTATTTATCTCCAGGACTGTGACTGTGACGAGGGGACATCCTCTGCGTCTGGAGGAAAGAAGGTTTGTACACAAACATAGAAGAGGATTCTTTACGGTAAGAGCAGTGAGACTATGGAACTCTCTGCCTGAGGAGGTGGTGATGGTGAGTACAATAAAGGAATTCAAGAGGGGCCTGGATGTATTTCTGGAGCGTAATAATATTACAGGCTATAGCTACTAGAGAGGGGTCGTTGATCCAGGGAGTTATTCTGATTGCCTGATTGGAGTCGGGAAGGAATTTTTTTATTCCCCTAAAGTGGGGAAAATTGGCTTGTACCTCACAGTTAGTTTTTTTCCTTCCTCTGGATCAACTTGCAGGATGACAGGTCGAACTGGATGGACAGATGTATTTTTTTGGCCTTATGTACTATGTTACTATGTTATCGCACACCACCAGGCTAGGCTTGAGGCTCAGCGGCACTAACCACTCATCGGTCTGTTGTTCCATGCCCGTTCACAGCTCCTGCGCGGTGTGAGGTTTTTCCCCCAAACAGATGAGTTTCAGAACAGCCTGCTGTCGTTTCCCCCTGGCTGTGCTGAAGTTGTGGTGAAGATGTTACGCTGACCGGATTAGGAGGCGGTAGAGGAGGAAGCAGAGTAGGAGGAGGAGGTAACGAGATATGTCCTGCAATCCTCGGTGGCGGTAGGACATGTGCCAAACTGCTATCTGCCTCAGGCCCAGCCGCCACTGCATTTACCCAGTGTGGAGTTAGGGAGATATAAAGTTCCTGCCCATGCTTACTGGTCCACGTATCGGTTATGTGGACCTTGCCACAGATGTCATTGCGCAGTGCACACCTGATTTTGCACTCCGCTTGGTTGTGCAGGGCAGGGATGGCTCGCCTGAAAAAGTAGTAGCGGCTGGGAACCATGTACTGTGGGACAGCCATAAGGTTTTTAAAAGTTTCTGTCTCCACCAGATGGAATGACAGCATTTCAAAGGCAGGAATTTTGAAATACTGGCATTCAGGGCCAGGGATCGCGGGTGGGTAGGGGGTACTTCCTCTTTCTCTCCAGTGTTTGGGGGATGGACAGCTGAATGCTTTCATGGGACAGTGTGGATATGCTGGGTTACAGCGGTGCTGTTGCTGCCACATCCTCTGTTTGGGGGGTCGCAGGTGCCACTGTCACTCCAGAGAGGGAGGAAGAGGCCAAGACCGCAGCAGAAGAGGGAGCAAGAGGAGCCTGAGATATTTTGTGGTTTTTCAGGTGTGTACTCCACTGCAGCTCATGCTTTGCATTTAGATGCCTGGTCATGCAGGTGGTGCTCAGGTTTAGAACATTTACACTCCGCTTTAGGCTCTAATTGCACAGCGTGCAAACTACTCACATCTTGTCGTCAGCACATTTTCTGAAGAACTGCCACGCCAGGGAACTCCTTGGAGCTGGCTTTGGTGTGCTCAGTTCCTGGGTGCGGTGGCAGTAGCAGGCATACTGGCTAGGGGACGACCACTCTGCTTTTGCACCCTGCTCCCTCTTTTGCTGTGCGGCTGGTGCTGTGTGACCACCACCTCTTCCTCCGAACTGCACACGTCACTCGCATGACCTTGAATCCGTGTGGGGTCTAGGACTCATTCTTCACCCCTGCCCTCCTTGCCAGTCTGCACACGGCAGAAAGCCGCAGCAGTTGCCACCTGTGTTTCGTCATCATCAGAGACGTGCTGCGGTGGTCCTCCCATGTCCACATGTCCACATCCTGAAACATAAGTGGTTTGGCATCAGTGCACTCAATATACTTTATTGGCGCCTACAAAATGACGCTGAACGTCCTGTCGCTTACGTGCACCTAAGGAGGGTGTTTAATTTGGGTGTGTAGCTGGCCCAGATCGACCACGTCCTCTCCCTGCAACAAGAGCTCCACCAGCACCAGTAGAACCATGACCAGGGCCACATCCCCAATTTGATGCTCTCCTCATTCTTTGAAGTTACCCACCGAACTAACAGACGGATTAACTATATTAATTTCCCTGTCACGTATGCAGTGCAGGTGTACCTCACACCAAAAATGGGTATATGTCACCCACCAAACTAACAGACGGATTAACTATATTAATTTCCCTGTCACATATGCAGTGCACGTGTATCTCACACCAAAAATGGGTATATGTCACCGGCCGAACTAATAGTCAGATTAACTTTATTAATTTCCCTGTCACGTATAAAATGCACATGTATTTCACACCAAAAATGGGAATATGTCACCCACCGAACTAACAGACGGATTAACTACAG